>NC_138725.1:10908845-10941923 GCF_965113295.1 Leuciscus leuciscus | reverse complement strand
TAAGCACATGCAGATATCAGTGAATCTCTTCCATAATAATGAAAGTGTTACGAACTGCTCTGGGACACTAAGGTTGAGATCCAAATGCAGCTCTATTTGAGTAATCCAGAATCGTAATCTAAACACAGGCAAAGGGTCAAGCACAGTCAGGAAGACAATCCAAACTAACAAACAGGGGTCAAAGGCAAAAAAGGGAAACCAAGAACCATGCTCTGAGATCCAGTGTAATTGAACAGCTAACAAAACTTTGAAGTGAGTGACAGGATGAACCAGGCTTTATAGGCAGAGCTAATGAGGCTAATTATTAACAGCTGTATGCACTCATAGCTATTACTCATCACAGCTTATATTATAGGAATGGAGTCTGTGGATGTGTGGTAGTCCGGGTTGGAGTGCCCTCTGATGGTTCTCACTGGTGATTGTTATGGAAAGGGTGATAAAGGAATAAAATCATTTAGTAACACTATCATTTGAAATGTTTAGCTCCAATAGTTGGCGGCATCGTGTCTGATTTTCAATCTTGAAAAACTTGCTTAACCTAGTTGAGTTATTTGTTGTTAGCAGAAAATCAAACAGGATAATCCTGGTGGAAAGGCATAACCAACCTGAAAAAAATAATTAAATACAAAAACGTAGGAGCCTGTACACGTATTGTTGCAGTGAAACATTTTTCTCATAAGATTAACATCCACAGAACAGTTTCAGTCACAAAGTCAAGAATCTCTTGATATGTTTGCTTTGCAGGGAACATCAGTAATTTCATGGCCACACCTTAATCAGAACAGGTTCATCTGGTTAAGTTTTAGTTCCACAGAGCTCTTATTTACTTACACGGAAATAAAAGAATAAAAGTAAAACACCTCTCAACACATAATCCCCTCGTCTAGTATGATCATATACAAAACTAGATGGTAATGATCAAATAGAAGATCATATTTTCAACTGAAAATGGACCTGTTTATGATCATTGTAATGGCTGAAATGCTGATGATAACTGACTGTATGTTGTTGTGAAAAACAGTCAAATTTAGATATTCTTTTTCCTGTTTGGTTAGTTATAATTTGTATTTACATTTAATCATTTAGCAGACATTTGTATCCATTATATATATATATTCAGACCACAAAACATTCCTTCTGGTTTCAACAGTGAGAAATTGCAAAGCTATAAAGACGGTTTACAGTCTCCAAGGTGAAAAGTACTAAATGCAAAGTATCTTCGACATAACATAAAGAAATGTGTCCAACGATGTAACTTGTCGAAAAAGATATTGCTGTTTCTTTAATTACCCCACCCCATAAGCAGAACAGTGCATCATGGGAATAGTAGTTTCTCCATGCTCGTTTATGACGACACACCTATGATATAGGCTACTGGATGATTATTTTCTCTTTGTTTAATATGCTTGGTTTTAATTGATAGTTCTAAAGTCTCATTCAGTCAAGTTAATGTGCTGTAGGCTGGCTAATGCATAATTCTCTCAGTTAATACTTCTGATGACATGACTCGACCGTCACTGCAGTTTAATGAAGTGAAAGTAAAAGTTGCTCTGTCGACACAGCTCACGAACATTAGCGAGCGTCGATGAAAATTACATTTTTACCATCAGAGCAGACATGACTATTTTTGTTTTTCTTGTTGTTGCTGTAATTTTTTACCTTTGAAGATGTATCTATCTAATTGTGTTTGTTTCTCAGTACTGCTGATGATCGCTGATGGTATGTGTTATTCACAATACAAAAGATAGACTAGGCTACAACATAGACTTTACGTCTCTATTCATTTCTTCTTTCTTTCTTTTTATTTATTAAGAGTGTATAATTTACAAGTTTTTTATTTAATTTTATTTATTTTTATTTTATTTTTTTATGTAAAGCCCGTATGAAGGAAATGGCCTATGGTCGTATAATCTCTGATCACTAAACGTAAACTATGTGTTATAACAATAGCTACGTGGGGACATTAATAAATAATACAAATAAATGACATTACTTTCACATTACTTTCTCTATTGAGTAATTATGTTAAAAGAGGTTTTATTATTTTATAGCTTCTTTCTTAATTCAGTGGGACTTATATTTAATACTCAACAAGTATGTTACTTTTATCGGAGACTACGGATATAGGAGTTGGTCAACTAAAGAAACATGTCTTTCTCATTTACCCCAAATCAGCAATTCGTTTTTCAATCTGAGTGGATTTGTTTAAACTTCCTTCCTGTTATGTGTTATTTTGCTCCAGATGTTTAACAGATGCAACCATTTCTGTATCTTATGCTGGACTGCCTATAGTGTTTATTATTAAATGAGTAATGTTTATAAAACACCAAGAAATTATAATTCTGTCATATTTTACTCATCCATGTTGGTTTAAAATCCGTGTGACTTTCTTTCATTTAGAACAACATGAAATAATCATTTTTGGGTGAACTATCCCTTTAATGTTTTAGGTTTCACATTGCACGGTCCCTCTGGTCCTCTGGTTGCTCCTCTGGGATCTTCAGTGATTCTGCCCTGTTATGTTGATGAACCTTTACTAATGGAGGATCTGGAAGTGGAATGGAGAAGACCAGACTCAGAGACTTTAGTTCATCTGTATGAAGGTGGTGAGAGTCGACCAGAGGCACAGCAGCAGGATTATCAGGATAGAGCTCATTTCTTTACTGAGGAGATTAAACATGGAAACTTCTCCCTCCGTCTGGACAATCTGAGAGCTGAAGATAAAGGAGAATACACATGTACAGTTCACACTCAGAAGGAGTCTGGAGAGACTGAGGTTCAGATAAAAGATGTTGGTGAGTCTGAACTGAAATGTATCTTCAGAAATACTTTGATTGTATGTGATATTTACACAGTTTGTTCTTTCAGAGCGTTTGCTAGTCTCAGGATCAGATCGGTCCATATCTGCATCTGTGGGTGAAGACATCACTCTGAACTGCTCTGTAGACTCTCACATCACACCTGAAGACTTTGAACAGGTTTCATGGAAGAAAACCGATGAAGATGAAGAAGACATTCTGGTTCTGCTCTACCAAAACAACGAGACTTTTCCAGAATCATCAGATGAGCGATACCGAGACAGAGTTGAGTTCTTCACTGCTGAAATCCCCAAAGGAAACTTCTCTCTCAGACTGAAGAGCATCAGAACTGAGGATAAAGGGGTTTACATGTGTGAAGTGTTTGCTGGAAGAGATTCAGCCAATGCAACTGTAGAGCTGGAGCAACTGGGTGAGTCAAAATTAAATAAAAAACATACAACCATTTGACCTAAACTTTCATTTAATTAACACATACTTTTGTATAAAGTCAGTTAAGTTTCCAGTTCCCTTTCTATCACTCACTCCACATTGTGTGTTGAATGAGTGATGCTAGGGGTAATTCCTGGGAGCTCCAGTTAATGAAACTCTAAAACAAATGATAAATTCAGATTACTTAAAATGTGTCAGTTTTGTGAACGCAAAAAAAGTTCTAAATATTAAAAATCAAGGTTAATTTGTTTGAGCTTATTTGATGCAGCATTACAACACAGACTGGTTTAAAGGCACTACAAATTTGCCCAGTGTTGGGGAATGCATTACAATATTGCGTTACTCCCCAAAAAAGTAACTAATTAAATGTACCGGTACTTCGTTACATTTTATGAAAAGTAATGCGTTACATTACCTTTGCGTTACTTTTTCTCACCTGTGCTGTAAAGAAAAAAAGGCAAATGAATAAGCCTCAGGCTGAAGGAAATGAATATGTATGCCTGTACAGTAGAGGGTGCAGCTCAAGCAAACCTTTCACCTTTCAATAAACCATCCAATCTGGATTAAAGAACAATGGGAGACAGGAGAAGGAAGTTCAACACTTTTTTTTCTAAATCTAATCTAAAGTCATTTTTGCTTATTAGAATGGTTGAATTAGATCATTGAAGGTCAGCAGCAGAGACATTAATAAAGTGATATTAAATACATAAAGTACAGTATATTTGTGTAATTTAATATAGTTAATTTTAAGATTCTGAGATTGCATTTTTCGCTTTTTATTACTGAATGTTTTCGTTGTGCAAATGATATTAGTATATTCACATTTAGTCTAGAACTGAAAATAACCATCATGTTCACACGCACACACACACACACACACACACACACACACACACACACACACACACACACACACACACACACAGCTGTCAGTCAATAAATGTGAAAAAGTAGCTAGTGTTACTTATTTTAACTGAACTGAAAAAGTAATGCGTTTCTTTACTAGTTACCTGAAAAAGTAATCTGATTACGTAACTCAAGTTACTTGTAATGAGTTACACACAACACTGGATTTGGCTGTGCTCATGTGAAAACTGACCGCAGTATTAATGTGACTAAATATTCTCTGTGTTTGACAGGTTTCTCTGCTCTCCACATAATAATGCTGATTCTCTGTATCTCTGCATCTGGATCTGCACTTCTGCTCTGCTGTCTGATCTACTGCAGATCGCAAAATCATGGTGTGTTTGTCAAGCTTACTTTTACATTAAGGTCTTTTTATACTATTTCATTGTGTATTTATAATTATTATATGTATACAAATGACTTGAAATGAGTTAAATTGCTAATTAAATTGTGAAATGTTTGATTAACATTTTTTCTATCCTTCAGCTATGCATCTTCAGGCGTCTCTAGTCATTTGTCCAAATCTATTTTTATTTATTGCTTTTGTCCTCTGGGGTGTTACTGAAGGTGAGTGTTTTAGTTCAGGTTGACATTAGATCTATTTGCTGTTATATAGTTCAGTACATCCATCAGCTTTACAGCACTGACGCTGACATTTCTGACCCCTCAGCTCTTTTATCTGTGACAGTAATATAACGATAAATTCTTGTGTTTAATATCTGGTTTTGTTTCAGGATCTCTGGATGAGACAGTTGCTTGTTGCACTCTTTATTTTCTGAGACCTCTCATGTTGTTTTCAGCTGTTCCAAATAATAAAGGTATGATTCACTTCTGATGTTGGTCAGTTTTTCAGAAAACATGTTATTATCAGGAAATTAATCATAGTTTCAAGATGGTAATATTTTCATATAATCTCTGTTATTGATATGGAAAAATAAAGCAGTTAAAATAAATAAAGTGTTTAGTAACTTCATTTCAATGTGTGTTTTTTTATGATATTTTAACAATTACATATTTTCTGTTTTACAGGCGACACAGGTCTATTGAACATAGAATATTTTCTTTTCTCAACTGTTGTTTATTCAGGTAAGCGAATCCAAATATCACTCAACAATCAGTATCATGAAGAGGGATGTAAAATAGTTTTACCATTACTACATTTACCATTTAAGTATCAGTTTGGGAATACATTTTACTCCTTACAATTACATGTAGACCTTAACAGTAGAAATTACAAGGTTAGATGCAGTTATTTTGCTACCAGGTCTCTGTATTTGTCAGGAAATACTTTGTTAGACATTCATTGACACAATGCAATCTCTAGCTCTCAGCCCCCTTTAACCTCATGCTTCTGTCGCAAACACAATCAAACAATCAAAAAAGAGGAGCATTCAAGTTTTGTGAGTGGGTAATATGCAGCCTAGGCCTGTCACAGAGACAGGTGTGATCTCTCAGTGATTTCAGTGATATCTGTCAGGTAATAGGGACATTTATATACATGGTATTAAAAAAAAAAAAAAAAAAAACACCTGACAGCAACCTTAGAACAACTGCTAGGTATGTTGACAGCAGTGATATAAGCAGCAGATCACAGGATCAGACTCAGGAACAGACACTGTCAGTCAAATTAAGAGTATTGTGAGGCGCTTCGGATAAAGGGCATTTGTTGCATGAGAATTATGTTTTGTATGTTGTATTATTTTTATGTCTTCCTTTGTTTCCAGTTCTTTTTAAAAAAGCCTGGGAAAAAAGTCTGAATTTTTCAGAGCTTGATAGGATGATGATAATAGTCCTGCTTGTGATAATGCTTCTGCCATGGCTCTTCTTTATCATCGGTGGTAAGTGTTTCTCTGTGATTCAGTCACACATCAGTGACGTGTCTGTGCGATGAAATAGAGTTTAATCAGATTAGCAGTGTTTGTTTCAGACACTCGACCTGAAAACTATAACATCAGGAGAGTGTGTGTCAGTGAAGCGTAACATTAGTGAGGTCACGGCTCTATACATTATTTAATCCATTTCATATCAGTAATTTAATAAGGTATCCTTAAATCAGACAACAATCAGTCACACATCGGGAATAATCATATTAAAGATTCGTGAAGACAATAAATGTGTAAAACATTAAAACATCGTTAGCTTCTTTGTAAAGTGAGTGTTGCTTACATTGAATCAAAGGCTGAAAATCATAGGGAAATGTCATCATTCATAATTCTTATATTTTATGACATAATATATATATATATATATATGTGTGTGTGTGTGTGTGTGTTTGTGTGTGTTAATTTCTTGTTTCTTGTTATAGTATTGGCCTCATTCATGGGAAAGCTCGGTGAACGGATAAGTGCTATATTGGACGTTCTGTTTGACTTTAGCTTTGATATTCTCCCTTCATTACTATTCATTCTCCTGTTTTACGCACTTGGATCTGCCAGTGGAGGTGAGTTCAGCTTTATAAACTAAAGTAATCTATTTATGAAGAATAGTGGAAGAAAACACAATTCAAATAAAGTAAAATAGTCCCAATATTGAATGGATTGCATGCAACTCTTTATTCATTTAATTTTAAGTGTCGTTCAGTCACTTTAAACCAGAGACACTATCAATCAGATCATATAACCTGTGCTAAAGTGCAGACGAGCTGAAGACAATGATTATGTAAAATGTGGAAAAGATAAGCAGGCACTTGATTCACACTGTAGGAGGAGGCTAATGAAGCTAGCGCTGACAACCCCTACATTCTGTGTCTGGAGAGATGATAAACCAGAGCGGTTCACATCTTTCAGACCCGAGCTGACATTTAGGAAGCGGTCTCGAACACTTGCATTATACAGACTAAACATCGTTCTTTGTGTTCGCCCGAAGAAAGAAGGTCATAAACATCTGGGACAGCATTAGGACGAGTAAATGATGAGAGTACCTGGCATCTTTAAGTCTTTAATCAGACATTAACATGATGAGCTAAGAATGATTTCCATATGTTTGTTTTTCATCTAATCCGCTGTGAACATGTAGGTGTGTCTGTCAGTAATGTACAGCATCTACTGTTCATTAACATAATTACATAATTACTCTCCTGTCTCCAGGATTCATCATTGTTGCAGTGTGTTGACAACAGTGACAAATTACAACTGGGACAAAACGTGTGGGGCAAAGATTGGCTGTAAGTGTTTGTGATCCCTGATATAAATACATGAATCAATCAATACATTATGAATAATCCATAAATTACTTCTATCATTATGAAGTTATGACATAGGGGAGAGCAAGGGCGAAAGTAAAATTTTTCAGAAAAACGTATTTTGAAAAGATGATGTTTTAGACAGAGATATATGTGTGCTGTGGTCAGTCACTCACAGTGTGCTCTATCAATACCAGGTGCTACTTTGAAAAAATGTCGAATGACTTCAGTATAATTTCACTTTGAACTGAAGACTGCTCATGTTACTTTCAACCCCGTCAGTTGGGACGAACACAACAATATACACGCTAGCTTTTTTGTGTTACTCATGTTTTTTTGTTTTCTTTATTAGCCTAAATATACCTGAGTATCACCTTGTTAATGTAACTGCAAACATATTTTGGCCTTTATCTTTGCAAAAAAATGATTAAATTACATTTTCATTTAATTTCAGTTTCATCAAATGTTTCAAAAGTAACCCAACAGTACAATGTTTTTTATTGGCAATGTCAGTCCATCTTATAAAATGTTTTTTCAACAGTATGAAAAATATAAAAAATAAATTAAATGAGCATAATATAAATTATCAACATAATGTAACAATAGTCATGTTTCCATCCAGCTGTTTTTATGCATACATTTAAAATATGCATAAAAACATCTGGATGGAAACCCTGCTAATTCATAGTTGGAGGTGGGAAAGATATAAGGTATGGCTAAAACCTAAATGTGACTAGGGTAAATGGAAACAGATTGAGTGAAACAAATGGTGAGACAGAAATCAGCTTTAAACGCCCTCTCATAAACATCTGGCTGAATCAGACCTCTATCTGCCTTTCTGACCCTCACTCTTGCCATATTCTGTTGGTATAATATGACACAAACATGTTTTAATGAATGCTGCAACACACAGAAGGTCACCACATTAGCAGTGGGACAAAAGAAACACTTGTTTTCACTATAGAGGGATAAAAGAGACACTTGTTTTCACTATAGAGGGACAAAAGAGACACTTGTTTTCACTATAGAGGGACAAAAGAGACACTTGTTTTCACTGTAGAGCAGCGGTTCCCAAACTTTTTTTCCTGCGCACCCCCTACTATGTCCCAACCGGGTTGGCGCACCCCCAATCCCCACTTCAAAAAAATAACGCAACAAAGCTTTGTTTTATCGCCATATAAAGACTCATGCTTAATCATGCGCAAATAACCAGAACACGCATGACAATAACAACATCAACAAAGTTTCAATATAATGCAACAAAGCTACGCACAAGCTTCCACTTTTAAGAGGACGAGTGACAGACACAGGCTCAGTAACAGAAAGCACGGTTATTTTCAGCCGCGTAATTTTATTTGATTTAAAAACGAAATATTTTGTAACATTACACATGTGACATGTTTTAAGGTCACTTTTGATCACTTTAATGCATCCTTACTGAAAAAAATTCTGACTAACCAACACATTTTCGAACGGCAGTGTACATTCAGTTGGTCATTATTGCAATATAAACACTATCAGACTGATCAACAAAGGTATATCTTCATTTACCAGTCGAAGACGGAGCAACTTTCTGCTCTTATGTTTACTCCGTGCACTGTCAAGGGCTTCATCATATCTGTCGTGGTACTGGTCTTTGCAGCAATTATTTTACCGCACATAGGCCTACTGCATCGCACGCTGTTGGCATCGAGCCTGGAGAAATGTAGCCACACTTTTGATCGACTTTTCCACATCTTTATGGTATTGTGTGTGTGTGCTCGCGTCTCATTGAGTATGTGCGCAGAGAGTTTGTGTGTGTGTGTGCTCGGGTCACATTGAGTATGTGTATGAGCGCGAGTTTGTGTGTGTGTGTGCTCGCGTTTCATATAAGTATGTGCGTGGAGAGTTTGTGTGTGCGCGCGCGTCTCATATGAGTATGTGCGCGGAGAGTTCCGTGCGTCTCGTGTGTGTAGAGTTTGCTTGTATGTGCGTGAGCGACTTTAGGTGTGTCGTTGTGCATTTCATATGTATTTGTTTTATCAAAAACTAATAAATTATAGTTTCTTATTTAAAATAAAAGGAAAAGGAATTTACAAAGGAAATGTTTACTGTTCATGTTTTTTTATTGTGTGGAAAAATCCCACTTAAAAAAACCAGACCGCCATTACATTTTTCCTCTCGCGCATTTTTCCCCTGGGGGTGCGCGTACCACACTTTGGGAATCCCTGCTGTAGAGGGACAAAAGAGACACTTGTTTTCACTATAGAGGGATAAAAGAAACACTTGTTTTCACTATAGAGGGATAAAAGAGACACTTGTTTTCACTATAGAGGGATAAAAGAGACACTTGTTTTCACTATAGAGGGATAAAAGAGACACTTGTTTTCACTATAGAGGGATAAAAGAAACACTTGTTTTCACTATAGAGGGATAAAAGAAACACTTGTTTTCACTATAGAGGGATAAAAGAGACACTTGTTTTCACTATAGAGGGATAAAAGAGACACTTGTTTTCACTATAGAGGGATAAAAGAGACACTTGTTTTCACTATAGAGGGATAAAAGAAACACTTGTTTTCACTATAGAGGGATAAAAGAAACACTTGTTTTCACTATAGAGGGATAAAAGAGACACTTGTTTTCACTATAGAGGGATAAAAGAGACACTTGTTTTCACTATAGAGGGATAAAAGAGACACTTGTTTTCACTATAGAGGGATAAAAGAAACACTTGTTTTCACTATAGAGGGATAAAAGAGACACTTGTTTTCACTATAGAGGGATAAAAGAGACACTTGTTTTCACTATAGAGGGATAAAAGAGACCCTTGTTTTCACTATAGAGGGATAAAAGAGACACTTGTTTTCACTATAGAGGGATAAAAGAGACACTTGTTTTCACTATAGAGGGATAAAAGAAACACTTGTTTTCACTGTGTAGAGGGACAAAAGTAACAAGTGTTACTTTCATCCCGACAGGAACTCCTGACATTTAAACCCGATTTACTTTTATACTGAAAAACTCTGACAAGGCAAACTTCAGGATGTATTACAGCACTTAATAACCTGTAGATACCATACTCGAAAACTGCTTTCCGGACCTAACCGCGGGAAACAATGACAAAATCTCGTGATATTTGGCATCTCTGTCACGGGTTGCGTACTGAATGTGCCGTCATAGCTTGAAGTGCTGATATAGTCAGGGCTCTGAGAAAACCGCTTTCGTTCCCGGTTCTCCCCTACTTAGATAGTACATGTAAGCCTTATAGTTTTAAGTACAATCAGCTTGGATGTTTAAGTCATTTCAACGTATATTACATTAAACTGACTTTTTTTTTTTTAAATGAGTTGAATAAGATATTTGAATATGAATATTGTAATCTTCAGGAGAAATGAATCCTCCAGGTCTTCAGTGATTTCAGTCATGATAATCTGTTCTCAGATGTTTCTCTGATGATCATGTGTTTGGCCTTTTTGTTCAGTCAGGCACAAATATAAAATATTAAACACATTTGTATTAATCACTTATGTTTTCCAGGTTCCCCTCTGGTCAGGAGATCAGTGTGGATAATGTTGATGTTATTTATGAATGCTGTTATGGTCTATTTCTACATCATGGCTCTGGAAAAAGAGAACGGTTTGATCATATTTCTAAATATCTTAAGAATAGAAACATTTTAGTATAGCTCATTATCACAGAATAATACAGTCATCTTTAATAACTAAACTAAACAAAAACACACAAAACAAACATACATAAATACATATACAGTATAAATACTGTACAGGGTCATAAGATAATGAGCAACTAATAATCAGTTGCTATGGTGATAAACTCAAACACAGGATGAGGAAACACAATCCATGGAACACAAATAAGAGCTAAATAAGAGTCTCTAGACTGAAAAACCAACATAACATGTACATTATATCTTGAAAGCTGTATTTATGCTAAACTGTTTTTCCTATTTGTGATCTGACAGTTATGAAGGTGATATTTTTCTTTTAATATCTCATGTACAGATGGTGCTGGTTGGGCCTGTGTGATTGGGTTTCTTCAGTTACTCTGGACAGTGTGGATCTTTCACCGGTCATTCGAGGATACGGGTACCATACTGATCATCTTCTTGATGTTGTTCTATCAGCTCTAGTTTATTGTCTTCAACCTCCCCTTTGTTGTCCTTACGAAAGTTTAAGCATCTGGTTCATTTATAATGTTAGTTATAAACTATTTTGAAAAACATGTTATAAGGTGTGCATGGAAAGTATTCACCCCCCTCATATTGGGCAAATAACCTTGTGATTGATGCAAAATCACTTTTTTCCCCAAGATGGTCATTTTTTTTTTTTTTGGACAATTTCTTAGCTTCATGAAGCAGTTGTATCTTACTCCTATCTAGATAAATGATAATTAGTCTAGTAATTAACAGTTAGGTAAATGCTGTCAATAAAGCAATAAAAGAAAAGACATCTTGTAAAAAAATAAACGAAAATATAAATTCTATCAAAAGACAGTGTATTTTCAGTCAGTCAGTCTCAGAAGAGCAGAAGAGGGAAGGCCTCAAGACTATCAGTCTCTGAACAGATTTAAGAAACACAATCATCAGAAAGATATTACATTTACTGTATGTTGAGATTACACAAGTATTAAACAACAGATCAAACTATGGTTGTTCATTCACATTTCTACTTAAGTTTACTTCTGTGTATTTGTAGAGTGTTTAGTGTTTTCTTAATTTGATGATAATGAAGTGTATTAATCAAACCTACAGCTTTTCCAGCTTTTGTTCCTGTGCACCTGTTGGGATCAGTTGTTCTGGTGTTTCTGAACTCTGTCGCGCTGATGACAGAACTCACACTGAAAACAGGCGAGTCGAACAATACTGTATTATATCTCATTTATCTTCAGTTAAAATTATTCCATAATCCAATATAGTTCACCTCGAGGAAGAAATATTCTGATCAACATTCTTATTTTAATTAATATTTACATTTATTCACTAAGCAGACACTTTTATCAGAAGTGACTTTTACAAATGATGGACACAACAAGCCGTTCATCATAAAGAGGCAAATAAACAAATGCAGTGCTCATAGTTTCAGAGAATAATACACCGGCATTATATGTGGAGGAATTACACCACACTAAAACATGAATATGGCTAATAACTGATAGTTTGTATTGTTACACTGTTGTCTAAATGTTGAGATATGAATGTTTCCTCTGTTCTGTCTCAGTTAATGGTAAAGGTGCAATAGGAGATCTGAGGATCATCGTGTTTCCCTCTGAATGTCTCTGTCTCTTACTCCTGCTGATTTCATTAGTATCTGCACCCTGTAAGTATAAACCTCAAGTACTATCATGTCAGACAATCAGTTAAACGGAGAGTTACAATATAAGAGTGTCATACCAAACGTACAGGTTGAGTTAAAGGACCAGAGACGGCATGGAAAATAAACATTAAATGTCAATATATCATAAAATGTTTGCTTATGTGTATTCTGTAGGACGAAAACAGTTTCTGCACTGCTTAAAGTGTCAGTTTTGTTTTAAAATACATATTTAATTGAGTTTGAGAGGTTTTATGTGCAACAAAATCTGCATGTTCCCTCCATATCATCAAAGAGGTATCCTGGGATGTAATGGGAACAACATTACATTTTATAACACAGATAAAAGTGGTTATATTGTGAATATACATTTTATTTAACATGTGACATTTAATCAAATTGTTTAAAATAATACATCTTTTATATAAAAATTTTTTTTACAAGTTACTCCAGTGTCCAAAAGCATATTAATACAGCTTCAAGCATACAATAAGGGGGAAAAAAGGGAGAAAAAGAAATACATAAACAAATAGTATAATGTCAGGCAGAAGAGTAGATATACACAGTAGAGTATCGACAGTCAGGAGAGGTTACTGACACAGTGAGGTGTTCATATCTGCCAGAAGTCTTTACACTATTGACTTGTGTCATACGTCATAGTGATGCAGACACTTGAGACATCCACGTTTTGAAAGAAGGTACCTGAAGGGATGACCACAATAGCAATAATACATTTCTTTGTCAGATAAATGTGTTTAGCATGAGAGTCTAACATTGTCTCCTCTCCGATAGATAACAGATACAGTTCATAAGAGAAACTAAACTGCAACTTAAGGAGCTCTTGTAGGAAGTTATGTACTTTGGTCCAGAAAGGGATGATTTTATAATATTTTAAGACAGAATTAAGCTTCCACATCATGTGTGCTTTAACACTTTCTAAATAATCCACTGACTGTCTCTACTGGCTTTGCTCTGAACACACAGGGATTCAGACTCCAGACACCGGATCAGAGCAGAATCAGAGTCCTCAGGTGAGCGTCCTTATCAAGCCTCAGTCTGAGACCTGAGACTGTTTACTTCATGTTAAGCTGATGTCCCATTGTTTAAAGTACATGTCCTGTCCTGAACACAGACTGAAGCTGGATCTGGTGAACCTCCAGCCACTGGATCAGACCACAACTCAGAATCACATGAAATGAAAGCTCTCATGAAGAATGAAGATCAGGAGACTGGAGCCAGTGGAGAAACTCAACCGGATTCAGTGGTGACACACACATAAGCAGTAATGACAGAAAAAGACTGTTAATCTCACACACACTGATGTTTAGTCAAACTCGTATGAGCTCTGACAAGAGTTCAGTGTCATTCGTCATTTCTGATGGAGATTTAATTAATGTTATAAAAACGGATAGTTCCAGTCCTTGAATCTGATTGGTTGAGCCATGTTCAAAGCCGTTGTAAATTACTACACAAACACACACACCTGTGACCGCGTTACGCATTACATTAGTGTTACTCCACACACACACACACACACACACACACACACACACACACACACACACACACACACACACACACACACACACACACACACACACACACACACACACACACACACACACACACCTGTGACCGCGTTACGCATTACATTAGTGTTACTGCGCAACTGCCGTTTGTGATGCTTTGTTGCTGTGTGTTGCTTAGCAACCTCTTTGGAACTACTTTGCATGGCGGAGGAATAAATGCATTATAACGTTATATTTTTTTGCTGGTGTTTATTTTATGAATAAAATAAATATTAAAATGAATATTTTTATGGAGAAACTGTTTTATATAAGCAATAAGGCCCTTAAGCCGTGTTTTACAGTGGATGTAGAACAGCTAAGGGGGTTTTACTCCGCGTCGTGCCTAACAACGCCTCTCAGCTGTTCTACATCCACTGTAAATCACTGCTTAAGGGCCTTATTGCTTTATTTTACTTTAATTAAATATTATTGTTTTGTTTTGTTTTATTCTTTGTGTTTTCTTGTATTTGCTGTTGTGTAAATATGTTTAATGAACTGTTTAGTAACACCTTTGTTGTGTATTTATTTACACTCACACACACTTGATGATTACAGTTCACACTGATATACGGAAGCGACAAATAATTCTGAATTATACATTTTTAAGGCCAGACAAGTAGTTTATTGAGATCAATTTGTAAAGAACTACTACTACACGCCTGCACACATATTCAAACGCGCATAACTATAGACTGAACACGTAATACACATGTGCACGCCGTCAGTGTTTTCACAGATTCACGTTTTTGAAGTTTTTTGAAGCGTTTTTTCGAGCACTGTTGTTGTTAAGGCTTTTCTGTATTTATCATCATTATGTGTTTCCTGAAGCTCAAACAGTAGAGCGTCGGCACTTGCAACGCCAAGGTCAGGGTTTGATTCCCAGGGAAAGCAAGAACTGATAAGAATGTAAATGTCCACCTTGAAATGCAATGCAAGTTGCTTTGGATAAAAGCGTTGTGGAAGAAAATGAATATGATCTATATGTTTGCATTTTCTTATATTCAAGTAATCTTAGAAACATGATGGTAATTAGATTAAGGAAATAAAATACACGAGGATTGCATGATGTCCCATGATCCTCTAACACATTGATGGAACAAAGAACTGTTATTAACCCTTATGGATATATGTATGTGTTGATACGTACCCTTATGGATATATGTATGTGTACGACCTTGCTTGTATTCGTGACTTGACAAAAAGTCATGTGTGACCAAATGAATGACTGAGACAGAGGGTCTCTACTCAAGGGTAGCATATGATAAACAAGTCTAAACAATGTGTTAGTTATGGCTGAGACATATCTTCATTTAGCCTAGAGAAATAACCTTAGGGGAGTCAGGACTATAAATAAGGAAGTACAGCACTGTTTACACAGTACACAATTATTTTAGCAAAAAATAATAATAATAATCTGTAATTCACCTAAATGTCATTTTCACGTTCCAAAGGTTGTAGTAAATTCCTAATGGCCCGAGGAGAATATGAGTCCATGTGCGAAAGCTGATGAAGAGGAATTGTGGATCTACTATTAGATATTATATTTTCAGCATCTATCGAGTTGTTGGTTGTAGTGCGTATGTGAGCTGGATCACATGAGATGATTTTCTCTGATTCGGGTTCACAGCCTCTTGAACGTTATGACATGCTCATTTTAGTGGTGTTTGGTGCTGAGATTTAAGGGATGTTTCTATTAGTCCTCATGTTGGGTTGAGCAAGTGATTGTATTCTCCACCATAAAAACAAACAAAATGAAATAGAAAATGAATCTAAAGCGTTGAGCCGAGTTTCAGCAGTAACACAGAGATGAGAACATGATTTTAATGGCTTCACTGCAGGGTCCACATCTCCAGCCTCGCGCTCACTGAGAGAGAAACTGCCCTGAACCATCAGGAGGAAAACAGAGACGCTCTGACTTTAAAAACCTGCTTCTCGCTCCAGATGCAGAAGTGAAACATCATGTGTTAGAAAACTGAAGTGAAAATCACAAACTGTGCATTTGCTATATTTCTGAGCAGCATTTGAAAGTTCTCTGTTTCTCTTCATGCTCTAAACACAGTCCCATAAGGTGAAGTGAAGCCCCATCATATTCCTCATTCCTCATTCGTTCAGTTCAGTCACACCCATAACCATAGTTCACAGTTCCTGGAAATCTTCAGCCTACACTTCTACAGCCAGTTATTTTACCCTGAAATGTGTGTTTCCGTGCTGGAATGCCTGTTTTTGTTTTGCTGGTGACGCCATCACAGGGCCTTAGTTTCATTTTCATGGACTTTTAGTTTGTTTCTATTAAAGGTGCTGTGTGTAAATAAAGCATAAAAATACCATAATATGTTTGCAGATATTGAGGAAACATGCTGAGTTCACACACTCGTTTCTCTGAAGAACACTTCTACTGTCAACACTTCTGGTGACGCCATCACCTGTAATCAAAAATAAAAGTTTTCTACATTCATTGCGGGACATTTAATGAAAATGCAATCGCGAGTGTCTTAACTGAGTGTAAATGCATTTAAGAAAAATAACATTTAAATGATCATTTTGCTACAGTTTTTGCTTGAACATGTTAAACATATCTAATCATTTCTGTAATACATTTTAATTTTAATTTTGCAACTTATAAAGCGTTAAAATATGTATTCAATGTACATATTAAAACTAGTGTACGAAATGGAAAATATAAATTGTATAATTGAATTATCATTATAATTTTGCACCAAACGTTGCACAGATGTAATGGAAGATGTACATTTAAATACAGAAATGCATTGCCATTTTGCATATTACATTTCAAATTGAATATTGCTGCCCATATGCTTCCATATTGTCTTGATGAACAAGCATATACTGGAAATATTTCTGAAGTGACACTTCTCTCCAAACAGCTTGTGCTGCAAAGCTCCTCCAAATCCTCTCAATCCTATTAATAAATCCATTACAGTTCAGAGTACATGATTGTTTCAGGCTTTAAGTTTCTCGGTTCTGATGTTGTGTGTTGAGTGTCCAGCAGATGGCGCCAAATCTCCATTCACACTGATGACGTTTGATGTTCCGCCAAATCAAACAGCTTTAGACACTTTCATTCATACGAGGCTTTATTATTATGATCAGGTCACCGTTATTATTACAGCATCAGATCTGATTATTGTTGACAAAATTAATAACGGTAAACGCTAAATAAATACCGATACCGTTTTATCGCCCAGCCCTAATAAGGTCTCATTTGTTACAGTTTTTTCCGATTGCTAAACGACAGTGGGCACAACTGGAGTCACATGTGCAAAACTCTAACTACAGTCTGCACAGCAGCAGTTCATGTGGACCAAACTCTAGTTCGATTTGCATTGCTTGAACACAGTTTTCAAAACTCTACACACTTATCCCATGACTTTAACCACAACCTGCACAACACTGTGGATTTACAGCACTTTGTTCAAATGCTAACACACTGCTGTCAAAACTGTGAACCACACATTCAAAACAGAATAGATTTCAGCCTTGTGCCTTTCAAACACTGCTGACTGTGGCCTGATGCTAGAGAGAGGCAGGATTAGCCCCTCAATTATTTGTTCGAATTACAGTATGTCCTTTTACAGTTTTTCTCAATTGTTTACACACAAATTCTGGTACTTGAGACACAATGACCACAACATGTAACTCATTCACCAACCCCCTGAACCAATTCTGCTAAACTACAAGCACAATTCCTGCTTTACACTCAAATTGCAGTTCTAAAACACACTTTTTTCAAAACACTACACACAATTCTCTGCTTTTGGCACAATTTTCATGCAGAAAATCTCTTGTTTTCACAAGGAACACACTGCCATTCAAATATGCACACTGACTCATCACATGGGCAAACACCCGTCACACAGTTTTACAATTACTGTAATGTACTGTAATTACTGTACTGCTACTGTAATGTGGACTCTGTAAAGCACTTTGGTCAACTCGTGTTGTTTTTAAATGTGCTGTAGAAATACATTTTTTGATTGATACAATTAGCAATCAGAGCTTTAGCATAAAGGGCAACAGGTGAGCTCTTCAATGGTGCAATGGATGCCAACATTGTTTTTTTTTTTTTTTTTTTTTACTGTAACTGTATACAGTCAATTCTTCTGTTGTTTTGTATGTAGACCACTGTATGTACAACTTTGTGTTGGTTGGGATGTTATTTTTTTACCATGTATTTGTGTGTTCTGAGTATAAAAACAATATTCTCAAATATTTTACAGCACTTATGTATGTACTGTCTGTAGTAAGTGTAACACTGAACAAAAAAAGACCTAAGTCATTATGATGAATGGAGAAGAAGTGTTTTCCATTCATCATAGTGTTTTACATTGAGCACATCAGTGTTCAACTTGTTCTTATAAATGTCTATTCATTTGATTTTTTGTGTGTGTCATTTGAAAACAAAATACCATTTTGAGAAGAAATACAGTTTTTTCCGATTGCTAAACGACAGTGAGCACAACTGGAGCTACATGTGCAAAACTCTAACTACAGTCTGCACTACCAACAGTCAGCTGAGCTAAACAGTTCACATCACCTGCAAAACTCACTCCAAGCAACACAACTCTTAACACACGGCTCAAAACAGGCTCAGTGCAGCCAAACACTATACACAACCCTCACTGAGATAACACACACTGTCACTCAGAACACACTGAGAGGAAACACACTATACACAACCCTCACTGAGATAACACACACTGTCACTCAGAACACTACACACAACCCTCACTGAGATAACACACACTGTCACTCAGAACACTACACACAACCCTCACTGAGATAACACACACTGTCACTCAGAACACACTGAGAGGAAACGTACTCGGTTACTAACGTAACCTCGGTTCTCTCTAGAAGAGGGAACGAGTACTTGCGTAAGATATCTTACGCTAGGGGAAAACCTCTTTTCCTCGAGATATTGAAGCCAAAAATTATCCTTAATTTTGCAATAATGTAAAACGCATTGCAGCAGCATGCAGACATGGGCGAGACAGCTCGCGCGCCCATTGGCTGCTCTGCGGCAACTGCACCAGCCTATCGATAGAGGCTCCTCATGACGTCAGAACCAATGAGGGCGCTTCGCGCCCATTACGTCATGTCCCGCCGAAATCGGGTGGGGCCAGGGCTATAAATACGGCCCAGAGAGGCTGGTTTGGTCAGTTTTTCATCGCTGAAGCGAATCAGAACATGACGCATGCACGGCAAGATACGCAAGTACTCGTTCCCTCTTCTAGAGAGAACCGAGGTTACGTTAGTAACCGAGTACGTTCTCTTACGAGAGGTCTCTCGTACTTGCGTAAGATATCTTACGCTAGGGGAACACAATGTAAAACGCCGTGCGTGCTTGAGACATAACACTAAAGTCCCAAGGGCAGGTGCCCGGGGCTCATACAGTGCCTAATCACAAGGGACTCACAGAGAATCCGGGAAGAGGGGCTAGAATAGCATCATTCCTGTAATATGGAGCTCTGATAAGAGCATGTTATATCAAGTGTTCCACACAGCCAGGGCGAACTCGGCCTGGACTGGTAAATATGGGGGACTTACGCACTGCCCACAGGAGTATACAGACGATCAGTGATCGACGCTCTAGCAGTTTCAGCATCCCGAGCCGATAGCATCGGGCGAGCAATACTGAAAAATTAAACCGAGAGCAACCTAGCTTGCAAAGCGGGAACCTCGAGGTTATAAAACCTTATAAATGTAGACGGGGAGGCCCAGCCTGCCGCCATACAGATATCTTGCAAGGCAATCCCACTGGACCAAGCCCACGACGAGGCCATGCCTCTTGTGGAGTGCGCTTTGACACCTATCGGGCATTGCAGGCCCCTGGATGTGTAAGCTAGCGCTATAGCATCAACTATCCATCTGGATAGACTCTGTTTTGACGCAGCTAGTCCCTTAGAACGTCCGCTGAACAAAACAAAGAGCTGCTCTGTCTGTCTGAAAACAGATGAGCGAGACACATAGGCCCTTAACGCCCTGACCGGGCAAAGGAAGCCTGCGTCCCCTTCCTCTTCAGAGACCGGCAGGGCCGACAGGGAGATCACCTGTGCCCTAAACGGTGTATTGAGGGATTTAGGAACATATCCGTGCTTTGGTTTGAGTATGACTCTCGAGTCATTCGGCCCAAACTCCATACACGTCGCGCTTACTGAGAGCGCTTGCAAATCCCCTATGCGCTTCACTGAAGCGAGAGCCAGAAGAAACACTGTTTTGAAAGACAAGAGTTTCAGGTCTATTGGCGTGGATGGGGTTCTGCCCTTATCCAGAAGCTCTTGTAAAAAGGAGGGAACCTCCGGCACCCCACAGCGTGAGGGTGAAGTGCCACTCGCTGTACACCCGCTAGTGAACACAGACCATTTGAGGAATAGAGCCGCCTCGTAGATGGAGCTCTAGCCTGCGTGATCGTGTTTAACACTCCCGCTGGGAGGTTAACGGGTACCCGTTGATGGCCCACGCATGTAGGGACCAAAGCTCCGGGCGAGGATGCCAGATCGAGCCGTTCGCCTGCGAGAGGAGATCCCTCCTCACCGGTATCGGCCACGGGGCGGTACTCGTCAGCTGCATCAGGACTGGAAACCAGACTTGGTTTGTCCAAAATGGGGCGACGAGTAGCACTGGGCATCCGCTCTCCCTGATTCGCTCTAACACCTGGGGTAGGAGCGTGACAGGGGGAAACGCATAGAGCGGGCAGCGGGGCCAGACGTGAGCCAGCGCATCCCTGCTCTTGGAGAAGAATTCCTGACAATGAGCGTTCTCTTGAGACGTAAATAGGTCTATTTCCGCTCTGCCAAATGTCCTCCATAGCATTTTGACTGTCTGTGGATGTAAAGACCATTCTCCTGTCGGCAGATTGTTTCTGGACAGTCTGTCTGGTCCCACATTCAGATGGCCGGGCACATGCGCTGCCCTGAGCGAGCGCAGATTGTGCTGAGCCCAGACCAGGAGGCGTTCCGTCAGCCTGTGAAGGATTCTGGATCTGATACCTCCTTGGTGATTTATATAAGCCACCACTGACATGTTGTCCGAACGGACCAAGACGTGGTATCTTTTTATCTGGGGACAAAAGCGCCTCAGCGCGTTGTCGACTGCCATCATTTCCAGGCAGTTTATATGCAGAAGCTTTTCCCGTTCCGACCACTGGCCGAATAACGGTCTGCCCTCGAGCAGCACTCCCATCCCGAGGTTGAGGCGTCCGTAGACACCACCTTCACACTCGAGGAAGTCCCCAGGCTTACACCTGACCGGTACCAGTCGGTCACTGTCCAAGGTTTCAGAGCTGCGACGCATTTCTGATCGACCTTGAGGCGCGCGAGACCGGAGGTCCAAGCTCTGCGCGGCGCGCGCTTTCAACCAATACTGCAGCGGGCGCATGCGAAGCAGACCCAGCTGAAGCACTGAGGATGCTGAAGCCATGAGACCCAGCATCCTTTGAAACTTTTTGAGCGGGGCTAAAGCGCCGTGGCGAAAAAATCTCTGTCATGCGCTGAATACTTAGTCTGCGCTGCGGCGACAGCTGTGCTGTCATAGACAGCGAGTCCAGATCTGTGCCCAGAAAAGATATTTTCTGACTGGGAGACAGTGAACTCTTTGCCCAGTTGACTGTGAGACCTAAATTCTCGAGGTGATCGAGTAATATGGTCCTGTGTTCTATGAGCTCCGACTGTGATCGAGCTAGAACCAGCCAATCGTCCAAATAATTCAGCACTCGTATGCCTCGGAGCCTGAGGGGTGCGAGCGCTGCATCCATGCACATCGTGAATACGCGAGGTGCCAGGGATAGGCCGAATGGCAGGACTGTGTACTGATATGCCTGGCCCTTGAAGGCGAATCTCAAAATTCGCCTGTGACGTGACGCTATTTGTATTTGAAAATAAGCGTCTTTCAGATCTATCGACATGAACCAGTCCCCTTGGCAAATTTGCGAGAGGATTTTCTTGGTCGTGAGCCTTCTGAACTGTCGTTTCAGAAGTGCTTTGTTTAGTCGTCTTAGATCTAAAATGGGTCTGAGACCCCCGTCTTTTTTTTTTTTTTGGGTACCAGAAAATATCTGCTGTACATGCCCCCTTCGCTCTGAGCTTGTGATAGGGGTTCTATAGCCCCTTTGCTCAGTAACTTCGCTATTTCGGCCCGAAGTAGGTGTGCTACTTCCTTTTTCACCGTAGTATCGATTCGCGCCGCTTTGCGTTGCGGGCGTCGACCGATCTGTAGCGAATAGCCTCTTTCTATAATGTCTAGCACCCACTTCGAAACCCCGGGTAGCCTTGCCCATGCGTTTGCACGAATGGCTAGGGGTTGAATGTGAAGCGCGCTCTGGTCGCTCAGCGACAGAGGGGCTTCAGTGTGCTGCAACATAAGCGTCGCGCTTATGACATTTGAGGCAGGGGGCGCGCTGATAACAGCGGGCAGATTGCCCGCGCTCGACTCCTCTGCGGTGGTCAACCGAGAGGGGGAGGGCTGGGCGAGTCCCGTAAGACCTGTCATGTCTATGTGTGAATGTGGGCGTGGGATAGCGGGCACATTTACAACACTGAGAGCATTGTCTGCCTGAGCAGAGCGAATGCATGTTGGTTTCGTTTTACAGAAAACTTGAGACATGCAGAACGTAATGTTTGTGGGCACTGGGCAGTGGGCACATTTACCACATTTAATGCGCAATCGATCTGGGTCGATTTCATGTGCGCGAGCCCTGTGCGACGGGCTGTGTTTCTGTGTAGGAATGAGCACTGCAGTGGACATTTTGTCTACACTCATAACACCATCGGCCGTGGCCGGAACACCAGAAAATACACTCTATGGGATTTATCTGGGTAGCCGTAAAGCGGCGTTTGTGTGCAGGCAAGCGGGCTGTGTCGCCGACTTGTTTACTGCAGAATACACTGGAACAGTCGCATTTACTGGAACTGAACGAGCGAGAAGTTGCCATAGAAACAGAGAGCGTCAACATGCTGGCGCTTGTTTGCAGGTGTGCGTGTATTACAATAGACTCGTCCACTGCAATATTGACATTTCCAGAGAAATGTGTGAGAATGGAGGTAGTGACGCACGGAAACCATAGAAACGGTGCTTGGGTGCAGGCGAGCGGGTTGTACAACGCGCTCGTTGGCTGCAAAAATACACATCTGCAGTCGCCTTTTCAGGGAACTGACAGAGCGAGCATTGACGGCAAAATTATTATATATTTTTTTTTTTTTTGCCGTTAGACCCGGGATCGAACACGGGTCTCTCGCGTAAAAACTTGAGAATCTGCCACTGGGCCACAGGGGAAGACACAAAAGCTTTTATATAGCGCGAGTATTATCAGAGAAACCTGTGTTTCTGTGTAGGAATGAGCACTGGGCAGGCAGTGGGCATTTTGTCTACACTCATAACACCATCGGCCGTGGCCGGAACACCAGAAAATACACTCTATGGGATTTATCTGGGTAGCCGTAAAGCGGCGTTTGTGTGCAGGCAAGCGGGCTGTGTCGCCGACTTGTTTACTGCAGAATACACTGGAACAGTCGCATTTACTGGAACTGAACGAGCGAGAAGTTGCCATAGAAACAGAGAGCGTCAACATGCTGGCGTTCGTTTGCAGGCGTGCGTGCATTACAACAGGCTCGCTCACTGCAGTATGACATTTCCAGTCGCCTGAACTTCAGAGGGGAATGAGAAATAGAATTCGGCCCGGCCGCAGCGGGACATTAACACTCTTTTTTTCCTTTCGCCAGTGACGCACGGGAACCATAGAAACGGTGTTTGGGTGCAGGCGAGCGGGTTGTACAACGCGCTCGTTGGCTGCAAAATGCACATCTGCAGTCGCCTTTCAGGGAACTGACAGAGCGAAGCATTGGAGGCATAATTAATCTGCCGTTAGAGCGAGATTCGAACCCCGGTCTCTCGTGTGAAAAACCAAAGATTCCGCCACTGAGCCACAGGGGGGAACACAAAGGCTTTTAGATGCACGAGCATATAAGAGCGTCAACATGTTTTCTTCGGCGTTTGCTTGCCGGCGCTGCAATATTTATATTTCCAGTCGCCTGATCAGGGAACTGAGAAATGTGTGAGAAAAATTCAGGTCAGTCCAGCCTCGGCGGGACTAATACACTATTTTCTCCTTTCGCTGGTGATTGACGCGTGAATGGGGCGCAGAGGCAGGGTAGCTTTCTTGTACGTAAAGAAAAACTAACCCCGACCGTCCGCTTCCAGCCTCCCCTGTGAACGGCTCTTTTAGTGCAATGAGAGTGTGTGTCGCGGCGGCGAACACACACACATACACAAAACACAGTAGCAGAGAAAAGGATATGTACGCCGGAAAGCGTCAGCAGAAACGGCGACTGAAGGCGGCGAGATGTCGACCAGCAGCTTCAGATGCACTAATCCCGCTGGGTGCTTGACTCAGACGGCGCGGCTTCCTCTCAGGATCCAGCGATGCGAAGGCCCGCTGAAGAGATGAAAAAACTGACCAAACCAGCCTCTCTGGGCCGTATTTATAGCCCTGGCCCCACCCGATTTCGGCGGGACATGACGTAATGGGCGCGAAGCGCCCTCATTGGTTCTGACGTCATGAGGAGCCTCTATCGATAGGCTGGTGCAGTTGCCGCAGAGCAGCCAATGGGCGCGCGAGCTGTCTCGCCCATGTCTGCATGCTGCTGCAATGCGTTTTACATTATTGCAAAATTAAGGATAATTTTTGGCTTCAATATCTCGAGGAAAAGAGGTTTTCCCCTAGCGTAAGATATCTTACGCAAGTACGAGAGACCTCTCGTAAGAGAACACACTACACACAACCCTCACTGAGATAACACACACTGTCACTCAGAACACACTGAGAGGAAAAACACTACACACAACCCTCACTGAGATAACACACACTCTCACTCAGAACACACTGAGAGGAAACACACTACACACAACCCTCACTGAGATAACACACACTGTCACTCAGAACACACTGAGAGTAAAAACACTACACACAACCCTCACTGAGATAACACACACTGTCACTCAGAACACACTGAGAGGAAACACACTCGCATCAAACACCAATACAGAAAATACTAACTTTTCATCTTTACAGTTTGAACAATTTCAGTGATTTCAAATAATATTTTCTTCAAAGAAAAGAGTGACATTCTTTCACATGATTTATAAAAATTTTTAGAACATAATTGTTTAAGGTAAATGAAAATGAGCAGTTTGCTTCAATAGTCTGTAGAGAAAAAAAAGGGTAGAAACTGAAAGTACATACTGTAATTCAAAATTAGTCTTTCTGAGCTCTACCTGTGTGTGTGTGTGTGTGTGTGTGTGTGTGTGTGTGTGTGTGTGTGTGTGTGTGTGTGTGTGTGTGTGTGTGTGTGTGTGTGTGTGTGTGTGTGTGTGTGTGCTCTCAGCTGTCTGGTGATGTTCTTCAGCGGATGCGGGAGTCGGGATCTTCTCCACAGAAACCAGTGTCACCCAAACCAGAGAGAGACACACCTGATCCAGGTACTGCTACTGCGACACACACACACACACACACACACACACACACACACACACACACACACACACACACACACACACACACACACACACACACACACACACACACACACACACACACACTCATCTCACTGCGACACACACACTCATCTCTCATCTCACTGCGACACACACACAGACACACACACACACTCATCTCACTGCGACACACACACACACTCATCTCACTGCGACACACACACTCATCTCTCATCTCACTGCGACACACACACACACACACACACACACACACACACACACACTCATCTCACTGTGTTTCTGATGTTTCAGGAGCTTCCAGACCTTCTGCAGGAGAGACACCGGAGGAGCTTCGGAGACGGTGAGTGTGTGTGTGTGTGTGTGTGTGTGTGTGTGTGTGTGTGTGTGTGTATGTGTGTGTGTTTCACAGCAGACATTCAGGTCTATCACAGCCTCTGCCATATTATATACTCCAACTCTGCTAAAAATCAGTCAATCGTGCGCTTAATATATTTTAATAAATAATAAAATAATAAAAAATTCATTTTTTATCTCAAAAGCTTTTTTTATACTATATATATATATAGGAATATATAAAGGTATATACATATATTTTTCCCACTTTATATATTCATTTAGAATCTATTCCTTTAAATATTACTTTATATATAGTATAAAAACATGAGATAAAAGTATATGTTTTTAAAATATTTTATTAATATTTATTTCAGTTATGCACATTTCTACCCAAATTCTCTTTCTAAATTCAGAATTTCTACTTTTGTTTGTTTTTGTAATACTCATTGTTCATTAAAAGCAATAGTGTATATAGTGTATATATAATTAGTATTATATTTAGCATTTTTATTTTATTTTCTTGAAATTTGTAGTATTGTTCTTTTGTTTTAAATATTACTATTTAGGTTTTATTTCATTATACGTTTTTCTTTGTTAGTAATTTCAGTACTTATTTCAGTTAGTTGACATGGCAACATTTCTAATTTTCATATTTTTTCATCTAATATTTATATTTGATTTGATTTCAGCTTTACTTCATTTAACAAAAATGTTTTAATGGTTTTAGTTAGTGATAAAAACCCTGAAAATCATCACATTTTAATACTACCATGATGCATAAATACTTGGCAGATTAAAGGGGGGGGTATAATGCTCTTTTCACAATATGTAAAATAAGTCTTTGATCTCCCTTTGCTGTGAACTTTGAGTGTTGTAACTTTGCAGATGTTGTTTATGCTCAAACAGCAACATTACACACTAACTAAAGTTAGAAAAGTGAAACCATAATCATCCACCCCTTTAAATAATATATCATTAATTATTATGTTCACAGTAATGAGAATGAGATTATTGTGCATGTCAGTAGGTTTGTGTCTGAAATGTGTCCTGGGTTCACTTGAATCTGGGCTAGTCTTCACTGGCCGCAGTGGTTTAGTCCTGATGTGTGTGTGTGTGTGTGTGTGTGTGTGTGTGTGTGTGTGTGTGTGTGTGTGTGTGTCTGCAGGTTCGAGCGTGAACAGGCTCTGGTCCAGGAAGAGTTGACCCGGATCGCCCGTCGAGAGAGAGAGAGACAGCGATGGGAGACGACATGAGAGAGAGAGCAAACACACACCAGGACCTGCAGAAAACACACACCCTGGTGAGACACTCTTCTTCTGTCTCTGCTACACACACTAGCTGTGTTTCCAATCAAAGCTGTGAATTTAACTTGTGCACAAAATTGGAATATCGCATAAAACGTGTGTGAATAAAGCAGCGTTTCCATCCCAAGTGTTCAAGAGAACAGAATCATCACTTCCTGTGAAATTAGTGCAAATTATCAGTAATAAAACTGTAAGTTTCTGCAATCTTTCTCTTCTTCCCTCCATCATAAACGAGTGTGTCAGAGCGTCAGACGAAACACAGTAAACGCTGTCATGTTCTCTAGCGTTCGGATGCTGGTGTTCAGGAACACACTCGTGTGTGTGAGACGCTTCTGGAGGGAATTACACCAAATCATTCTGATCACACACTTCCACTCCGGCATTTCAGAAACACCAAACCAACATTAGAGATGCTGCGACGCCATTGGTCCACTGGTTACTCCAGTTATCCAATCACAGCCTGAGGGAAAGTCACATGAGTTTATTGTTGCACGTCGAGGGATTTATTCAGTAAATGTGTTTCCATCGTAGTTTATAGTTTATGTGCACATCTTCTTATCGGATAAAAAATTAAACTCATTAACGCAGTCAATATTATGTGCATTTGTAGAGTTTATGCACATCTTGACGTTTCTATACAGTGTTTTTTATGCGATATCCCAAAATGCACATAAAAATAAGTGGATGGAAACGGTACTCTGACACGAGTATCTTAACAAGTTTTATTTCAGCAAATAACTTCTGATTTTCACAAAGGAATATATATTATGAAGAACTTTCAAGTAAATATTCTGTGTCTCAAATTTTGAGTTTGTTTTCTCAGATATTTGTTTTGCTTTTATCATTATGACACACATGATCAGTTGATTTCACAGTCCTCGGAATTCACATTTGCATGCTTTATGTTCCATTAAACTCATTTTTGATTTTTAAAAATCTAAACATTAAAGTCATGTTTAAGTCCCACAAACACAAATAATTCCAGTGTTTTGGAGAAGCATAAAGCATCATCATCTCCAGCTAGATCTTGTATTAGTGTGCACTAGATGGCAGCAGAGGCGTTTGATTTCATATTGCTGTTTGAGGCCATGCTTGACATTTAATCACAGTCATTTATAATAATTCTAATTATTCATAATTAGATAAAACTTATACATAATAATAAAACTTCATTAATAAATGATAAACTTTATAACAATATTTTATTTTTGCACTCTCTCTCTTTCAGTTAATTTTCTGTCAGCTGAAAAAGTCATAATAAAAAGTTTAGTCATAACATACAGTCATAATTGCCATTATCAATATGTCGAAATTATGAGATAAAAAGCTGAAATGATTACATACTATCTTTTATGTCATAATTTTGTTTTTATTTTTGTTATCTCATCACTTACTCATATTTATGACTTCTTAACCCTTTAACTGACCCACCAAGAAAAAGGCATCTGAAAAAAAATATTGTTTGCATTTCTTTTGTCGCTTATGTATTATTACATAATCGTGTAAATTATGACACAAAACGTGTCTATAAATACATTATTTCTTATGTATTTTTTTTTTCAACACATCCCATCATTTTTTAAATATCAGCCTCTACCAAATGGTTAATTTATGGTAAAGTACCAGGATTCATACACATACTATGAAAATATGAACTATAATACTGATTTATTTAAAAACATAATCTAAATAAAATATTTTTGTATATTGAATCTTCTTTATTTATTGAAGTTTGCTATTAAATATTTCAGGTTTTCATTTTAACACAGGAAATAATATGTGTTCTTGTTTAACAATAAACAAAAATAAATTACACCAGTAACTAAAAGTAACAAAACCAAAGACAATACATTCTTTCTGCATTCAAAATTGAAAAGGACTTAATGGACTTATTATTGCTCTCAATATTGTTGTTGTTGGTGTTTCTCTCTGTGTTTGATGAAATCTTTCTGTCAGCTGAGGTTCTGATTATGAGCATGTGTGCTAATTCATTATTAGGAATCCTGTCCAAGTGTTTTTGTTAAATTAAAATGAGCAGAAATGATGTCCAGTATTACCATCTTTCTTTCTTTCTTTCTTTCTTTCTTTCTTTCTTTCTTTCTTTCTTTCTTTCTTTCTTTCCTGTAATCTGTGTTCATCATTCTCCGCTCTCTGTCAGCCGGATGAGTTGAGTGTTCGGGTAAGAAGCCGTCCGCTGTAAATCTCAGCTGTATTTCACTTCATATAAATAAAACAATTCGTCTGTCGTGAAACACAATATTCAACTGTTTAGATTTTATTCATGATGATTGGATGGTGAAAAGTGTCTCTAAAATGAAAGAGATTGATTTAGTTTTATTTAGCTAATATTATAGTTATTTATTCATATTTGTGTGTGTGTGTGTGTGTGTGTGTGTGTGTGTGTGTGTGTGTGTGTGTGTGTGTGTGTGTGTGTGTGTGTGTGTGTGTCAGAGAGTGAGTGAGTGAAATGTGAAGTGTGTGTGTGTGTGTGTGTGTGTTTGTGTGTCTTTGTGTGTATGTGAGTGTGTGTGCGTGTGCGTGTCTCTGTGTGTGTTATTGCTACTGTAAGTCTTCCAAATGTCATATGTATTTGTCTCAGAGGCATCAGATCATATTTGTGTAGTCGATGTGATTAAACACACACACACACACACACACACACACACACACACACACACACACACACACACACACACACACACACACACACACACACACACACACACACACACACACACACACACACACACACACTGAATGTGTATCATCTTATACGTGCAGCTGAAGTGTGTCATTTAATTCTGTCCCATCATACTTTAGTTTTTTGTGTTATTTTACTTCATGTCAGTGTAAGAGCTGCTGTCTCTCATTATTCAGTGTGTGTGTGTGTGTGTGGAGATACGCCTGTGTGTCTCTCCTCTTTCTGGCCGCTACTCTTCATAATCCGCCAGTTTCTGTCATGTGTTCAGATTCATCATCAGATCTTCATCATCGTGTTCTGCTCATCCTCACTGCTTCAGTGTGTGTGTAGAGTTGTGTTGCTCTGCTGATGTTGAGATGTGTGTTCTGTGTGTCGATCAGGCCCGACAGCTGAAGAAGAAAGAGAAGGAGCTCAAACATCTCGAGCAGTTTTACAAGCAGCAGCTGCAGCTGATGGAGAAGAAGGTGTGTGTCCTTCACAAACACTGATGGAGAAGAAGGTGTGTGTCCTTCACAAACACAAACACTGATGGAGAAGAAGGTGTGTGTCCTTCACAAACACTGATGGAGAAGAAGGTGTGTGTCCTTCACAAACACAAACACTGATGGAGAAGAAGGTGTGTGTCCTTCACAAACACTGAGACGGTTTTAGGTCTGAAGACTCAGGCTGGTCCATGACTGAACTTTTGTTTCATCACACATCATTTTCAACATATTTGTGGTGATATTCTCTAAATATGGCGTTCAGAAGTACAAACACAGACAGTGAAGAATCCACCAAACACACTGAATCTGAAACATTTCCACACACATACACACACTCTCGTGTCTTTGATGTTACTGTACGCGCTTCAGGCTGAAGATGTTTGTTCTCTCTGATGTCTTCATGCTCATATTAAATATAGCATTTATAAATACAACTGTTTGCATAAACTCGATAACAGAGGTGGTGATTATACGGCTTCATCTGATTAGCGCCACGCCACTTTAGTGTGTGTGTGTGTGTGTGTGTGTGTGTGTGTGTGTGTGTGTGTGTGTGTGTGTGTGTGTGTGTGTGTGTGTGTGTGTCATTTATTAATATTAACTGCTTGAAGAAGGAAAGAGAGAAAGTTTGAACTTGTTTATTTAATGTGACTCCAGCAGAAATCACAGCAACTGAAGATAAAATGTATGAGTTTTATAAGAACTGAAATATAAAAGAATATATTTATTTTAAATCAAAAGAAATGTATGAACTCGTAAACCCTAAACAGTGAGCTGACGGCTGTAGAAGAACACAGTTATTCAGTGCTGTAGAAAATGAATCAGTTAAAAGCCTCAGATGGCCTGAAGCGTCACTATTGTTAATCACTCACTAGTTCATCTTAAATGTCCTGTGGTTTGACAAAGTATAAATATTATGTGATCTCTCAGCTGGTATGGTTCATACAAACTCAAAAATGTTTTGTTAAATGGGTCATGAATTGAAAAATCTAAATATTCTTGATCGTTTTGTCACATTATGACGTCACATGATCGTCGTGCGACGAGAGACCGCCTCTGTTTATCAGCGACTCTCGCCAGAACTCTCCTTATAAACTATAATCACTGACTGTCTACACTCTTATTTACATCATGTTGGAACTGTAGAATCCACGAGATCTCTGCATTCATGTGTGTCATCGTCTACAACGCTCATCATTCAACGGGAGTAGATCTAAACATAATGCTATAATAAACACTTTCACAATTATTATTAATCTCGACAGCTGAAAATAAAAAAAAGTGCTAAACATTTTTGAGAGAGTTCCACATGTAATACTTATTTCATATGCAAAGCTGTTAGCCAATCAGAGCAGTTGGCGTTTCCAGTCTCACAGAAGACACGCCCCTTCCAACTGAGGCTTAAATCAGGAGGAAAATGCCTTTTATTTCAAAATTTTGACACATTTTGTATGTAAAAATCCTACTAACATTATAAGTGCACCACAGGAAACATTATAAAACAATAAAAGAATGCAGTTCATGATATGTGCATTACAGTCAGGCAGGGCCGGAGTGGGGCCACTTTTCAGCCCGGGAGTTTCAGGCCCAAGACCGGCCCTCTTTTTCCATGGTGGAATTCCAAATTAGCACGTTTTCCAAATTGGATAAATGAAGCTATTTTATCTTACTATTGTGTAGTTTTTATTAATAACGTGATTCAACAAATAATATAAAGGTTAAATAATAATTTACTTAAGCTGAGAAGTTAACAAAAAATGTTCCATTATTCCACAAGGATAGGTTGATAAACAAAAGCAGAAAGAAAGAAAGAAAGAAAGAAAGAAAGAAAGAAAGAAAGAAAGAAAGAAAGAAAGAAAGAAAGCATTTGAAATGTATCCCACTCTTCCACAGAGAGGCATATTGAACTAATGTTTACAGATTTATTTGTATTCAAAAATATTCAAAATAATGCTTTTTTAATCAAAAAACGTGATACCTAATGACGTTTGAGGTTATTAAAACAGTAAGTCGACTGCCAAAAATAAAAGTGTTCGAGCGAGCAAAAGCAGGAGATCAAGCGCGAGAGCGTGGGGAATGATTATTCGCGCGCGCGAGGGCTTGTATTGCGTGCAGAGGAGATGTCATGCGCGCGCGCAGGGGTTGAATGAGCTCGCGAGTTCCTGTTTCCTCGCGTGTAGATCTGTTATCCTCTCGCGAATGTCATTTACTGCGCGCGCCAGCATCAGTTGTGCGCTCCGTTAATTTTGTCATTTATTTTTCGCCCAGCTATCGGTAGGCGCCGGCGGTGCCCTACCTGAGAAAACGTTTTGGAAAAGACGGGCTAAGGACCCAACCAACTCTATGGGAGGGGAGGAGAGAACTCCCTCTCATGGTACAACCCATGCAGAGGCTGTGCGCTGCGGTGTCAGAATGCGGAACGTGTGTAGCCTAATGTAACTAACGTGACATATGTATATATTTTTTTTAATCCTCGACCGGCCCAAAAGTGAAGCGGCCCACCGGGAATTC
>NC_138725.1:10808845-10903845 GCF_965113295.1 Leuciscus leuciscus | reverse complement strand
TCTCCACTGCAGCATCAGCTCTTTTCTCTCAGTGTCTGAAACGCTTCGATCAAGGATTCAGTCTCTCTAAGCTCCGCCTCTCTGAGAGCTGCTCTGCTCTGACTGGTCAGACGGCCCGGTCTGCAGTGATTGGTCAGAAACCAAACGCTCATTATCATATCTGAATGTCAGCTCTTGATCACAGTGATACGAACAGTAATGATGGCGTGGGTTTTACCGTATCGATCTCAGAAAACAGCGTCTTCTCGACATGAACAACACGAACCAAACTCTTCCAGTCTCAGATAAACTACAGTGTTTGAGGGCGGGGCAAAGAGACGCTGATCAGCCAATCAAGAGCATTATGTAAATTAGTTCGCAGGATCATCAGGAAGTGAGACTGGTGGAATAACTGTCGACTCGTTTCAGTTCAGAATCACTTCTTTCACTTTGATCTTTGTAACTTTTCAGAGCTTTTACATTCACAGCTTTATTACACACTACTTGAAAGGGAATACCAGAAATAAAATTGGCACTAAGGTGATTCATGTTTGTTGATCTAGATTTGACAGTAGAGCAGTAATCATGAGTGTTGTAGTGATTGTTCTATAACTGTTTATGTGTGTGTTTGTGTAGTATGTGAAGCCTGTGTTTATGTGTGTAAGTGTGTGTGAAGCCTGTGTTTATGTGTGTATGTGTAGTATGAAGCGTGTGTTTGTGTGTGTGTGTGTGTGTGTGTGTGTGTGTGTGTGAGAAGCCTGTGTTTATGTGTGTGTAAGAGTGTGTATTGTTCCTCAGCCTGTGTTTATGTGTGTAATAGTGTGTATTGTTCCTCAGCCTGTGTTTATGTTTGTGTAAGAGTGTGTATTGTTCCTCAGCCTGTGTGTAAGAGTGTGTATTGTTCCTCAGGCCGGGTCACATGACCCCCGTGTGTGCTGAGCTGCAGTCGCAGGTGTTGAGCTGCTACACACTGAACACACGACACACACTCCTCTGCTCACGGCTGGCCAGAGACTACATACACTGCATCCACTCCTGCAAGAAGGTACGCTTGCAAAATATGATTGTTATATGTACTGGATATTACATAAAAGGGACAGTCAGCCAGTCGTTAAATGGTTAAAAATAAACATGTCACCACTGACCAATCAGAATCAAGAATTCTAGAGCACAGCGTAATAATGTACAGTTGAAACGATGGATAACTGTTTAATAATTTTGTAACCGGGCGGAAACACTTTACAATAAGGTTTCATTTGTTAGCATTCAACAACATCTCTACAGCATTTATTAATCTGAGGTAATGTTAATCTCAGCATTTACTAAAGCATGTATAAGATCAAAAGTTGTATCTGTTAATATTACAGTAGTTATTGCACCGTAGTTATATGAACATAACTAACATTAACAATATCAGTAAATGCTATGAGGATATATTGTTCAGTGTCAGTTAATGCATTAACTAATGTCAACAAACGAGACCTTATTGTAAAGTGTAAACCATAAAGTTACTGTTTGAAATGTAAGAAATCAGTCATGATGATATTGGCAATTTTAGTGTAATCAGACTCATGCTGATCATAAAACAATATGTTACTGACCGATACTGATCATTTTAATCATTTTTTCCCTCCATTGTGTAACTGAGAGCTGGTTCATATTAAAACATGCTAGAGTTATTAAGTGTGTGTGTGCGCGCGCGCGTGTGTGTGTGATAGAAGAGCTGAGCGTCACATGAACGCTTGAATTGATGAAGGAAATAAACACTCATTGACGTGTCGGTTTGTTCTTTCTCTGCAGAACTTGCTGATGAATCACGGATGAAAAGGACGAATGATGCTGAAGAAGAGGAGCAGTGTGAAAAGACGTCCATCCGTGTGTGTGTGTGTGTGTGTGTGTGTGTGAGAGAGAGAGAGAGAGAGAGAGAGAGAGAGAGAGAGAGAGAGAGAGAGAGAGAGAGAGAGAGAGAGAGAGAGAGAGAGAGAGAGAGAGAGAGAGAGAGAGAGAGAGAGAGAGAGAGAGAGAGAGAGAGAGAGAGAGAGACCTTTAAAAACATTTTAATTCACATAACATTTTTTCCAATATCAATACAAATCATAATTAACAGACATTAATCAAACATCATAAAAAAAAAAAAAAAATAAATAAAAAAAAACGATTGAAATAAATATTTAAAATAAAATTATACAACTTCTCTTATAACACTCAAAAACTTATCTGATAACCTTGCCCTTCACTGGGCGTACACAACACGCCTTCTGTTCCCCATATCAAAAGAAAGGTCTCAATATCATTGATCATTTCAAAGTAAGCAAATTCTAACATCAAACGTCCTTTTATAAAACCTTTTGACATCAGCACTGGGTCTACTCCACTTAAGTTAAGAAACTTATTTTTCCTGGTTAGCCAAATTGCCATCTTTGCTTTTCCAAAAATAAAATTCAGTAATATAACTTTTTGTTTATTTGCAGCACTATACTTTGGTCCATATATAAAAAGTTCATTAGTAAACAAAAAACCTAATCTTTGGCAAACATCTTTTAACCAGAAAAAAAGTTCACTTAGTCTTGGACATTCAACAAAAAGATGATTAACTGTTTCAGATTCCCCACAAAAACTACATTCTACACTTTGCAAAGGGTTCAGATGTGCTTTGTATCTGTTTGTGGCTATAGCCCAATGTACAATCCGCCACTGAAAGTCACCCAACCTTTTTTCAATAGGCATCTTGTACAGGGACCTCCAACTACCTTTCGGGGAAGACCCGTGCACAGTCACTGCAGTCCATTTTGACTCGATCACATTATCAAGAGTTCTTAAATTAAGAGCTTTCACACAAACGATGTACAAGGCTTTCTTGGAGGAAAGTTCAAAGTCCCCAAGTACAGGTGTTCTGAAAGTCAAAAGACTCCCTTCAGTCTCTACCCAGTCACCCACTTCCGCAGACACACGTAATTCAGGGAATAACCCGTCAAAGTCCACCAGATGTGATCTCCTCAGACACACAAGATTCTTTGCTTCTTCCAGCAGCCTTTGGAGAACTCGAAGAGACCGAATGTCTGTTTTAAGACGCAACTCTTCAGCTGTAATCCACTGGTCATCATGCTTTAAATGTCCAATTTTACAAATGCCAGCTTCTATCAGACTGTTACGTAATGTGCCTGAATTCAGTAGTTCAATAGGCAAAAGTCTGTTAAAAAATAAGGGCTCTTCCACAGGCCAGATGTCAACTCTTTCCACAGAAAAAATCTGCCACACTTGTAAAGCCGATGCATAAAAGGGTGTGAGTCCATTAAGGTCCATATTCTTCAAGTTCATCAAGAACAGGTGTCTATCAAGACCCAGCCGACCAACCCTCCTCAAGAGGGCACATGCCACTTCCATCCAGGTCTGGTCCTGATGATAAAGAAACCTCTGGACAGCCTGTAGACGAAAGGCCGCACACCTAGATTTAAGTTCAACTAGGCCTTGTCCTCCCTCATGAACTGGTAGGTACAAAACTGCTTCTTTCACCCAGTGATTCCCAGACCAGAAGAAATTTACAAGAACTCTCTGGATATCCACAAAAAAATCGGATGGTGGGTCCAGAACATTTAGTCGATGCCACAGGGTGGATGCAACTAGGTTATTAATGACCAGCACTCTTCCCCTATATGATAGTTGAGGCAGCAACCAGTTCCATTTAGATAACTTAGCACATACTTTAACCTTTACATTCTCCCAATTCTTTTTCTGAAACTCCTCACTGCCTAAATAAATCCCTAAAAATTTATAACCTATTTTTCCCCATTTCACACTTTCAGGAATAACTGGTAAAACTTCTGTTGAATGTTCAATACACCACAAAGCTTCAGTTTTACTCCAATTTAACTTTGCAGATGATGCATTTTCATATACAGAAAGACACTTGCTAATTATGTTAACATCATCTTGATTTTTGACAAATACAGTAATATCATCTGCATATGCCGTCAACTTAATATCATTATAAATGCTATTTCCCACACATAAACCAGACACATTTTTTCTAAAAAAACACAACAAAGGTTCAACTGCAATTGCATATAACTGACCAGACAAAGGGCATCCCTGTCGGATTCCCCTTTGCATTTGTATTGGTGGACTTAAACCTCCTCCAATTTTCACTAAACATGAAGCATTTCTGTATAAAGTCTTAATCCAGGAGAGAAAACCATCACCACAACCAAAGGCTTTCAGTGTTTTAAATAAATACCCATGATCTACGCGATCAAACGCCTTCTCTTGATCTAGCGATAGAAGGCCCAGGTTGATACCATTCAATTTACAATAGTCCAGTAAATCTCTAACGAGAAAGATGTTATCATAAATAGTCCTGTCAGGAATACAGTATGATTGATCTTTATGAATTATATCACCCAAAACACACTTCAATCTATTGACCAAAACTTTAGCCAGAATTTTATAATCGGTAGTAAGGATGGAAACGGGTCTCCAGTTCTTCATGAGACTTATATCTCCTTTTTTGGGAATAAGAACAAGAACGGCCCTCTGACAACTCCTGGGAAGATGTTGTTCCTCATAACATTTCTGCACAACCTCATAAAAGTCATTACCTATGATTTCCCACATAACTTTATAGAATTCCCCCGGCAGACCATCAATACCTGGCGCACGACCAGGTTTCATCTGTTGTACAGCTTCAGTCAATTCGTGAAAAGAAAAAACACTGTCCAGAGTCTCACGTTGTTTTCTATTAAGAGTAGGAAGTTGTTCAAGCAAGTCCGATGTACTCTGTGAATCACAGTTCTCAGCTCTAAAAAGTTCTGAATAGAAGTCCACAGCAATTTTCCTCATTTGTTTAGGGTCAGATGTTTTAGACCCATCAGGGAAAGTCAAACAATGCATCACACTCGGCTTTTTTGAAACTTTTTCAAGATTGAAAAAATAAGTAGTTGGTGCATCCATATCACGAACTGACAAAAACCGTGACCTTATAAGTGCTCCCTTAGCTTGCACTTGTAGAAGAGAGGTAAGAGTATTCTTTTTTTCATATAAGTTATCAGTCACAGAACCTGATTGTAGCACCAAATTAGATGTAATCAGTACTATTTCCTTTTCTAATTCATTTATTTTTTTCCTAATTTTTGTTGTAGAGAAAGAGGAAAACTGCTGACAAAACATTCTAATTTGCGTTTTTCCCAATTCCCACCACTGAATTAGGTTTTCATATTCCCCTTTCTGAGAAACCCAAGTCCCCCAAAACCATTTAAATCTTTCAATAAAATCCTTCTCCTGTAATAAACGTACATTCAATTTCCAGTAAGGACTTTTACACTGAGTCGGAGACAAAGTCAAATTAAAAGTAACAAAATGATGGTCTGAAAAACCACATGGCACAATGTTCGCAGCCACAATTCTATTATTAGTTTTCTTACAAACATATAATCTATCTAATCTGGCTGCACTTATTCTCCCTTGTGATATTTTTACCCAAGTATATTTTTTCACTTGTAAATTCCTCTCTCTCCATACATCCACCAAGTTATTTTGAAAAATCACATTACTTAATAAAGCAGGTGCCTCAAAATCTGGTTCAGTATTATTCCTGTCCAATGTAAAATCAACTGTACAATTCCAGTCACCTCCTACTATTAGAAAATCATCTACATTCACAGTACTCAAATAATCATTCAATTTTTTAAATAAAATTATTCTGTCTGCACTTCTATTTGGAGCATAAATATTAACAAATGTGAAATTATACTCATCAATTTTTGTTTTTACAACAAGAAGTCTACCTTTTTCTAATTCTGCTTTTGACAAAATATCAACATTGAGGTAAGGTGAAAAAAGTATGGCTACCCCAGCACTTAAGTTTGTTCCATGGCTAAAAGAGTAACTGCCCTCCCAACACAAACCCCAATCTGCCTCATTGCTCTCATCACTATGAGTTTCTTGTAAAAATGTTACATGCGACTCTTTAAGTTTAAGAAACTCAGTTAATAAAGCTCGTTTTTCTCTATTCCTCACTCCATTAACGTTTAAAGAACTAACCTTTAAGATTTGCATGTTAGAGGAGAAAAAAAGAAACAAGAAAGACAGACAGAGAAAGAAAGAAAAAAAAAAGAGCAGCACCCAAAACCATGTGAACCTATTTATTCTTTTTTTTTCCTTTTAAACTTTTACGGACTACAGTAGCCAGTTTTTTCAACCGAAATCTTTTTTGTTTTGATATGACATCAGTACTTACACTTTTCTGAACATTCACAACTGACCTCAAAAATTTTCCAGCATCAGGAAAAAACTTCAGGACATCTACTTTCTGTCCTTTTGTATGATCCAGAAAGTCATTAATCTCGTCCACAGTATATAAATCCCCAGACGGTTGACTCAACTCAAACTCAGAAACGTCTGAACCACTATCACTATCACATCTTGACTCATCTACACACACGTCATCAACATCATCATTCTCAACAACCTGTAAACCGCTTCCACTAGCCTTTTCAATTTCCATTTCATCATCACATGTAGGCCTACTACTCTGACCAGCTCGTTCTGAAACACTACACACTTTCGTAAAAGAAGAGTCACTCACCTCAGATCTTATCATTGGCTCCGCATCTGCCTCAGCCTGCACCTGTCCATCTAAAAGCTGCTGTATATCCTCAAGGGGAAGTGCGCGTCCACTGTTAGTTGAGCTTTTATCCTCGTTTTGTACTTTTTGTTTTTTATTTTGCGGTTGCGCGGAAGTCTCTTTTAACAGTGTGGGTCTTTTTTCAGTTTTGTCACTAGTTTTACTACGATCCGACTGAGTTCTATTTTCAACGTTTCCGGTCGCTTCATTTTCCTCCTCGGTTTGTTTTCTGTGAGGGCACAACAATTTCTTGTGACCTAAATCCCCACATTCAAAACAACGCATACTTTCTGTTGTTGCAAAAATCAGGTACGAGCTTTCACCGTGCTGTACGCGGAAAGAAATATCCAAAAACTTAGTCGGTGCTTGCAAAAACATAAAAACGTGTCTACGAAAAGACGTGACGTGCTTCAGTGCACTATTCTTACAGCCAAGCGGCACATCTCTAATTGCACTCGCAAACTTCCCAAAGCGACCAAGTTCTTTTAAAATCGCTTCATTTTTAATGAATGGAGGTGCGTTAGAAATGATGACGCGCGTCGCGGGTGAGCGTAAAGGTGTCACCTGCACAAATGTGTCCGACATTTCTATTCCACTCTCTACGAGCATATTCACGAATTTCTCATCTTTTAAAAACACAACTACGGCCTTATTCATTCTAGACGCCGACACAATTTTATCATGGCCAACAACTTTTCCCATAGCCATGAGTACATCCTCCACCCAGCAAATTTGATCAGGAAAACATTTGCATCCATTTCCAATAGACAAAACCGGCGTCCCCTCAGCAGAAGGTGAGGCCATGTTTACTGTCCACAAATGGACGCGAAACAAAAATAACAAACAAGTGTTTACAACTTCCCAATTATTTCCTAACTAAGGTGAGAAAAAAATCCCCATTAAGAAAAAGAAAAAAGTATAAATTTAAAGTTCAATCAAACCCCCACTCCTCACCACACCAAACACGCACATGCGCACGAGAGAGAGAGAGAGAGAGAGAGAGAGAGAGAGAGAGAGAGAGAGAGAGAGAGAGAGAGAGAGAGAGAGTCGATGTTATCAGGATTGTGTTGGTTTGTTGAGCTGATCTTCATTTACTGTGAGCAAATAAAGTCTCTTCTTCTGATTATCTCTTCAGTCTCTCGTTACTCTGTTAGTTCTCCACACAGTAAATGTTCTTCCGTCTGAAACACTTTTCTGAAGGTCAGTGAAGATGAATATGATGTTTCTGCATTATCGAGACACAAAGCGTGTTTATGAGGAAATGCATTTGGCTCAAGGAACATATAAATCACTAATATTCCACTATAGTAGATGTTTAATCAGTGTTTCACTGATATCAGTTTACATCCAAAGTTGTGAATTTAATTTATGCACACAATTGGAATATCGCATAAAATATTTGAATAAAGCAGCGAATAAGCAATATAAGAATATCCATCCCATAGTTCAAGAGAACAAAATCATCACTTCCTGGGAAATTAGTGCAAATTATCAGTAATAAAACTAAGTTTCTGCAATCTTTCTCTTTTTCCCTCCATCATAAACGAGTGTGTCAGAGCGTCAGATGAAACACAGTAAACGCTGTCATGTTCTCTAGCGTTCGGATGCTGGTGTTCAGGAACACACTCGTGTGTGTGAGACGCTTCTGGAGGGAATTACACCAAATCATTCTGATCACACACTTCCACTCCGGCATTTCAGAAACACCAAACCAACATTAGAGATGCTGCGACGCCATTGGTCCACTGGTTACTCCAGTTATCCAATCACAGCCTGAGGGAAAGTCACATGAGTTTATTGTTGCACATCGAGGGATTTATTCAGTAAATGTGTTTCCATCGTAGTTTATAGTTTATGTGCACATCTTCTTATCGGATAAAAAAATTTCCGCCTCAACTGAGCGCTTGAGTTTTTTACTGTATGTGTATTTTCAGAGTTTATGTGTATCTTGCCGTTCCCTTACGAGAACGTTCTCTCGTACTCGTTGCAAACGCTGTGGGAAAACTCCTTTTCTCGAGAATATTGAAGCCTTTATTTTAAAACGCATTGCTGCAGCACAGGCGAGAGCGCTGATAGGCTGTGCTGAGGCAACTGCACGAACCAATGGCGAGAAGGCAGAGGCGCACGAACCAATCAGAGCGCTTGGCGCCCTGCCAGACTCGAGCGCGCCAAACAGGGCGTGACAGAAGAGTATAAATACAGAGAAAACTCGCCATATGACAGATCTATCTCCTTCAGCTCTGAGACTCACCTCGTCGCTGATTTCTCCGGATAGGAAGCCGCTCGTTGTAGAGAAGCCTCTCAGCGGAACAGCTTCGCGTCTCGGCAGATCGCCAGCCAAGCGTTTCCCTGTGGCATCCGACGAGTATCCTTTTTCTATTATTGCTAAAAGAGCAAATCGCTGTTTTCACATCTGCAATTCCTGCGGGGTTCCCCTGCACGTGTCTGATAGACACACACAGTGCGCTGCCTGCCTAGGTCCTGAGCACGCCGAGTCAGCGCTCACTAAAGGCGGCTGTCTACACTGCGATGGCATGCCTGTAGCAGTCCTCCGATCAAGGCTCGCTCTCGCTACGTCAGAGAGTGAACCTGCCCATCTTCCATCTTTGGCGCCCCGCGAGCCCCGTAGGAAGAAGCGGCGCGATCAGAGGATCCCTGAACGCGGTGATTTCGACGAATGCACGCCGGGTCCTTCCCCACGTGCTTTGCCCACACCCCCATCTCTAGTTCTGTTCGCTCGAAGCGACCAACGCCCCTCACGTGAAGCGGCGGGACTCGTTTCGTTCGGCGGATCTGCTAAAGACATGGATGACGCAGTTTCTGTGGCGGCATCTGAGAGCGAGGATTGGTCGGGCTCTGCGGACCCCGCCCCCTCCTCTCAATGTGATCGTCTCGACACTAGAGCGAGTGTTGACGCCGAACTTTTCCGTGTCATGTCTCGCGCTGTCGACGAGCTGGGACTCAACTGGCTTTCCCCAGCTGAACCTCCCAGAAGCCGCCTCGACGAGTGGTACCTGCCGGGGCGCCAACAGGCCCCTCGCCAGCGCGCCGCTCCGTTTCTACCGGAGGTCCACGAAGAACGCGCTCCTCTTCCTCTTCCACGCTCTCCACTGTCGACGGCGCTGAGGAAAAGGGCTATGTGTCTCTCCCACCACTTGAGGAAGCGGTCGCCGCGCATTTGTGCCCTCCCACTGCAGGTAGTTGGAGGTCAAAGACGGTGCACCCATCTAAACTGTGCAGGACTACTTCGGCTATAGCCAGCCGCGCCTATGCTGCCGCCGGTCAAGCCGCCTCCGCACTACACGCCATGGCGACTCTTCAAGTGTTCCAGGCTAAGCTCCTCCGCTCTATGGATGAGTCAGGCACCTGAACCGGACGCTTTTAAGGACCTCCGAAGTGCTACGGATTTGGCGCTACGGGCTACAAAGACCACGCCGCAAGCCCTCGGTCGCAATATGGCCAGCCTGGTGGTTTTGGAGCGCCATTTATGGCTTAATTTAACGGAGATCAGGGACGCAGAAAAAACCGCCTTCCTCGATTCTCCGGTCTCCACAACTGGTCTCTTTGGCCCATCTGTCAACGGCTTCGCAGAGCGTTTCACCGAGGCTCAGAAAGCTTCAAGTGCAATGAAGCACTTTCTTCCTAAACGCTCCAGCTCGGCTTCACGGCGCCCCAAGAGCACGTTGCGGCCGGAAAAGTCAGTGCCACAGGTTCACCAGCCCCGCCCAGCGGCTGAAACCAGCCAGCACCTGAAGCCCGCGAAACGGTACCCGTTCCCTAAGCGCCAGGGGCCCCGGCCGAAGCTCACGCTCGACCATGAGCCCAAAAAGCCGTCCTAGCCGGCAGAAAGAGGGGTCTATGTCCCGCCGCGGCCGGACCTGCCCCGAAGACCGCTCGAGTGCTGCTCACAGCCCCCTCTTCAGCTCAGGCGGCTGGAGCAGTTTTAAATGCAGAACATGGGCCCGTCATCTGTCACGCACCCCTGCACCCAAACGCTGTTTTAACAGCGACCCACAAAAAGCACAAATCGAGCAAAATTTCTCTCTTAAGTTCATGTCAGGTCGAACCCCCGACTCTGGGCGTTCCGTCATCAGATATGATCGTACCGCTGGCTCATCGGGCTCTGGCTTGGCAGGCCATCCCCGGAGTTTCAGAATGGGTGATGAACATTATAAAGCGCGGTTACTCGCTTCAGTTCGCCCGCAGACCTCCACGCTTTCGCGCTGTTATCCAAACCTCAGTAAAGAGCACGTTGACTCACGTCCTCCGCACCGAAGTGTTATGTCTGCTGGCGAAAGGGGCTATCGAGACAGTCCCCGCGTCACAAAGCGAGTCAGGGTTTTACAGCCGTTATTTTCTTGTTCCAAAGAAAGACGGCGGCCTGAGACCCATTCTAGATCTCAGACATCTGAACAAGGCCCTCATGTCACGGCCATTCAGAATGCTTACGACCAGACACATCCTGGCGCAGATTCGCCCAGGGGACTGGTTCTTTTCAGTAGATCTAAAAGACACGTATTTTCACATCCAAGTGAACCCCCACCACAGGCCATTCTTGAGATTCGCCTTCGAGGGGCAGACATACCAGTACACAGTTCTACCATTTGGACTGGCACTGGCACCTCGTACATTCACGAAGTGCATGGATGCAGCTCTCTCCCCCCTAAGACAGCGGGGAATGCGCATTCTGAACTACCTCGACGACTGGCTCATACTGACTCAGTCAGAGGCAAAGTCCCATACTCACAAAGCCTGGCTCCTCAGCCATCTGGAATGCCTAGGGCTCAGGGTGAATTTTTCCGAGAGTATTCTGTTGCCCAGCCAACGTATCACGTTCCTGGGAACAGTTCTCGACTCTGTACTTATGAGAGCATGGCCCACCTCGGCCCGTGCTCTATCGATTCAGCAGCTCGCCGCGTCGTTCGTAGAGGGCTCCTATGTACCCCTCCGAACGTTTCAGAGGATCTTGGGCCTGATGGCCTCAGCATCATCAGTACTCCAACTAGGCCTACTGCGTATGCGTCCTCTTCAGCTGTGGCTAGCACCTCAGGTACCACCCCATGCCTGGCGCTCAGGCCTCTTGAATATCAGGGTGGACCAGCGCTGTATTCGAGCTCTGGCCCCCTGGAAAGATGCCAGCTGGTACCAGCAGGGCGTAAGCATGGGGGTGGTCTCAGAGAGGAGGGTCATTTCGACAGATGCTTCCAACTCCGGTTGGGGAGCCCTGTACGAGGGCAGGCCTGCCTCCGGCCTCTGGTCGAGCTCGGAGAAACCCCTACACATCAACTGCCTCGAGATGAGAGCGGTTTTTCTAGCCCTAAAAACCTTCCTTCCATACCTGGCAGGACACCACGTCTTGGTCCGGAAGGACAATATGTCAGTGGTCTCTTACATAAATCGCCAGGCCGGCCTCAGGTCCCGCAACCTGTTTGCCATAGCCACACAGCTACTGCTATGGGCTCACACCAACCTGCGCTCGCTCAGGGCAGCTCACGTGCCGGGCACGATGAACACAGGAGCAGACATGCTTTCTCTGGGCAACGTTCCCCCAGAAGAATGGTCACTCCACCCCCAGACGGTTCTCCTACTATGGGAGGTCTTCGGGAAGGCAGAGGTAGACCTCTTCGCCTCAGAAGACAACTGTCACTGCCCAATCTTCTTTTCAAAGAACAGGGATGCGTTGGCCCACGAGTGGCTCAACCTTCCCCTTTATGCGTTTCCTCCGGTCTCGATGCTCCCTCAGGTCATCGAACGGATCAGGAACACGAAGTGCGCAGCCCTCTTGGTAGCCCCCCTCTGGCGAACCCAGACTTGGTTCCCAGAGCTGATGCAACTGTCTGTAATAGACCCGTGGCCTATTCCACTGAGGAGCGACCTCCTGGCTCAGGCGAACAGGACTATCTGGCACCCCCGTCCCGACTTGTGGGCCCTACATGTGTGGCCGCTCAACGGGTACCCCAGGACCTCCCAGAGGGTGTCCTAAATACTATTATGGAGGCTAGAGCTCCGTCTACTAGACGTCTCTACCACCTTAAATGGTCAGTGTTCTCCAGCTGGTGTCTAGCTCGGAACCTCGACCCACACACTTGTGAAGTACCTATGGTACTATCCTTTCTCCAGGAGATGCTGGACGCGGGACGCTCCCCCTCCACGCTCAAGGTGTACGTGGCAGCCATTGCGGCATTTCACGTACTGGTAGCCGGATCTTCTTTAGGTAAAAGCGACCTTATAGTTCGCTTCCTTAAAGGTGCTAGAAGGCTTAACCCACCTCGGCCACCTTCAGTGCCGGCCTGGGACCTTTCCCTGGTTCTACAGGCTCTTAAGGGACCCCCCTTTGAACCACTTCAGTCGGCTGATCTAAAACCCCTCTCCCTGAAAACTGCTCTGCTGTTGGCACTGGCGTCAGTTAAAAGAGTAGGGGACTTACAAGCGCTTTCCACGAGCGCTTCCTGTCTTGAGTTTGGCCCTAACGACTCTAAAGTCTTCCTTAGGCCAAGACATGGATATATACCTAAAGGTGCTCTCAACTCCGTTCAGAGCCCAGGTTATTTCTCTGTCAGCTCTCCCAGTCTCGGGAGAAGACAGTGATGCTCACACGCTCTGCCCCGTCAGGGCTCTGAGAATATATCTGGAGCGTTCTGCCTCTTTCAGACAGTCTGAACAGCTTTTTATCTGTTTCGGGGGCCGGACCAAGGGTCTTCCGGTCACGAAACTTACGCTATCCAGATGGATAGTCGACGCCATTGCTCTGGCATACACCTCACTGGGCCTCCCTTGTCCCATAGGTGTTAGAGCTCACTCGACAAGAGGCATGGCCTCCTCGTGCGTTTGCAACGCAGTACGAGAGAACGTTCTCGTAAGGGAATGTACTTGGTTACTTGCGTAACCTCGGTTCCCTTAGAGATAAGGGAACGAGTACTGCGTTGCCTTGCCGTGCTATTTCTCTTATATCAGGTGTTTTCGCTTCAGTCGATTAGACCTGTCATATGGCGAGTTTTCTCTGTATTTATACTCTTCTGTCACGCCCTGTTTGGCGCGCTCGAGTCTGGCAGGGCGCCAAGCGCTCTGATTGGTTCGCGCGCCTCTGCCTTCTCGCCATTGGTTCGTGCAGTTGCCTCAGCACAGCCTATCAGCGCGCGAGCTCTCGCCTGTGCTGCAGCAATGCGTTTTAAAATAAAGGCTTCAATATTCTCGAGAAAAGGAGTTTTCCCACAGCGTTTGCAACGCAGTACTCGTTCCCTTATCTCTAAGGGAACCGAGGTTACGTAAGTAACCAAGTACGTTTCCATCCAGTGTTTTATATGCGATATCCCAAATTTTGCATAAGAATAGGTGGATGGAAACACAGCGATCTTGTCAAATTGAGCAGTTAGCAGTGTTTTTCTCTCCTTTGGCTGCTTTTTCTGACCTGCACAAACAAACACAGGTTTGATTTCTGGAGATTCTCCATCATTTAAAGTCCTCCTGTAGTCAATACTTTTAGGTTTTTCCATGCCACTGCTCTGTAGAGTCGGCAGCCAGTCTTACAGATAAATCAATAACTTACCAAGATTCCTTTTAACAGGAGTCAATCAATTTATGTCGGCATGAAATACTCGTTAAAAATAAGCTAAAAAGCTGCATATTTACACCTGAGAGAGCTTTAACGCGCTGTTGGCTCATAATGCTTGAGGGAACGTCTGCCAATTACACCAACTGCGTTTAAATGTATAAATCTTTACTAGTAAAAATTACTTTTAACACTTAAAAACAGACATGTTCAAATTCCAAGGCTTGCCGTAGGTTACTGTATGTACAGTACACAATTATTTTCAGAACAAAGTTACTGTAATGTGCTGTAGCTTTTTTTCTAAGTTTAAAGCTTGTAGTTTGTTCATATGGACCATACTGACTTACTACAGTTGAGATTTTGCCAATATCTCCCTTACTGTACATACAGTACATAAATATTTGTATGAAAAATTACTGTAATTCACCTAAAGTGCTTTTTCATGTTCCAAAGGTTGTAGTACTTTGCTAGTGACAACACTAACTTACTGCAGTTGTAATTTTGACAATATCCTTCTTTACTTTAAGTACATTAAACAAATGTTTTTTATGAAAAAAATACTGTAGTTCACATAGTGTTTTTTTTTTCATGTTCCAAATATTGTAGTATTTTCCTAGTGACCAGACTGACTGACTACAGGTGAAATCTTGACAATCCCTCCCTTACTGTACATACAGTACACAAATATGAATAAATATTAAATATTAATAATAAAAAAAAAATCATGTGTTTTTAAAAGTGTGTTTTCATGTTTTCCATGTCCTGAACCAACTGCCGACCTGTAATCATGTTTCACATCCACACTGCAATCTGCGTGTCCAGGGTCTGCCATTACCCACTGCACCGGATCATACATGGCCTCAGAAAAGAGCCATTTCGGAGTAAATCTATTGTTCCAATTGATTGAACATTATCACTGGTCAAAATGTTTAACAAAAGCATTACAGAGAAAGAAGTTGAATCACTCATCTCACTTTCTGATCAAACATGATACATTTTACTGGCCCATATAGTGCATAAAATCTACCTTTAGAAATGACCTGGACTTTTAACATCAACAACATGCATAAAGGAATCTCATTTCTCCAAATATTACTAACTACACTTGCTCCTTACCAACCCACTCTTCAAAAACAAGTTTATTTACTTTGGGATATTGTCACAAATTACACAAAGTGAGGGTATATGTTAAAACCTATTTAAAAAGGATTTCTATCAGAATTCATCAGCTTTACTAGCAATTTTAATAGTAAGGGTTTATAGAATGCAACAAGAACATAAAAAGCAGCAACATATAAAGGAGAACGAAGCCTAAATAGCCTAATAAGTAACTTGAAGGCCTCCATGCTTTAATGTCTTGATTGACATTGTCAAAGTTTTAAAAGAAAATGCACTCACACACTCCCCTTCAACCAGTCCTATTTGTGGAGCGTAGGGTTATAGTCTCAATACAAGCAACCTCAATTCTCTCAGACAACCTAATCACATTATTATAATAATGCTTGCTCTTTTGTTGTTTGGTGGAGATTGTGGATAGGATCGCAAGTTGCTGAGGTCTCACCAAGTATATTTAGCTCATTAGTTGATTTCATTATGTTTGACTACTAAACTTGATTCATCTGCATTTAATAATCTAGGTTTGTCATTATTAATACACAACACAACATTAGTTGAATCACTGAACTTTATTTGATTTGGTCACCTCAAGAATCACGGGCATCATTTGTAGTAGCCTATTCACAAGCTACCTCAAGCATAGCGTTTTCTCTGAGTTCACTGTGTGCTTTCTACCATGCACAAATATGTGTGTAATTGTAACAATGAGCACTCAAACACACCAAACCAACAATTACTAAAAACACACTCAAAAACTGATTTTGCATGGGCATTTTGCACTAGCACTTAGAAGGTTGTGGTATTCATAAACACTCAGTCAGCTACACTGTTTACTTCTGAATATTATAGTTTATTCACAGCCATCATTTGTAGTAACCTAGCCTGCTCCCTGAATTCAATGCGTTCACAGTCTCTTTCACGGGCACCAAACCAACAATTACTAAAAACACACACAAAAACTGATTTTGCACGGGCATTTTGCACTAGTATTCCTAAAGTAAACAAAACAGTCAATGTTTCAATAGTTACAAATCTTCAACAACCCAAAATACAATAACAGCAACTTGACTAATCATTGTTCCTCACCTCCTCTTCCTCTATCTCCTTCAGGATGGTTGCCAGATCTTTGCTCCTTCAGCAGCATCAGTTTCTGCTCAGCCTCAGACATCAGCTGCAGTGTTTGTTCTTCTGAGTCTGGAGTCAGCTGTGGTGTCAGACCCTTCATCTGCCAGAGACCAAGAGGAATGCTCAGACATTTCATGCATGCATCGTTTGAATGTAAAAACATTTCCTTAATCACTAACTACAGACAAAACATCCCTGGACACTTTTTACTGAATTTTTTTTATGCAGTTTCTACTCAATTTAAAAAACAAAACAAAAGAATCAGTCTCCGACGCACGTTCACGAGAGCACCACGTGTGGTGATGACGCAGCAGCTGGCGTTCTGACATATAACCTACAAGCAGAGGAAGATGCATGCAGGTTGCGCATGCGTCGTGGTGCTCTCGTGAACGCGCGTTGGAGACTGATACATAATATCAACTGTGTACATCAAAAAACACATGCCAGTTCCTGGTCAAGAGCTTTCCAAGTTCACAAACCAGTGATCACTGGTGCAAAATGGAAATCAGAGTGCCCAAGATAAAGAAGTATAATGGGAAAAAAAGTTTTAAACACATACAGTATGCCAAGTTCTTAAATATACTGTATGTAATCTTTGTATCTGTGTTGATTTCATATGGCTTTTATGTTCAACAAGAAGTTTAAATTGAACAAATGTCATGTGGTGTAACCATCAAGTAAAAACTAATAGCATATTTTCTTTATACCTTGATGAATGATAAAATATATTTTCAAGCTAAAAAGTTTTTTTTTTACCATATAAATACCCTGCAATGTGTGACTTCACGCCCCAAAAACCTTAATTCAGATATAGGATACATGTATGGAAGCCCATTTCCGCCATAAAGCAATAATAATGAGATAAAAAGTCAATTATGGAATACAAATTTTAATTGTCAGGAAAAGTCACAATTACAAAAAGTTTTAATTAAAATATAAAAAGTCAATTATAACATAAAAAGATGAAATTAAAACAAAAAGTTATAGAAAAAAAATCATAATTGTGACAAAACATTTAGGGCCCTATCTTGCACCCAGCGCAAGTGACTTTGTACACCGACGCATGTATCATTCCTATTTTGCACCCGCGCAAAGCGCGCTTTTCCCTCCACAGAAGCACGTCGCTAAACTAGGGAATGAACTTGCGCTCCCTGGGCGGTTCAGCGCAAAAAAGGAGGCGTGTTCCGGCGCAAACGTTCCTTCATGCTATTTTGATGGTTTAGAAAACAATTGCGCCACTAACCAGGAAAAAATTGTTTAAAGTCAGTGGCGCGTTGCGCATGTTATTCATATGCTATTTTAAGGGTGCATGCTTGGCCAGAATCAATGAAGTGTGTGCTCAACGCGCACTTTGATTCTCTCATCTACACAGAAGCAGCAGTTTTCATTTTTGCAAATCATACATTATTACAATAGATAGATAGATAGACAATGTATTATAAAAGCATACATCTAGCTTACACATTTACCCAAATTATCATACGCCTGTTTAACCGAAGTTAATTTGGGTGGGTTTCTCTATTTCAATGTAACTTCTCTCTTTTACGGCCGTGACGAGAGCGTTGCTCTCCTTGGCTGTGAACCGCTCCTGGCGCGCGCCTGGCAAATCCGCCGTTACAATAGCAATCCGCTATGGAAAAAACGCGTCTGCTCTTAAAGGGAAAGTGAGATGTCGCTCTGATTGGTTTATTTCACGTTACGCCCAAACCACACCTATGAATAATGAAGCTACTTCAGACCAACCCATTTTAGATTTGCGCCTGGCGCAAGAGTCATTTATCCCGCCGGGAAAATAGCAACAGCGCCGAGACCCGCCCACAAAGTTACTTGCGCTTTGCGCTTGACACTTGCGTTTCAGATCGTTAAAATAGGGCCCTTAGACTTTTTATCTAATAATTATGACTCGATATTTCACCAAAGCATGATTTTTTTCTTATGTGGCAGAAATGAGATTCCATGGTGATATGAGCTAGTGTCTTACCATCAAAAGAGTCCTGTTTCTGGGCCTCATGGAACTGAATGCATGTGTTGTACTGGGGTAGTTCCCTTTCGAGAGGTCTCTCGTGTTGCTTACGGCTAGCTTACGCTATGGGAAAACTCCTTTTCTCGAGAATATTGAAGCCAAATCTTTAAAACGCAGTGCAGCTACACAACATAAACAGATGAACGGCGAGGACGGTCATTGGCTGTGCTGCGGCAACTGCACGAATCTAAGGCGAGGCGGCTCAGACGCACAAACCAATTCCAGGTTATAAAACCTCATAAATGTGGACGGCGAGGCCCAGCCTGTCACCACACAGATATCTTCAATGGGTATTCCACTTGACCAAGCCCAAGACGAGGCCATGCCTCTCGTGGAATGAGCTCTGACGCCTAAGGGGCAATGAAGGCCCTTAGACTCATAAGCCAGCGCGATAGCATCAACTATCCAGCGCGATAATCTCTGCTTTGAGACGGCGAGCCCCTTGGTGCGGCCACCAAAGCATACGAAAAGCTGTTCCGATTGTCTGAATGAGGCAGAGCGCTCCAGATAAACTCTGAGAGCCCTGACGGGACGGAGAAAATTTGCGTCTCTTTCATCCTCTGGTGAGGGAAGAGCTGGGAGTGAAATAACCTGTGCTCTGAACGGAGTCGAAAGCACTTTAGGAATATAACCATACCTTGGCTTGAGGACGGCTCTGGAGTCGTTAGGCCCAAACTCAAGGCAGGATGCTTCAGGTCAGCAGACCGAACGGCTCAAAACGGGGCACCCTTCAATGCTTCCAGGACCGTGGAGAGGTCCCAGATAGGCACAGAGGGGGGTTGCGGAGGGTTTAGCCTTCTTGCCCCTTTAAGGAAGCGCACGATGAGGTCGTTCCTTCCTAGTGATTGTCCGGCCACAAGAGCGTGAGATGATGTTATGGCCGCCACAAGCGTGGAGGGGGTGCGACCCACGTCTAAGAGGTCTTGCAAAAAAAACGAGTACACTTGGTACTTTGCATGAGTAAAGTCCAGGCTCCGTGCTGCACACCAGCCAGAGAGCACCCCCCATTTCTGAGCATAGAAGTGCCTAGTTGAGGGCGCTCTTGCTTCAGTGATGGTTTTTAGCATTAAGGGCCCATAAATCTCCGTCACAACTTATGGGCCCTTCATGTATGGCCCCTCAACGGGTACCCGGGTGTCTCCCAGATAGGGTGCTACAAACCATCACTGAAGCAAGAGCGCCCTCAACTAGGCACTTCTATGCTCAGAAATGGGTGGTGTTCTCTGGCTGGTGCGCAGCACGGAGCCTGGACCCCGACTCATGCAAAGTACCAAGTGTACTCGCTTTATTTGCAAGAGCTCTTGAACGCGGGTCGCACCCCCTCCACGCTCAAAGTATATGTGGCGGCCATAACATCATCTCATGCTCTTGTGGCCGGACAATCACTAGGAAGGAACAACCTCATCGTGCGCTTCCTTAAAGGGGCAAGAAGGCTAAACCCTCCGCGACCCCCCTCTGTGCCTATCTGGGACCTCTCCACGGTCCTGGAAGCATTGAAGGGTGTCCCGTTTTGAGCCGTTCGGTCTGCTGACCTGAAGCATCCTGCCTTGAGTTTGGACCTAACGACTCCAGAGCCGTCCTCAAGCCAAGGTATGGTTATATTCCTAAAGTGCTCTCGACTCCGTTCAGAGCACAGGTTATTTCACTCCCAGCTCTTCCCTCACCAGAGGATGAAAGAAACGCAAATTTTCTCCGTCCCGTCAGGGCTCTCAGAGTTTATCTGGAGCGCTCTGCCTCATTCAGACAATCGGAACAGCTTTTCGTATGCTTTGGTGGCCGCACCAAGGGGCTCGCCGTCTCAAAGCAGAGATTATCGCGCTGGATAGTTGATGCTATCGCGCTGGCTTATGAGTCTAAGGGCCTTCATTGCCCCTTAGGCGTCAGAGCTCATTCCACGAGAGGCATGGCCTCGTCTTGGGCTTGGTCAAGTGGAATACCCATTGAAGATATCTGTGTGGTGACAGGCTGGGCCTCGCCGTCCACATTATGAGGTTTTATAACCTGGAATTGGTTCGTGCGTCTGAGCCGCCTCGCCTTAGATTCGTGCAGTTGCCGCAGCACAGCCAATGACCGTCCTCGCCGTTCATCTGTTTATGTTGTGTAGCTGCACTGCGTTTTAAAGATTTGGCTTCAATATTCTCGAGAAAAGGAGTTTTCCCATAGCGTAAGCTAGCCGTAAGCAATACGAGAGACCTCTCGAAAGGGAACTACCCCAGTACAACACATGCATTCAGTTCCATGAGGCCCAGAAACAGGACTCTTTTGATGGTAAGACACTAGCTCATATCACCATGGAATCTCATTTCTGCCACATAAGAAAAAAATCATGCTTTGGTGAAATATCAAGTCATAATTATTAGATAAAAAGTCTAAGGGCCCTATTTTAACGATCTGAAACGCAAGTGTCAAGCGCAAAGGGCAAGTAACTTTGTGGGCGGGTCTCGGCGCTGTTGCTATTTTCCCGGCGGGATAAATGACTCTTGCGCCAGGCGCAAATCTAAAATGGGTTGGTCTGAATTAGCTTCATTATTCATAGGTGTGGTTTGGGCGTAACGTGAAATAAACCAATCAGAGCGACATTTCACATTCCCTTTAAGAGCAGACGCGTTTTTTCCATAGCGGATTGCTATTGTAACGGCGGATTTGCCAGGCGCGCGCCAGGAGCGGTTCACAGCCAAGGAGAGCAACACTCTCGTCACGGCCGTAAAAGAGAGAAGTTACATTGAAATAGAGAAACCCACCCAAATTAACTTCGGTTAAACAGGCGTATGATAATTTGGGTAAATGTGTAAGCTAGATGTATGCTTTTATAATACATTGTCTATCTATCTATCTATTGTAATAATGTATGATTTGCAAAAATGAAAACTGCTGCTTCTGTGTAGATGAGAGAATCAAAGTGCGCGTTGAGCACACACTTCATGCACCCTTAAAATAGCATATGAATAACATGCGCAACGCGCCACTGACTTTAAACAATTTTTTCCTGGTTAGTGGCGCAATTGTTTTCTAAACCATCAAAATAGCATGAAGGAACGTTTGCGCCGGAACACGCCTCCTTTTTTGCGCTGAACCGCCCAGGGAGCGCAAGTTCATTCCCTAGTTTAGCGACGTGCTTCTGTGGAGGGAAAAGCGCGCTTTGCGCGGGTGCAAAATAGGAATGATACATGCGTCGGTGTACAAAGTCACTTGCGCTGGGTGCAAGATAGGGCCCTAAATGTTTTGTCACAATTATGATTTTTTTCTATAACTTTTTGTTTTAATTTCATCTTTTTATGTTATAATTGACTTTTTATATTTTAATTAAAACTTTTTGTAATTGTGACTTTTCCTGACAATTAAAATTTGTATTCCATAATTGACTTCTTATCTCATTATTATTGCTTTATGGCGGAAATGGGCTTCCATACATGTATCCTATATCTGAATTAAGGTTTTTGGGGCGTGAAGTCACACATTGCAGGGTATTTATATGGTAAAAAAAAAACTTTTTAGCTTGAAAATATATTTTATCATTCATCAAGGTATAAAGAAAATATGCTATTAGTTTTTACTTGATGGTTACACCACATGACATTTGTTAAATTTAAACTTCTTGTTGAACATAAAAGCCATATGAAATCAACACGGATACAAAGATTACATACAGTATATCTAAGAACTTGGCATACTGTATGTGTTTAAAACTTTTTTTCCCATTATACTTCTTTATCTTGGGCACTCTGATTTCCATTTTGCACCAGTGATCACTGGTTTGTGAACTTGGAAAGCTCTTGACCAGGAACTGGCATGTGTTTTTTGATGTACACAGTTGATATTATGTATCAGTCTCCAACGCGCGTTCACGAGAGCACCACGACGCATGCGCAACCTGCATGCATCTTCCTCTGCTTGTAGGTTATATGTCAGAACGCCAGCTGCTGCGTCATCACCACACACGTGGTGCTCTCGTGAACGTGCGTCGGAGACTGATTCTTTTGTTTTGTTTTTTTAAATTGAGTAGAAACTGCATAAAAAAAATTCAGTAAAAAGTGTCCAGGGATGTTTTCTCTGTAGTTAGTGATTAAGGAAATGTTTTTACATTCAAATGATGCATGCATGAAATGTCTGAGCATTTCTGTTGGTCTCTGGCAGATGAAGGGTCCGACACCACAGCTGACTCCAGACTCAGAAGAACAAACACTGCAGCTGATGTCTGAGGCTGAGCAGAAACTGATGCTGCTGAAGGAGGAACTACAGGGCAAAGATCTGGCAACCATCCTGAAGGAGATAGAGGAAGAGGAGGTGAGGAACAATGATTAGTCAAGTTGCTGTTATTGTATTTTGGGTTGTTGAAGATTTGTAACTATTGAAACATTGACTGTTTTGTTTACTTTAGGAATATATGTCATATTTAACTTTTTTGGAAGTTGTCAAATAACGCTGACTAATATTACTAATATGTTGTTTATTTCATGCCCCTTTGCAGTTCCCTCGTCTCGGTTACTAACGTAACCTCGGTTCCCTGAGATGAGGGAACGAGAATTGCGTAAGGCTAGCTTACGCTATGAGAAAACTCCATTTCTCGAGAATATTGAAGCCAAATCTTTAAAACGCAGTGCAGCTGCACAGCATACACAGATAAACAGCGAGTACGGTCATTGGCTGTGCTGCGGCAACTGCACGAATCTAAGGCGAGGCAGCTCAGACTCACGAACCAATTCCAGGTTATAAAACCTCATAAATGTGGACGGCGAGGCCCAGCCTGCCACCGCACATATCTTCAATGGGTATTCCACTTGACCAAGCCCAAGACGAGGCCATGCCTCTCGTGGAATGAGCTCTAACGCCTAAGGGGCAATGAAGGCCCTTAGACTCATAAGCCAGCGCGATAGCATCAACTATCCAGCGCGATAATCTCTGCTTTGAGACGGCGAGGCCCTTGGTGCGGCCACCAAAGCATACGAAAAGCTGTTCCGATTGTCTGAATGAGGCAGAGCGCTCCAGATAAACTCTGAGAGCCCTGACGGGACGGAGAAAATTTGCGTCTCTTTCATCCTCTGGTGAGGGAAGAGCTGGGAGTGAAATAACCTGTGCTCTGAACGGAGTCGAGAGCACTTTAGGAATATAACCATACCTTGGCTTGAGGATGGCTCTGGAGTCGTTAGGCCCAAACTCAAGGCAGGATGCTTCAGGTCCGCAGACCGAACGGCTCAAAACGGGGCACCCTTCAATGCTTCCAGGACCGTGGAGAGGTCCCAGATAGGCACAGAGGGGGGTCGCGGAGGGTTTAGCCTTCTTGCCCCTTTAAGGAAGCGCACGATGAGGTCGTTCTTTCCCAGTGATTGTCTGGCCACAAGAGCGTGAGATGATGTTATGGCCGCCATAAGCGTGGAGGGGGTGCGACCCGCGTCTTAGAGCTCTTGCAAAAAAAACGAGTACACTTGGTACTTCGCATGAGTAAAGTCCAGGCTCCGTGCTGCACACCAGCCAGAGAGCACCACCCATTTCTGAGCATAGAAGTGCCTAGTTGAGGGCGCTCTTGCTTCAGTGATGCTTTTTAGCATGAAGGGCCCATAAATCTCCGTCACGACTTATGGGCCCTTCATGTATGGCCCCTCAACGGGTACCCGGGTGTCTCCCGGATAGGGTGCTACAAACCATCACTGAAGCAAGAGCGCCCTCAACTAGGCACTTCTATGCTCAGAAATGGGTGGTGTTCTCTGGCTGGTGCGCAGCACGGAGCCTGGACCCCGACTCATGCGAAGTACCAAGTGTACTCGGTTTATTTGCAAGAGCTCTTGAACGCGGGTCGCACCCCCTCCACGCTCAAAGTATATGTGGCGGCCATAACATCATCTCATGCTCTTGTGGCCAGACAATCACTAGGAAGGAACGACCTCATCGTGCGCTCCTTAAAGGGGCAAGGAGGCTAAACCCTCCGCGACCCCCCTCTGTGCCTATCTGGGACATCTCCACGGTCCTGGAAGCATTGAAGGGTGCCCTGTTTGAGCCGCTTCGGTCTGCGGACCTGAAGCACATCTCGCTCAAAACTGCTCTTTTTCTGGCGCTCGCTTCAGTCAAGAGAGTGGGTGATTTACATGTGCTATCAGTGAGCGCGTCCTGCCTTGAGTTTGGGCCTAACGACTCCAGAGCCGTCCTCAAGCCAAGGCATGGTTATATTCCTAAAGTGCTCTCGACTCCGTTCACAGCACAGGTTATTTCACTCGCAGCTCTTTCCTCACCAGAGGATGAAAGAGACGCGAATTTACTCTGTCCCGTCAGGGCTCTCAGAGTTTATCTGGAGCGTTCTGCCTCAGTCAGACAATCGGAACAGCTTTTCGTATGCTTTGGTGGCCGCACCAAGGGGCTCGCCGTCTCAAAGCAGAGATTATCGCTCTGGATAGTTGATGCTATCGCGCTGGCTTATGAGTCTAAGGGCCTTCATTGCCCCTTAGGCGTCAGAGCTCATTCCACGAGAGGCATGGCCTCGTCTTGGGCTTGGTCAAGTGGAATACCCATTGAAGATATCTGTGCGGTGACAGGCTGGGCCTCGCCGTCCACATTTATGAGGTTTTATAACCTGGAATTGGTTTGTGCGTCTGAGCTGCCTCGCCATAGATTTGTGCAGTTGCCGCAGCACAGCCAATGACCGTCCTCGCCGTTCATCTGTTTATGTTGTGTAGCTGCACTGCGTTTTAAAGATTTGGCTTCAATATTCTCGAGAAAAGGAGTTTTCCCATAGCGTAAGCTAGCCTTACGCAATTCTCGTTCCCTCATCTCAGGGAACCGAGGTTACGTTAGTAACCGAGACGAGGGAACTGCAAAGGGGCATGAAATAAACAACATATTAGTAATATTAGTCAGCGTTATTTTAGAACTTCCAAAAAAGTTAAATATGACATATATTCCTAAAGTAAACAAAACAGTCAATGTTTCACTAGTTACAAATCTTCAACAAGCCAAAATACAATAACAGCAACTTGACTAATCATTGTTCCTCACCTCCTCTTCCTCTATCTCCTTCAGGATGGTTGCCAGATCTTTGCCCTGCAGTTCCTCCTTCAGCAGCATCAGTTTCTGCTCAGCCTCAGACAACAGCTGCAGTGTTTGTTCCTCTGAGTCTGGAGTCAGCTGTGGTGTCGGACCCTTCATCTGCCAGAGACCAACAGAAATGCTCAGACATTTCATGCATGCATCGTTTGAATGTAAAAACGTTTCCTTAATCACTAACTACAGAGAAAACATCCCTGGACACTTAATGAATTTTTCTTATGCAGTTTCGAAAAAATAAATAAAATAAAAAAACATTCTAAAACACCTATACTATGTATCAGTCTCCGATGCGCGTTCACGAGAGCATCACGACACGTGTGTGTGTGTTGATGACGCAGCAGCTGGCGTTCTGACATATAACCTACAAGCAGAGGAAGATGCACGCGAGGTCGCGCATGCGTCGTGGTGCTCTCGTGAATGTGCGTTGGAGACTGATACAGAAGGGAAGAAATTACTGAATAAAGTTGACATTTAGTTTTTTTTGGTGCACAGAAAGTATTCTTCATGAAATTAAAGGGATGGTTAAGATTAATTCAACCCAGGGTCCTTTGCACCATGACCTCAAGCCAAACACCCCTGGAATGCTTGAGGCTGCTGCTTCAGCATCACACGGGTGATGACATCCTCATCATTGCTCCTGTTGTCCTCATCTGTTGACAGAAAAGACATGCAGGTGTGTAAGGTGTGTGTCAGCTCTGTCTGCTAAACGTAATAGTTCTGTTATTGTTCCATATGGATCAACAGCATTCATAGTTCCCATGTACCAGTAGGCCAGTCTCTCAGTCACACACACAATCACACGTAAACGTGATCTGGCCTTTGAGACATTAACAAATCCACCACCACTCTGTACAACAGAAGGGTGAGCTTTAACTTCCACACAGTGTACAGATTAAGGAATGGAACTAAATCAGAACAGCACAGGTGAACATCTTGATAAGAGGGAGCTTTTGAACTGTGTACATCAAAAAACACATGGCCGTTCCTGGTCAAGAGCTTTCCAAGTTCACAAATCAGTGATCACTGGTGCAAAATGAAAATCAGAGTGCCCAAGATAAAGAAGTATAATGGGAAAAAAAGTTTTAAACACATACAGTATGCCAAGTTCTTAGATATACTGTATGTAATCTTTGTATCCGTGTTGATTTCATATGGCTTTTATGTTCAACAAGAAGTTTAAATTTGACAAATGTCATGTGGTGTAACTATCAAGTAAAAACTAATAGCATATTTTATTTATACCTCGATGAATGATAAAATATATTTTTCAAGCTAAAAATAATTTGTAAATATATCAAGTAGGATTTTTTATTGAGGAGTTTTTTTTTACTATATAAATACCCTGATATGTGTGACTTCACGCCCCAAAAAGCTTAATTCAGATATAGGACACATGGAAGCCCATTTCCGCCATTAAGCAATAATTATGAGATAAGAAGTCAGTTATGGCATAACAAATTTAAATGATCAAGAAAAGTCATAAGTATTACAAAGCGTTGAAATTATGAGATAAAAAGTCAATTATGGCATAAAAATTTTAATTGTCAGGAAAAGTCACAATTACAAAAAGTTTTAATTAAAATATAAAAAGTAAATTATAACATAAAAAGATTAAATGAAAACAAAAAGTTATAGAAAAAAAATCATAATTGTGATAAAACATTTAGACTTTTTATCTCATAATTATGACTTGGTATTTCACCAAAGCATGATTTTTTTCTTATGTGGCAGAAATGAGATTCCATGGTGATATGAGCTAGTGTCTCACCATCAAAAGAGTCCTGTTTCTGGTCCTCACGGAACAGAATGCGCGTGTTATACTTGGGTCGATCTTCTGCTATCTTGGCAAGGAACTGCAAAGGGTCATGAAATAAACAACATATTAGTAATATTAGTAAGCGTTATTTTACAACTTCCAAAAAAGTAAAATATGACATATATTCCTAAAGTAAACAAAACAGTCAATGTTTCACTAGTTACAAATCTTCTACAAGCCAAAATACAATAACAGCAACTTGACTAATCATTGTTCCTCACCTCCTCTTCCTCTATCTCCTTCAGGATGGTTGCCAGATCTTTGCCCTGTAGTTCCTCCTTCAGCAGCATCAGTTTCTGCTCAGCCTCAGACAACAGCTGCAGTGTTTGTTCCTCTGAGTCTGGAGGCAGCTGTGGTGTCGGACCCTTCATCTGCCAGAGACCAAGAGGAATGCTCAGACATTTCATGCATGCATCGTTTGAATGTAAAAACGTTTCCTCAATCACTAACTACAGAGAAAACATCCCTGGACACTTAATGAATTTTTCTTATGCAGTTTCTACTAAATTTTACCAACAAAAAAAACAAAACATTCAAATACACTACCTATACTATGTATCAGTCTCCGACGCGTGTTCACGAGAGCATCACGACGCATGTGTGTGTGTGTGTGTGTGTGGAAATGACGCAGCAGCTGGCATTCTGACATATAACCTACAAGCAGAGGAAGATGCACGCGAGGTCGCGCATGCGTCGTGGTGCTCTCGTGAACGCGCGTCGGAGACTGATACAGAAGAGAAGAAATGACTGAATAAAGTTGACATTTAGTTTTTTTGGCGCACAAAAAGTATTCTCATCACTTCATAAAATTAGGGATTAGGGACTTTTATGGGCTTTTCCCAAATCACGGAAGTGACCTCGACTTCCGGGTTAGCGGTAGCACAAGCCATCAGGCAAATGTTATTTAAATAAACTCCTGATGTACTCACAAACGTTACAATGCCTTGTTTTATGAGTACAGAACCTATTTGTACTACTGTAGAAGTTTGGTACCACTGTAGAAGTTTGGTACCATTCCGGGCATTATTAGTGCGGTAATTTACGAGATAAAACCTTGGGTCCATTAGCGCCTGCACTAAGCCATTCGGCTGATATCTTTAAATAAGCTCTAACTTTAATAATGTTCGACCAAGAGAAAAAGGCTTCTTTTTAAAATTTAATAAAATAAAATAAAAAGGCCATGACCATGTTGGCTCGAGGTCATGGTGCAAAGGACCCTAGGTTGAATTTACCCTGAAACCAGGGGGTTTATGTATTTGACAAGATTCATTAGTACCAGTGGTATGTGTTGAAGTTTTTCACTGAGGTGCTTCACTCCTGCTTTGGCAGCGTTCAGTGCATGTTTGAGTCCGTACAGACGATCTTTAGCTGCATCACGGCGCTGCTGCGTCTGCTCAAGCTGCTGCTGAAGCTCACAAACCTGCAGAGAGCTGACCGAGGACAATAATGTTATGTTACTATTCAGTCACAATAACAGAGAATGTGAAGTGATATCATATTCACACTGTCTACAATGTCTGCTCTTACCTTGAGAGTTCAGTTTCTCCTGAGAATTTCATATCCTGAAGCTGAGTTTGAAGCATATTCCTCTCTTCCTTCAGTGGAAGCAGCAAACTCTCATTTTCTGCCTTCATCTTCAACAAACGTTCCTGTGTTTTTCTCCGAGAGATAAACAGGCCCACTAGTTCCTATTACAAGAGAAATCAGGAATACACATTGCTTAACACAAGAACAGAATTAACATTGCTTAACAAGGAGTAATCTATATACACTTGAAGGGGGGGGGCATATACTTCAATGTATATGTAATGAGTGATTATAATCAAGGTATTAATCAATATTTTTCCTTCTAAATATCAAATGAGTTAAAAGACTTCTCTGGGGATTTTACTTTGTTATAGAAGTTACCAGTGTGATTACTGAAATGTTCTTTTCATGTATTCTTTAATGTCTGTGTTTGATATCTGAATGCAGTAACAGTGCTTGCTCATTTAGCCCCGCTTCCAGAAATGAAATATGGATTTGTTTTGTGTTTGAGAAAGGTCTTCAACGTGTTAAAACATATAGGGGTCATTGAAGCCAATAGTTTAAGGGACCATTTCTTTGTTAGACTAAAAGACTACTTTCCAGTTAGACTAAAGTGTAGCTCTCCTTGAGAGAAAGAATGCATTATCTTGATGTTTTGAGAGGACTCTCCTGTTTATAGTTAGAGCCTGGCCAAATCCAACCTTAGAGAAGCTGTGTGTCGGTGTGTGTGTGTGTTAGTCTTCTTGGTTACAGGTTAAGGAACCACTGGCATTATTGGAGATTGACTGAGTTATTGTTCTGGACATGCTGGCGCCCAGCAATGCAGATCTGTGACCTGGAAGGTCACGACGTGTCTAACTTCAGGGTCCGAGTGTCAGCGGCATAATCGATAGAGATATGCTTCCGTCTATATGTATATGTGTGGAAAATTACTATGTTTATCTATTTCTTAGCCAATCAGAAACTGCAACCTGAATAAAGGACGTAGCTTAGACCTTGCTGTGCTTGGAACTGCTGTGTGTGTGTGTGTGTGTGTGTGTGTGTGGTGTAGGATATAACTGCTGTGATCTTTGTAACTGTAAGTGGGGCGGCCTACGAACTACTGTGTGAGTCTTGAAGCTGAACTTCTGCTGATGAAACTGCAAACTATCTTCAGTAAAACTTTTCTTTAATTTATTATAATTCTGACTCCGGGGTCTTCTTTCAAACATCTGGTCCTTGTGTCCTAAACTGTTACCCCCCTAACACACTGAAAACTGTTGAATGTTGTGTTGTGTGTCCTCACCCGTGGGTCTGTGACTCCAGTGGCCTCTCTGATTTGCTGGAAAGCTTCCTCAAAAGGAGAGATGGCTTCCACTTCTTCTACTGCGTTGGCCTCGCTGCTCAGCTCGTCGGGGAGCTATTTTTCAACATTGATAATAATAAGAAAAGTTACTTGAGCACCAAATCCATATTAGAATGATTTCTGAAGAATCATGTGACATTGAAGACTGTATATGATGCTGAAAATATAGCTTTGCATCACAGGTATAAATTATATACTTAAATAGAAAACAGTTATTTTAAATTGTAATAACATATTTCGCAACATTACTTTATTTCTCATCAAATAAATGCAGCTTTGGTGAGCATAAGAGACTTAATATCGTAATTATTCCAAGCTTTTGACCGGAAGTGTATATACTTATAAATAGTTGAATTGTCTATTTTATTTTATTGTTGTGAGCTTTGCAGCATGCTAACACAAAGCTCTATTAACATCAATTGCGAGTCCAGTCTCCTGTGCACTTCACATGAGAAGTGCTATTAGTATGACACACATATCTTTATGCTTATTAGAGTATTACATTGTTATCTGATGTGTGATGGATGATGCTCGCTCTTCTCTTCCTCTCCTTTGCCTGAGCAATCCTCTCCTCCTGCTGCTTCTTGTAGAGGGAGAGGATTTTCTCTCGCCTTCTGCGCTCTCTGCACACCTTCTCGTCCTGAAGCTGCAGCTCAGCCTGGACACACACACACACACACACATCTTAATGAAATGAGGCATTTATAGAGCGCTCTCCCCTCAACCACCACCAGTGTGCAGCATCCACTGTCAGAACAATGGCGCCAGTGCGCTCACCACACACCAGCTATAGGTGGAGAGGAGAGAGAGTGATAAAGCCAATTGAAAGCATGAGGATTCTTATTCGTAGGCCATGATTGATAAAGGCCAATGGAGGGAATTTGTGCAGGACACCCCTACTCTTTACGAGAAGCATTACTTGCACAACCTTTACCATGGCACACTTACACGTATGCTTGCTTTATTATCTCATTACATTTTTTGGTTACACTTTATTTTACGGTGTCATTGTTACAGTGTAATTATATATTTAAGTACTGAGTAATATTAATTAAGTGCAAGTACTTACTATAAGGTTAGGATTAGGGTTTGGTTGAGGGTTAGTTGCATGTAATTATGCATAATTAACTGTTAATACTATTGTAAGTACATGTAACATATGTAACAAGGACACTGTAAAATAAAGTGTTACCCATTTTTTTTTATCATTTATTAAATGCTTTGTCTTTACCATGGCTGCATCCTTTGAGGATTGAGCGTCACCGTTCGTGACCTGCAGTTCTTTGAGCACTTGTGTCTGCCGGTGGATCTCTGCCTCCATCCTGTCCAGCCGTGGCTGAAATGTAAAACTGTCTCCCTGAAGAAACAAATAAGAGGATAATCATAAATGTTTATTTACCATGATGCTGTTCAAAAGATTGGGGTCGCTAAGAGTTTTAATCTTAAAGGGATTATTCACCCAAAACTGAAAATTCTGTCATTATTTACTCACCCTCATGTGGTTCCAAACCCATAAGACTTTCGTTCATCTTCGGAACACAAATGAAGATATTTTTCTGTCCCTCTATTGACAGCCTATGCAATTACCACTTTCAAGCCCCAGAAAGGGAATAAGTAATCACCGAAAAAGCTCCGTGGCGCATGTGTGTTGTTGTTGCATGAACGCATGCTGGAGATTAATATTTTGTAAATAAGGTGGTAAATTATGTTTGTTTTTTTCGCAATATTTAATATTATTATATATTAGAATATTAAGAATATTTCTTTTAAATATTTTTAATAGATTACTTTAATGATGTCTATACTACCTTTCTGGGGCTTGAAAGTGGTAGTTGCGTAGCTGTCAATGGAGGGACAGAAAGCTCTCAGATTTCATAAAAAAGATCTTAATTTATGTTCCGAAGATGAAGAGTAATTAATGACAGAATTTTAATTTTAGCTGAACTAACCCTTTAATGAAAGAAGTCTCTTATGCACACCTGTAAAATTCAAAATAACTGTTTTCTATTTTAATCTATTTTATAATGTAATTTTTTCCTGTGATCAAAGCTGAATTTTCAGCAGCCATTCCTCATTCCCAGTGTCACATGATCCTTCAGAAATCATTCTAATATGCTGATTTGGTGCTCAAGAAACATTTATGATTATTATAAGAATAAGAATATATTTTGAATGGTATGGATGAGTGTCATTGGATACATTGGATTGCTTAAATTTTCAACATTAAATATATGGGGTATCATGCTTTATAATACACATCTGTGTGGGTTTATGTGTGTGTGCTGTGTCAGTCTGTACATGAACCAGTTCATCTGTTCTTTCTCAGATACCTGTAGTTTGTCCTTCTCTTTGAGGTATCCTCGCATTACGTTCTTTGCTTCATGACGTTTCAGCTGCGCTTCCTCCAATCTGTTTTCCAGAATGCGCAATTTCTATAAAACAAGCACACAAGTTCATTCATTTTCTTGCTTGAACTAACATATTTAATTGTGCTCATCGATACAGGGTGGCTAAACACTCTGCTTCCCACTAATCAAGACAGAGGGGAAGACGAAAGACTTGAGAGAAGGAAGAAGAGCATTTACAATGGAAGAATGACCACTTAGGGAAACTTATGGCAGAGTTCCCTTCTTTACTCTAATTCTCATTATGATGTGCAAAAAAATCGTATTCTCGTGAATTGTTTAGATTATATAATAAAAATGGTGATAATAAAACTGTGGGCATGGTTTACAGTAATTACAGTAAGGAGAAATTGGGACAAAAATGATTTGACTGGAAAAAAAGGCTCAATATTCGTACTGCTTTTTTTCCTTTCGATTTTGGGAGGAAACCTGGACAATTCTTAAATTGTAAGATTCACCAGTGTTCATTCAAAATGCACAGAAAAAAAAAAGACAATTTCTACCTTTTCCTCGTCTAGTTCCTGGTTGTCAGGCAGAGGCTTCATGCTCTCATACTGGCGCTTCAACTCCTCCAAACGCTGCCTCTGTGTGTCAGTGGTTTGTTTCAAAGCATTCAGCTTCTTCGCTTTATCACAAACCTCCTTCTCCAGCACCGTCAGAGCCGACTGCACAACAAAAATGACTGTCAACCACAACTGATATGCAGGTGATTCTGTAACCACTGGATAGTACAAGTGAAAGAAGTGGAAAAAGGTTTTTAAATAACTGAAATAAAGGTTCATTTAACCTCACCTTAACAGGCATGTTCTTGAATGATTCATTCTCCATCCCACGGTCTTGAAAAACATCCTTGGTTACTTGTTCCTCTCCCTGGAACAACCAAGACCAAGATATGCATCAAATACAGCTATAACGTGACTTAAATTATATGGATATGTTTTAACATTGCATATGTGTGTGTGTGTTCATAATGTCTGACCTCAGCCAGTTTCTTGCGCATGTTTTCATTGGCATGTTTCAGCTGCCAGATGGTTTCTCTGTTCCTCTCGATGACAGACTGCGAGCTTTCAAAATTCGCGTTTCTTTCTCTCTCTAGTGGACAGAGAGAAACATTCAGCGGCCATGCGAAGTTGGGTTTAATTAATGCAATATTAACTTTCTGTAGACAATTTTACTGAGCTCTTTATTCAATTTAAAAGTAATATAAATGTATTAAACAGCTATAGAAGCAACTTTGCTATATAATAACTCCAGGCTGACATTACAACACAACATTGCCATCCATTAATAAGCGCAATAATAAGAAAACAATTGAAATACTCATTATTCCACTACTGCCGCAATATTACTGACTATTTAAGCAGGTTTTAAGTTAACGTTAACTGTTTCAGCTTAATTGGCGAAATCTGTAATAAAAAACTTAAGTTACCCAGAAGTAGAATTTGTCGCTGGAGCTCGGAAACATTTCGCTGAATAGCTTGCTTATTGATGCCAGGCATTTTTATTATTTATAGTTATTATTTTATAAAGGTTTAAATAAAGAGTTATGTCTCTAACTGTGTAACACCGCCAGTAAGTTAGTTTGAAACTCGTTTGTGTCTGAAACTCGATGTCGTTGCTTAGCAACTGAACCACAGCTGGACGTTGGCTCATGAATATTAATGAGTTTGTTGCATAAATAGAACGTTCTATATTTCCGGGTTGTTACGGTAGGCTGCACGACTTCCGGTTACTCCAGTCAGAGCGAGTGGCTGCTTGTCAGAGCGAGAACGATAACGGTAACTTTAGTTAGTCAACGAGGAAGATGGCATTTTACACACGATGCTTGCAGGACCTGCCAAGGATAACCGTTAACGATGTACATAGGATTATACAATCCTCATCAACAGCCCCAAAGAGCAAGCGGGAGAAGGGGTTTAAAATGTATATTTCCAGCTACATTTACAATTACGAAGGTAAGTTAATTTACTATGCTTTGTATTAGTCTAGTAGCCTAGCCTATGAGCTATCTTGCTAACCGGTAACGTTAAACATTGAATGAGCCTGACGAATATTATCTTGTTTTATGTGTTTTGATCATAACATGATATTATTCTTAACTCAGTGTCAAACAAAGAGCCAGAGACAGGGAGAGTGAGAGCGTCCACGCTACCTGCCATAGGTCACTGAGGAAGAATGAGAAACCTCACGACCTCAGAGTAGGATTGAAGATAGTTCAGTTGTTCCAGCCAGTTCTGCTCCAACCATGTCCTGGGGATTTTGTGTCGCTAGGATAGGTTCTGTATCAGTAACATCGGCAGAACATACCGAGTGATCTGATCTGACGTGTGCGCAGACTGGTGCATAGAAATATACACACTAGATGTCGCCTTGTCTACGGCAGTTCATTGGAACGAATGTCTTTAAGGCGACATCTAGTGTATATATGTCTATGCACCAGTCTGCGCACACGTCAGATCAGATCACTCGGACATGTCTGCGTATAAGAGGTAAAAACGATATAAATACTGTTCGTTTTCTCACACAAACCGCTCGTTTCGTGTCTTAGGCCATTAATGTGTACTTACGATGGTGAATTGTTTAATTTGGACGACGGGGAATTGTTTTAATTTGGACTCTGTGCTTGTGTTTTGAGACCGTGACCATAGACCTGCATTTTATGACTGACAGACAAGAACGGTTTGACCTAAAAATATCAAAATTGAAACTACTGCGGAAACAAAGACACCTACATCTTGGATGCCCTTGAGGTAAGCTAAAATATACCAAAAATGAATTTCAAAGTGAACTATCCCTTTAACTAATATGACTAATATGATATGGTTAAGCCTACCATGATTAACAATCTGAAATGTTGATTTTGTTCCATTTCCTGTGCCTGCACTATATTTAAGATGGTAATGGTTATCTGTAATATGATTAGTTTGTAAAATTGTCTCTCTTTTTTTAGATTACACTTGAGCAATCATTCCCAGTGCAACTGTGTGAGGCTGTGTGTTCATGTGTGGCTGGTAAGGCACTGTGCAATCACAATGTTGCACTGCTCTATCAGACAGCACACTACTCACAGCTTCAGATCAGTGCTGTACCCCCTGTCCTTAGTTGCACTGAAACAGAGCAACGCTGGCACAAGCCAAGGTCTATGGTAAGTCTGAGAGCATTATTAACCACACTGTTTCATAGTGTAGTCAGTCAGCTGAATTGGTATGTGTGCAAAGCTTGCTTTCATTAAAGGTGGTATCAGTGATTTCAGGCCCAAAAATATATATATTTTTTTTTTCCTAATGATCCGCTAGCTGCCCGCCCCATAAGCATGCCGTCAAAAAACCGCGTCTCTGTAGGCAGCCTAGGCTCTGAGATCTGCACACACAAACAAATGGTTTCACCAAACACTCAAAACAAAAACAAATAGTGTTCCAACCAATCACCGACAGGGGGAGGGTGCTGTGAGGTTTTGTGCTCGTGCACGGCTGCACGCGAAGTCAGAGCTAAAGAAGAAGCTGGCTCAAAACCTCACAGCACCCTCCCCCTGTCGGTGATTGGTTGGAACACTATTTGTTTTTGTTTTGAGTGTTTGGTGAAACCATTTGTTTGTGTGTGCAGATCTCAGAGCCTAGGCTGCCTACAGAGACGCGTTTTTTTGACGGCATGCTTATGGGGCGGGCAGCTAGCGGATCATTAGGAAAAAAATATATATATTTTTGGGCCTGAAATCACAGATACCACCTTTAAAGACCATTACTATCAACAGGGTGTGAAGCCAGGCCGGGTCAGAGACATGGTCGTGTTGTCAGCCAAACCCAAGCAAAAGACGGTTGGAAATGGTGTAAGGTAATAATGTTTTATCTTATTTCTATAATTTAGATAAAACATGATTAAAATATGAAAATAAACACATCTGAAACACAGCATGTTACCATGTACACAGGAGCACACTTTACAAAGCACTGAGGGGAGAACTGCCAGATGTGGACATGCTCAAAGTGGCTGAGGTGTATAGTGATTTCCCTGCGACCTTGGCGCCACTCATCACCACCATGGCCATTAGTTCTGATGTTCCGTTAGTCCAGTCAGCACTAGGGGAAGTGCAGGAGGGAAGTGCCATCGCCTCTCAGCAGCCAGTAGCACCCACCAGGACCATCCAGTTGCACTCAGATGCACCTCCACCTCCACTTCTGCCGTTGGCTGATTACAGGTTGGAGCCTACAACCTGTCAATTTGTTTGCAGTGAACAACAACAACTTCATCTGGTCTCCCTGCAGACAAGTATTGAAATGGCCAGACAGGTGGAGGCTTCCACACGGGACCAGAGCTTGTCTGCAGAGTGGCATCAGGTTCGTCGACCACGGCTAACGTCCTCACACTTTAGAGAACTGTGCCATGTTCGAGGTGAGAGTACAGCACAGCAGCTCGCTCAGAGGATTTGGAAGGGCACTGTTCAAACTGCTGCCATGAAGAGGGGCCTGGTACTTGAACCTGTTGCCATTGAGGAGTACTGCAGGGTACACAAACTATTGGCCCTGTGGATTTATCATCCACCCTGATGCCCCCTGGTTAGGGTCTTCTCCTGACGGGGTTGTATTTGACCCAACCGAAAACCCTCCCTATGGTTTGGTTGAGATTAAATGCCCAAATTGCAAGAGCTATGTTGATTGCAAGTACTTGAAGTTGCATGGCAACACAATGCAATTAAAACGGCAGCACAGCTACTACTGGCAGGTCCAAGGCCAGCTTCTAATAAGTGGAATGGAGTGGTGTGACTTTGTGGTGTTTGCAGAGAATGACATGGTCATCCAAAGAATCTACAAAGATGCAGAGGTTGCACAAATCATTAGGGAGAAGGGGGATCACTTCTTTTTTTTTTTTTACATGGCTGTGTGTTTGAAATGGATACTGTTACTATTTACTGTTAGAATAATTTACAGTAAATCAGTTCTAGTTTTGTATCTATTTATTAAATTGAATCAGTTCAGGTTTTATAGATTTGTAAAAATAAATCCGTTTTGTATAGATTTGTAAAAATGAACCATAACATCTCTGCATTTGTGAATGTTTGTAAACAAACATTTGTCGTCATCCTCACCGTCACCTGTTGTCTTTGTCATTATCTCTGTGTATTTAAGCTCCCCCTGTTTCTAGGTTCACACACACTGTTTTGATTGTTGGATTGTTTGCCTGTTGGAATATTAAACCTTGGTTATTTTTGTACTTCGAGTTCGCCGTCGCCTTCATCTACCCTGAGACATTACAGCTATAGGGCTCCATTATACTATTTGCTATTTGATTACCTGAAATATCTTTTCACAAGTTGGATTCATATCTAAATGTTATAAAATCACAATTATAACAAAAATAAAAAAATTGTCAGTTTAGCATTTTTTGTATTGAAAAAAACCCCAGTTTCTCAATAATGTTACATTATGATTAGAATCAAACCTGAACAAAATGTTACAAAGAGAAATGTTGGAGTCTTAAGATGTTATCATTTATTTCAATCTATTACTAACTGTAACAGAACAGAAATGAACAATTATATTACATATTGGCTAAAAATACATGACATGACCCTCAAAATGGAATGAACTGAACAGCAATAACAAATGAGCAAGTGTGTGTGAGAGAGAGAGTGTGTGAGTGCATATAAAAATATATGTATGGATTTGTAAAAATGAACAATAACATCTCTACATTTGTGGATGTTTGTAAACATACAACATATACAGTATCAGTTCAAGTTTTGTATAGATTCGTAAAAATGAACAATAAAACTTGAACAAAGAAATTGGAACTGATTGTAAACTGATTCATAAAAATTCTAGACCAGTGGTTCTCAACTCCAGTCCTCGGGACCCGCTGCCCTGCACATTTTGTATCTCTCCCTTATTTAACACACCTGAACCAGATCATCAGCTCGTCAGGAGAGACTCCATGAACTGATTTGAGTGTGTCAGATAAGAGAGACATACAAAATGTGCAGAGCAGCGGGTCCCGAGGACTGGAGTTGAGAACCACTGTTCTAGACCATTCATTTCTGTGTTGCCCATGCCTTAACCAGTGGTCCATTCTGGTAATTCACCAATAGACAAGCAACGGTGAACAACTGGTCAATGCTCCCACACACTGACAGAGGTATGACTTTATCAAACAGTTTGTTCTCTTTTACTCGCCTGATGCACCTCTCAACATGCACTCTCACACGGGCAATAGACTGTGTCTGCTGGACATCCTCTTTGGCCATCTGTTTGTTTCTTGCAAGGAAAGCAGGTCGGTAAACCTTTCCAGGAAAGAGATTGTCCACAAGAAAGCCTTTGTCAACCATAATGGCCATCTCTGGTGTGAGGAGTTTTGCTATTCCTGACTGCTTAAAAAATTCCCGGTCACTCATGGAACCTGCATACAAAGGTGACACAAAGGTGATGGGACCATGAGGTGCAATGCCAATCATGGCCTTGAAAGTGGTGTGTGACTTGTATGGGGAGTAGACTTCGCTGTGCAAAAGAAGAGAAGAGGGAGTTTGGCAAAAGATTTCTGTGCAGTCAAGCACCACTTGTGTGTCTGGGAACAAAGCAAACTCAGGTGGTAGATGAGCCTTTACTTTCTCTGGTGGTATCCACAGGCGGATGGAACCCAGTAGATAATAGAGGAAGTGTGTCCACGATGTAATTATTCTGCTTGCTGTGGTGGTATGGATGTTGAAGCGTTTGGCTAGGTCCCTCAAATGCAGGCCCACAGAAAGGTGCATCAAGAAAAGCAGTAACTCATCTATCGGTGCTAGTTTCTGTAAAAAAAAAAAAAAAAAAACACATAACACACTAGAAATAACTTGTACTGTAGTATTAAAGGGATAGTTCACCCAAAAATGAAAATTCTGTCATCATTTCCTCACCCTCAAGTTGTTTCAAACCTGTATGAATTTCTTTTTTCTGCTGAACACAAAAGAAGATATTTTGAAAAATGTCGGTAACCAAACAGTTGATGGACCCCATTGACTTCCATAGTAGGAAAAAAAAATACTATGGAAGTCAATGGGGTCCATCAACTGTTTGGTTACTGACATTTTTCAAAATATCTTCTTTTGTGTTCAGCAGAAAAAAGAAATTCATACAGGTTTGAAACAACTTGAGGGTGAGGAAATGATGACAGAATTTTCATTTTTGGGTGAACTATCCCTTTAATGTATGTTGCCCTAACAAATCAGCTGAAAACACCCTTGATTAATACTGGAGCCTTTGACAGTCAAGATATGTCAAGTAAACTGTAACAAACTAACAACATAACTTACCGATGGTCTCAGAAGGCTAGGTTCTTTGGAGGCAGCATGGACACTGGTGATCCGTACCATTTTAGTTGTTGCAGCAGGCTCCACCAATTGCCAAAAGGCCTGGAAATGCTTGTATGATGTAAATCTGCAATGAAATTATAATCACTTTAGAACTTTGTTCATAATAATACAACATGATGACTGACATGTTATTGACTACTGGCTTTTGTTGACAGAACTATACTACGTACGTATGGAGCTGTATATGAGGCTTGGGCTAGTGTTGCTTTAAACAAGGGGGACTAGGAGCAATTTGCGCCCTTGGAGACAGCCTTCACAACCCAGCAGGGGTTGGTAATAACGCAACTACTTGTAACGCACATGAGTAAAAAAAGAGTTTTTTTCAAGGAACGTGTACCCTCATATTCTTGCTGTTTTAAACCGTATTAACTATTTTACACTTTCCAGCACATCATAAACATATTTAAAAAAATGAAACCACGTACTTTTTTTACTTAAGTATGTTTCTCAAAAAGGACATTTTACTTTTACTCGAGTACATTTTTAAGGGAGTAATTGTACTTGAACTTGAGTATAGATTTTCATTACTATAACCCCCACTGCAACCCAGAAACACATAGAGTTAGGCTGCTACATACAATTGCATAATAGCATGGACCAACCTTGTGTAAAAACGAATATCCTCATCGGATCCTTGGAGGTGTTGGAGTCCAAACCGAGACTGCAGTTGCAGTGATTGGACTTCTTGTTGGAGCTCCTCACAGAGCTGCCAACTCTCACGCTTTCGCCGTGAGACACACGGTTTTGCCTGTTTACTATGGAACGCCTAATGGGTCATATTTCGCCACTTTCCTACGTCGTTTTGTTAAAAAAACGCCGTAAAAAGCGCCGTTTAAACGGCCAGGACGCCGCTTTTTACGGCGCCGAAAAGCGAAACGCCGTAAAAAGCGCCGATGAATTGTGTAAACAACGGCGTATTTTTCGACGTTTTGGAGGCGGCGAAAAAAACGACGCTCTAAATGCCCATGTAACGCCGCTTTTTACGGCGCACAGTGTCCCCAATGACGCGTATCATAACGCGTCACAAGACGCGTACTGTTAAATGATAATGATCTCCACCCTGTCTTTTCCAAAGCCAATACATTTGAACTGGTATCACCCAATCAGTAAAGAACAAGAACAGACGATATTAATCCAACCCAGCACAAGGATGAGATTCGATCCATGCCTCAGCTCACTGAATGTTGCTGAAACTTAGGTAGATGGTCTAGCTCACTGCTAACGTTATACCGCCTTGTAAGGCAAGCATATTTTATTAATCATTATAATAGGCCCACTTTAATCTGTTATTTTTCTATGTTCTTTTGTAGCACATTCTCGATTTTTTTCATCTGATTATTTGTAAAGCACTTTGCATAGCCACTTTATGCATTGTGCTTTATAACCTCTTGCCGCTACTCCCCCTTACACATTTGTTTGTGACGGTGTCATTGCTTGGGAACAATGATTGTAGACAGATAAACTGTAGCCAGAAAACTTTTGGCATTTTTTGAATTTCAAAAAACACCATATGTTTTAGTATGAGGACACAGATGTCGTCATAAACCATGTTTACGTTGTAATACCCATGTCATTATACACATTTGTGTCCTCATAAACCATATACAAGAACACACACACTAACAGCAGGCCCTGACAGGAGGAGGACAGAGTAAACACAGGACCTACAATTTCCACACTTTTCTCCTGTGTGTAATATAAATGTGTAGGGGGGGTGTACGTGTTTTCATTGAAAATGTGTTCTGATATATATTCCTCACAGAAAATGAGCCAAGGCCAAATGAGTCTCTGTCACATGCCTGTCCTGTCTTGTCAGCCGCAAAGCACTGGCAAAAGTAGGCTAATAATATAATAAATGTGTCTGAAAAAAATAACGAAGCATTTTAATTGTTTATTAATGAACTAGTCTTTTCTAAATCAGTGCGGTTAGGCACCCTGCAAACATATCTCCATACATCTCCGCTGCCTAGATGCGCCTTTCATACGGACAGGATTACATAATCAGATGGTAGGCTACCGTATTTGCCATTGGATTTTTTTCGTTGGTGGACATTTTTTTAATAAACTTTATATAGTTAGTTAGATTTCTCATGTCTGTGAGGCTTGTCTATACACTGTTTTTCAGTTCATTTTTGAGATGCGCTCCAATTCACAGATCATGAAAGCGCGCCCTGTTCGTTTTCTTTTATTTTACAAAAGCACAACGTGTTCTTGTTGTTGTGAGTTTACACAAATAAAAGTAGTTGCGACTGATGTATTATTATTTTCTGTATGACCAGAAATGGAGTATTTTAAGTTGTTTCCACTGTTGATAGGAAAATGCGAGTGATGGCACCGGCGCATCCATGTCATGTAGTGCGCGCTCCACACTCCGCACAAACACTCGGATATGCGCTTAATAATAGCGAACATTTATAGGTTAACGTTAGAGCGAGCGGCCATGCCAGACTGATAATTCCTCTTCATGTTTAACAAATCAAATTTTATTGCATTTTATTGCGCCAGTTTGAAAAGAGCGGCTGAAACACTTAGCCTATACAGATAAACGCCCAACGCTGGTGTTTTTCTTTAAACAAATTCGTTTAGGCTTTAAAATAAATATTGTTTATGGGCTAATTAATGCCACAATAATTTGTTTATTTTATTGGCTACTTGTATTTTTCATTTTTGTTTTGCATTGAATACCATTTAAAGGATTTGCTGCACCGCAATCCCATATCCTGACACGTTAAGAGCCACCTTTATTTTCTTTATAATAAAGGGTTTCTATGGAAGGAAACCGCTTAACGTATTAAATTCATTGCGTTGATATTCTGGGCTCATCTGCTTTTGTGTACAGCATTTGATCTTTATCACTGAAGCTTTTTCTTTATTATAAGGGTTTATTATTCCATTCCAAAGGACTGTTTATAAGGTGACAATCCGTTACAGATTGTGTGGCTGTATCTTGAAGATTTTTGTATTGTATTGTATTGTAATGTCTATCTTCTGTTATAAAGACGAAGATTGACATTTCGTTAATTAAACAAAATAAGAACACAATGTTGTAAAAAATAAACAACTTAGGCTATGTTGTTAGATGTGTTTGACTACTTTTTGTTTAATGATATCTCTATGAAGATATAGCCTATTAACAAAATAAATCTTATTATATAGCCTAATATATCATATAAAAAAAAAAACTTATAGGCCTATATAAAATATATTTTAAAAAAGGCCCTCATTGATTAATTTTGCATGATTGGGGGCTGCTACTATTTGCTTAAGCTTTTTGAACGTAAAAGTGTGATAAAGGCGCGATAGGCTGTCAATTTTATGTGGATAAAGAGGCATATTTTGTACATGACTGCATGTCCTTATAAGGGCAAAAAATATGTCGTTTTAACGACATAGCATCTCATTATTACGAGAACAAGATGTCGTTTTTAATGACATATCTCGTTATTACGAGAAAAAGATGTCGTTAAAACGACATTAATCTCGTTATTACGAAAAAAATATGTCGTTTTAACAACATAAGATCTCGTTATTACGAGAAAAGATGTCGTTAAAACAACATAAGATCTCGTTATTACCACATAATTGAGGGGGAAAAAAGTATGTGGCAGCATGTGTCACCGTATACATTTGCCAGACTTATACGTTGAGAGAGAGAGAGAGAGAGAGAGAGAGAGAGAGAGAGAGAGAGAGAGAGAGAGAGAGAGAGAGAGAGAGAGAGAGAGAGAGAGAGAGAGAGAGAGAGAGAGAGAGAGAGAGAATTTCTTCAATATTATTATTTATTTAATAAATTAGTTCATTCTTTTATTAGCAGTAGAATAGCCTAATAAATGAAAACGCAAAGCTCTTTTAACAAGTAGGCCTAGGCCAATCAATATGCCTAATTATTTATTTTATATGATCTGCAATAATTACAAAAACCTGTGCAGCAGGACTTATTTATATATTCAGTTTAATAAATTATTTATTATAGATAGGACTATATACTTTATTTATTAAAATTAAACTGCATGTTTCAGTTGACTGTGAAGTTAGACATCGAACATCAAGCGCATGCTGGGGCTGTTTTTCATGTTATAATTGTATCCTAATTTCCGTTATTACAGTTAAGTTTGACTGTAATAATTAAATTCAAGATTTTATTTCATAAAAATACAATATAATTGTTGGCTATACGCCATAGAATAGGGCATACGATTATATTATATTATATTATCTCCACCTAGCGGAGATCTTGCGTTATGTTTGGATTGTGCTTTTCAAATCAACTGGGCAAACAATACGACTGGCTACAGTTTATCTGTCTACAATCATTGTTCCCAAGCAATGACACCGTCACAAACAAATGTGTAAGGGGGAGTAGCGGCAAGAGGTTATAAAGCACAATGCATAAAGTGGCTATGCAAAGTGCTTTACAAATAATCAGATGAAAAAAATCGAGAATGTGCTACAAAAGAACATAGAAAAATAACAGATTAAAGTGGGCCTATTATAATGATAAATAAAATATGCTTGCCTTACAAGGCGGTATAACGTTAGCAGACCATCTACCTAAGTTTCAGCAACATTCAGTGAGCTGAGGCATGGATCGAATCTCATCCTTGTGCTGGGTTGGATTAATATCGTCTGTTCTTGTTCTTTACTGATTGGGTGATACCAGTTCAAATTTATTGGCTTTGGAAAAGACAGGGTGGAGATTGTCGGTACACGATCCGTTCCACCTGCACGATCCGTACACGCATGCGCGTAATTACGTAGTAGAAAACGTCACGGTTTTCCTACACTATCGGAACCACGCATGCGATGGCACAACTTGCGGCATATTTGTGTAACGTTGTATTGTGTTTAACATTTCACAGCGGGTCTATTTTGATGCTTTTAAATGTAGCTTACGCTATGCATTACGATGTGTTTACGTGGTTGCCAATCCAAAAATAATAAAGGAGTTGTGAGTTGTTACATTAACATACATGATCAGTTTCCTCCATAGGCTACTCTCCTTTGCGATTCACTGCTGTATGGTATTAGGCTTAACTTGCCGTGTTTTGGTCTGAGGTCAGTAGTATTGTCAAAGACGGTTTGTGTCGTTTTTTTATTATTAAAAGCTGCTAATATTAGTTAACTTTTAAGTTGAGTAATTTTGTATTAGTATGGTATGGGTCTATATAATCTAAATGAGGAAAATGATCCCTTCAATGTTGTTTACAGAAGACAATAAGGAACATAATATGCATTTCTGCCTAGACAATCTGCACTTACATGAAGAAAGAACTACGTGGAACAGATCGTGCAGTGTCGTAAATCGTCGCAAAACAGAATTATCATTTGCGCATGTGCGTTTTCTACTGCGTCTACTACGCATGCGTGAAACGGATCGTGCAGGTGGAACGGATCGTGTACCGACAGCGATCATTATCATTTAACAGTACGCGTCTTGTGACGCGTTATGATACGCGTCATTGGGGACACTGTGCGCCGTAAAAAGCGGCGTTACATGGGCATTTAGAGCGTCGTTTTTTTAGCCGCCTCCAAAACGTCGAAAAATACGCCGTTGTTTACACAATTCATCGGCGCTTTTTACGGCGTTTCGCTTTTCGGCGCCGTAAAAAGCGGCGTCCTGGCCGTTTTAAACGGCGCTTTTTACGGCGTTTTTTTAACAAAACGACGTAGGAAAGTGGCGAAATATGACCCATTAGGCGTTCCATAGTTTTCACACGCACTCACGCCACACATCACATTTCTCACGCGCGCAAAAAAAAACAAAAAAACTTCCCGACCATAGATGGCGCTGATGAGCGTCACTGAACCCTATGCGCTGCACCCCGAACTTAGTAACAGAAGAAGAGATACAAGAAAGACGGCGGGGAAAACCGCGACGACTGGTGATGAGAATCTGAGCTCAGCTGAGAGGTATGTCACAATGAAATGTCAACCTTGAGTACTTACGCTCTCGCTCTTAAACTTTACATCTTGAAATAAATAATTTGCTTGTGTGTTTCGTTTGTTAACATGAGTGAATCAGCTGTCATAGCAGGAGAGCACCTTGTTAACCTAGTATAGCTGCTGCATGTTCAAAACATCAGTTCCTAGCATTGTTTAATATTCACATGGCATTTATCTTTTTATTAACAGGCCAAAAGGACTCACTTTGGATGAAGATTATTTTCTGTAGGACTTAATAGCACTTTTTCGAACAGGTAAGAGATGTATTCCAAAGAATTTAACAAATATGGAAAATTTGTGCAACAGAAGTTAGGCTCGTTTTTTAACCGAGAGTAAAGTTATTAAACCAACATGACCATGAATTCTTTAAGGTTTCAAAGATGTCCCGTAAGAGACCTCTGCCAGGACAAAAGCGAAACCTTTTATTTTATTTAAAGAATCATCCAAGTGAAAAAAGACAGACAAACACACTGACAGAACAGGCAGAACAACTGATAGAAACGACAGGACAGACAGAGGAGCAACGAACAGGACAAAGGGAGCATCTGGCAGAAATGATAGAAGAACATGCAGAAGAGCAACAGACAGGACAAATGGAACGAGCAACATGTCAGATGGAAGAAGACACAGAGGGACAGATGGAAGACACAGAGGGACAGATAGAAGACACAGAGGGACAGATAGAAGACACAGAGGGACAGATAGAAGACACAGAGGGACAGATAGAAGACACAGAGGGACAGATAGAAGAGACCCCCCCAATCCAACAGCAGGGCCAGAAGAGTCGTGCTCTGGCTGGAGCAGCAACATATAGATCCATTTTCAAACAGGAGTGGACCTCTTCATGGCCATTTATTACCAGAGGGAGCCGCAACACGCACTACTGGTGTGCAGTCTGCCGTATTGAAAATTCATGTTGCCACCAGGGTGTTGCAGATGTAGTGCGCCACATTAAAACCAAAGGCCACCAAGAAAAGCAAAAGGCTCTACAGTCCACAGCCACAATATTTCAATATGCAATGCCTGTTTCCTCTGTTGGGGGGATGTCTGCACAAGAGGTTAAGGTATGATATGTGTAAAGGTTCAGAAAAGAGTTTTGAGTTATAGTTGATCACGGTAATGTCATGGTTGATAGTTTTGACTAATTTAAGGTTGTGTATTTCAGTGTAGTATAGTCCAATTTTCTTAATTTGAGATCTTAGTTGCTGAATGAGTTTTTTTTACCTGTGCCCTATTATCGCAGGTATCTATTTGAAATAAACTATGGTCTTTTGGGAGGATTAATAATTTAATTTATTACAGACAAGAAGGGCTGAGGTCAAATTGACAGCTGGGTTGGTAGTTCACAACATCCCCCTAGCCTTTGCAGACCACCTGGGGCCTCTCCTAAAAGAATGTTTTGGAGACTCGAAGACAGCGCAGGAGTACAGGTGTGCCAGGACTAAGTCATCCTGCATTATCAATGAAGCACTCGCACCATATTTCACACAGGAGCTTGTCAAGGAGATGAAAAAATCCCCGTATACCCTTGTTACTGATGGGTCGAATGACACTGGTATTTCCAAAACTTGAGATTTTTCTCCTTTGCAAAGCACATACTTTTTTTTGCATTCTTAAACATCTATCAACATAAACATCTGTATGATTCTAACTTGTCATTATTATAGGAGTGGAAAAGATGAACCCGCTTACTGTCCGGGTCTTTATGGGCAGCAAAGTTGTTCACCAGTTTTTAAGTATGTGCACAAGAAGTGGGACAGCAAGTGAGATCTTCACCAAAATTAACGTCACCTTAGAGGAACATGGCATCCCTTGGGATAATTGCATTGGTCTCTCAGTCGACAATGCAGCTGTGAATATTGGACCACATAATTCCATTGCCTCTAGGGTCCTCCAGAAGCATCCCAACACCTATATTCATGGTTGTCCTTGTCATGTGGCACATAACACCGCCAAAGCTGCAGGAGTGGGATTTTTTAAAGTGAGTTAAGGCTTGATTTATCTTTACATGTAACTTTTTATCTGTATCCTAATTACATGCATTGACTGAATGTGTTATAATTTGATTAATGCATTGCAGGTGTCCGGTTTTGATTTGGAGGATTTGGTAGTGGACATCGGTTACTGGTTCAAGGGTAGTACAAATCGGAAAGGATACCTGACAGGTATGTATCTTTGATACTATTAAGTGCAATATTGAAATGTTGTGCTGTAGAAAATATATGATATGGAATTAAATGTCTGAAACAGAGTTTTGTGAGCTCCATGAAGCAGAGTACATGGAGGTCCTCCTGCATATCTCGGTTCGTTGGCTTAGCCTTGAACGTTGTGTGACCAGGATCCTGAGGCTGTATGAACTTCTGGCCAGCTACTACAAATCTGCTAGTATGGTCATCAATTTTCAATTTCATTATGCAGCAACTACATGGATTGTTAGTCACAAATTTGTATTAATGACAACCTCTTGTTTGGTGTTATTTATTTATTTATTGATTCAAGATGAAAATCAGGCCAGGTTCAAGAGGCTTGCGAAGACATTCACTGACCCCATGACAGAAGTGTACCTGCTGTTCTTCCAAGCCACCGTACCAACTTTCACTTCTTTCAACTTGCTTCTTCAGAGAGAGCAGTCGTCGATATTTTTGTTACATGATGAGGTGGGATTGGATTTTGCTGTTTTTTTCCATTATGTGTTTCTTGCTGATATCTGTAGGGATCCTCTAAAACAAGTTTGACCTACTATTTTTGTAAATGTCTGTTACAGATGGTGAAATTCGTACGCAAGCTATGTTCCAAGTTTATGGTTCCAGCAGCTCTGCAGGGTCATGAGGAGCCTTGTGAAATTGCCTTTAAAGAGAAGGCAAACCATTTACCAGGTTAGTGTTTGACTATTGATATGATCAAACACTGTGATATGTTAAATGTGATATTTAGCCTTGTACCTAGCCTTTTTGCCACTTCATGAGTAGAAACCTAGAAAGGTTTGTGGTAGTCCTTCCATTAACCGTGAGCTTCTGGTTGGATTTCTTGCCCTATGTGTCTAGCTGATATTGCCACATCAGCATGTTAAACCATTTATGTTAACCTGAAATGCTGTATCTGTGACAGGAAGAAAGTTGAACATTGGGTTCACAACCAGGGCTAAACTTAACAGATTACTCGACGAGGGTGACATCACACCACAGCAGGTGGATTCATTCCATGAAGCTGTGTTGTGTTTCCTGACAAGTGCTGTGGATTATGCACTTAAGAAGCTGCCACTGAAAGAGCCACTGATCAAACATGCCAAATTCATAGATGTACGGCAGAGGGCTGCAAGTGACATCGAAGATGTCCTGTACTTTGTTGAAAGGTTAGTTTTTTTTTCTCTAATTATTATCTATCATCTTAGCTAAAATACCCTGTGTTTTATAAAGAGGTATGTTCACTCCAAAACTGCATATGAGCTATTCTTATGTGGCTTCTCCTCAAAGATCTGTATGAATTGCTGCTGGTTGATGACAATATACCTAAAACTTAACAACTTGTAACTCTACTTTCATAAACAGGTTTCCCCATCTCCTCCCATACCATGGACCAGAGGAGCATGACCTTCTGGGTGAGGAGTTTCTAAATTATCAGACCATGCCAATAATATCCCTGCAAGAAGAAAAACTGAAATGGAAAGCTTCTGGGCTGAAATGGCAACTCGGAAACATAAGGTAATTTTTTTTTTTTTTTGGCAGGTGTGTCTTGGTTACATCTGTTGCTTAAACTTTGTTGTATGCATATGTGTCATGCATGTTGCAAATAATGCATGTTTTTATCTTTGTTAATGGATCAACCTACAGTATACTTGGAGTATTAATTAATCAAACATCAAGCTATGTTTTTCCATTGTGTTCTTGGTGCATTTTCCATAGGTGACTGGAGCCAAAGAATTTGAGAGGCTTGCTGCTGTGGCCAAGCTGGTCCTGGTGTTGCCCCATGCAAACGCAGATGCTGAGAGGGTGTTTTCAGTTGTGGGACTGAACAAAACCAAAAGAAGAAACAGCCTAGCATTGGATGGCACCTTGTCATCAATAATGACCATAAAGATGGCCAATCTGGAGCCCTGCTTCAAATGGGAGCCCCCCTCAGATATCATCAAGGCCTCCAAGAAGGCCACAGGCCAGTATAACCATGCCCACAGATCATAGGCAGGACTTTACCCAGCTTCTGATCTGTATTTGATACTGATTATGCCTCATTTTAAGTTATTTGTGTAATGTATTCATCTGTTTTATTACTTGAAAAAGTTGTACTGTTTAATAACTTTATTTGTTGCACTTTGATTCTGATGGACCATGTGCTGTGAGGATTTGAATGAAGAATAATGACCGTCCCTAACTAATCTTGTCATTTTTGGCTGAACATAAATCATTAAGTGCTCTTAAGAATACAATTATTCCCAACATAGGCTAGGTTTCAGTTATACCATTCGTTCAAAATATCAATCAACCTACCTAGGTTAAATCTTAAACACTGGTCTATGAATGAGGCTTTATTGTGGTCCATAGGCACTAGGCAGTCATTTAGGCACAACAATAGTTTTCTGGTTGAATGTTCAGCTCAAGTCTAGAAGGCCCTTCAAGTCTTGATGCCAAACATGAACCAGAATAAGTTCAGGTATTGCACATGGGTGCAAGTGCTCTTTAGCAGACCACCCAAAAATCCACTAGAATGCAGGAAATCACATCTGCTTAATCCAAAATGTCCTGGGGTTGGACCTCCCGCTATGTCTGCTTCACAGAATGTAACCAATATTGTCTATCTCCAGTAAGCTGCCCCTAGCTTTGGGCCCCCCCACAAACCACCAGAATGCAGGGTACAACATGGGTGAACGTCAATTCCAATACTCTGATATCTGAGCCACCAACTTGTGTGGCTGTGTGCGCGCTGGGCGGCATTATTTTGACCACCCCTGACAAAATCTCACTCCAAGGTTTTTTGAAAAGTTGGCAGGTACATCATACAGGCCTACTCGTTACATCATACAGGGTTCCTTCCCACGGTCCTTGAAATCCTTAAAAAAGTTTGTGAATCTGAAGGGAAAAAAATGTCAAGGCCCTGGAAAGTTCTGCTTTTAACAGTGCCACAGCCCACAAACACAGTGCGCCACCGCCCCCTACTGGACAAACCCAATACCACCCTTAACATGCAACATTCATCCTGAGAATAAAAACATTCTGTTTCAGGGATTTTCACTATCATTATGTGATCATAAAATGTATTTTATCACCCAGTAAAATCCAGCATCTTTGTTGTTCCACATTCATAATGGCAGTCAATGAACTTATGAGAATGTATATCTGAATGACAGCATCAGTTTCTTCAGTTGTACTGATGTTGTTCACTCGATCTTATAGACTGTATCTGCATTTAAATGCCATTTGGATTAAACATGTTGATGTAATATCTGACATTTGAGACAGACAGCTGTTCTGCTGGAGATATTCATATATCATAGTTCATATATCGTTTATTATTCTCCTCCATAACATAATTTGAGCAGAGGAGGACTTTTATTTTATTACTCTCAGTGTTATCAGTGAAACTGTCATTTCAACTGGATTTGATTTAATTTAATATGAGATTTTGATTCAATTTTTTTTTGCACTTGTCTCACACACGTCACGTGTTCCTGAAGAGAGATCGAGAGTCTGAAGCTCAACAGATGCAAAGTGAACAAATGCAAATGAGTTGAGAGAAAGTTTCTCCGCAGCAGGTGCAAAATGCCTTCAAACCATGAGAAACTGCACAAATTGAGCTGTTGCAGATCTACACTCACACGCGTGTGTGTCTGTGTGTGTGTGTGTGTGTGTGTGTGTGTGTGTGTGTGAGAAAGAGAGTGAGTGAGTGTGTGCGAGTGTAGATCTGCAACAGCTTTCCCTCAACTCATTTGCACTTGTTCACTTTGCATCTGTTGAGCTTCAGACTCTCGATCTCTCTTCAGGAACAAGTGACGTGTGTGAGACAAGTGCAAAAAGAAAATTGAATCAAAATCTCATATTAAATTAAATCAAATCCAGTTGAAATGACAGTTTCACTGATAATACTGAGAGTAATAAAATAAAAGTCCTCCTCTGCTCAAATGTTGTTATGGAGGAGAATAATAAACGATATATGAACTATGATATATGAATATCTCCAGCAGAACAGCTGTCTGTCTCAAATGTCAGATATTACATCAACATGTTTAATCCAAATGGCAATTAAATGCAGATACAGTCTATAAGATCGAGTGAACAACATCAGTACAACTGAAGAAACTGATGCTGTCATTCAGATATATATTCTCATAAGTTCATTGACTGCCATTATGAATGTGGAACAACAAAGATGCTGGACTTTGTTGGAAACGGTATATTTATATTCTCAGGGTTAATATACTGTATATTATTCACATTAGTGTTGGCCAGTACTGAGATTTATACGGTACAGTAACAGCCTTTCCTTCAAATCACCACTGTAGTTATTTATCATTATTAACACTAAAGCTTTGTATTATTTCAACCCAGTCACTGTATGTTTGAAGCTCATATAATATGTTTTTAATATTCTTTAAGCCAAAGCATGAGTAAATTCATAAGTCGACACCATTGCTGATTATTTTCTCCTTAAAACTGCAGTGAACCAAAGACAGTCTAAAAAACACGCTTTGAAATCGCTGGTGTTTCTGCGATTGTGACAAAATATGTAATTTAGGTGATCAAAGATGAGTTTTAAGGGATAAAATAATTGATTATAGGCCGGGGGACTTTAAAATTGGGGGTTTTAAAAACACTGCTTAAAATCTGTGGTTTGCTGACGAAAACATTCGGGAATCCTTAATCATGTCACATAATATTTCTGACAAATTTGATTTCTCTAATAACAAAGTTGAAATTTTGAGTGTAGACAACTAAGATTTTGTGCATCCATGATTTTCATCAGACATGAAACAAACGACAGCATTTACTGAGACTTACTTGCTTAGTGTTCCTGACCCTTATAATATTCCACTTCAAACAAAACACCAGTTTCAAACGGTTTCATACCCTGGTATTATTTTAATAAGGACTCAAACATAATGGTATTGCGTGTCAGAGATGCAGACGCACACGTGTGAACTGTATTTCTTTAACTATATTGTTTGAAGGTTTAACACTCTCTTTCTGTGATTCACACATGGATCTTTATTGATGGAGATCAATACGGCACATGGAGAACGCCAGACTCGTTTTCTGACCCGTTATCTTCACCAGCGTTACCATGACAACAACCACACAGGCCACCGTCCTCTCCTCAGCATCCACTCCTCGTAAAACAAGTGCGAGTTTCAGAGAAGCAATGCGCCACTCGAATCCCGGTGTCTCGATGGAGAGAGATGTTATTGATCCCTGAGGGATCATTTCCTCGCTGATTTCACCTCTCGCAGGATGTGCATCTATTTTTGAACTTCATGAAACACTCAATTATCAAAGCGCATATTTCATATTTCACTGGATCTCCAGGTGCTTTTCTCAACTTGAAGTCTCCCAGTGTCAAAAATCAAGCTTATAATGTTTATATGTTCATATAGGTGTTTTTAATATGCTTTAAGACAAAGCATGTGTAAGTTCATAAGTCGACAGCATTGCTGAGTATTTTCTCCTTAAAACTGCAGTGAACCAAAGACAGTCTCAAAAACACGCTTTGAAATCGCTGGTGTTTCTGACGTCACAAACTACCTTGTAACCAATCAGATCAACGTGTGATCGTCAACCAGTGGATCTCTGAGCTGAGTGAGTGAGTGGAGGCGGGGCTCATTTGCATATTGATAGAACCATACATATTAAATGAGACAAGGGTGTCGAGTTACAGTCAAGATGTCGAGTTAAAGGCATGACGAATGTTTTTTCCAAGGAAAAATCTTTCAAATTTGTCATTTTGGTGATCAAAGATGAGTTTTAAGGGCTAAAAGTATTGACTACAGGAGGACTTTAAATGATGGAGAATCTCCAGAAATCAAACCTGTGTTTGTTTGTGCAGGTCAGAAAAAGCAGCCAAAGGAGAGAAAAACACTGCTAACTGCTCAATTTGACAAGATCGCTGTGTTTCCATCCACCTATTTTTATGCAAAATTTGGGATATCGCATAAAAAAACACTGGATGGAAACGGCAAGATGCACATAAACTCTGAAAATACACATACTGTAAAAAACTGCACATAAACTATAAACTACGATGGAAACACATTTACTGAATAAATCTCTCGATGTGCAACAATAAACTCATGTGACTTTCCCTCAGGCTGTGATTGGATAACTGGAGTAACCAGTGGACCAATGGCGTCGCAGCATCTCTAATGTTGGTTTGGTGTTTCTGAAATGCCGGAGTGGAAGTGTGTGATCAGAATGATTTGGTGTAATTCCCTCCAGAAGCGTCTCACACACACGAGTGTGTTCCTGAACACCAGCATCCGAACGCTAGAGAACATGACAGCGTTTACTGTGTTTCATCTGACGCTCTGACACACTCGTTTATGATGGAGGGAAAAAGAGAAAGATTGCAGAAACTTAGTTTTATTACTGATAATTTGCACTAATTTCCCAGGAAGTGATGATTTTGTTCTCTTGAACTATGGGATGGATATTCTTATATTGCTTATTCGCTGCTTTATTCAAATATTTTATGCGATATTCCAATTGTGTGCATAAATTAAATTCACAACTTTGGATGTAAACTGATGGCAGTGAAACACTGATTAAACATCTACTATAGTGGAATATTAGTGATTTATATGTTCCTTGACCAAATGCATTTCCTCATAAACACGCTTTGTGTCTCGATAATGCAGAAACATCATATTCATCTTCACTGACCTTCAGAAAAGTGTTTCAGACGGAAGAACATTTACTGTGTGGAGAACTAACAGAGTAACGAGAGACTGAAGAGATAAACAGAAGAAGAGACTTTATTTGCTCACAGTAAATGAAGATCAGCTCAACAGCTCTCTCTCTCTCTCTCTCTCTCTCTCTCTCACACACACACACTCTCTCTCTCTCTCTCTCTCTCTCACACACACACACACTCACTCACTCACTCACACGCACACACACACTCTCTCTCTCTCTCTCACACACACTTTCTCTCTCTCTCTCTCTCTCTCTCTCACACACACACACAAACACACACGCACACACACACTCTCTCTCTCTCTCTCTCTCACACACACACACACTCACACACACACACACACACACGCACGCACACACACACACTTATTTCCTGCAGAGATAATGACTCTGGCATGTTTTAATATGAACCAGCTCTCAGTTACACAATGGAGGGAAAAAATGATTAAAATGATCAGTATCGGTCAGTAACATATTGTTTTATGATCAGCATGAGTCTGATTACACTAAAATTGCCAATATCATCATGACTGATTTCTTACATTTCAGCAGTAACTTTATGGTTGACACTTTACAATAAGGTCTCGTTTGTTGACATTAGTTAATGCATAATTCTCATAGCATTTATTGACATTGTTAATGTTAGTTATGTTCATATAACTACAGTGCAATAACTACTGTAATATTAACATTAACAGATCCAACTTTTGATCTTATACATGCTTTAGTAAATGCTGAGATTAACATTACCTCAGATTAATAAATGCTGTAGAGATGTTGTTGAATGCTAACAAATGAAACCTTATTGTAAAGTGTTTCCGCCCGGTTACAAAATTATTAAACAGTTATCCATCGTTTCAACTGTACATTATTACGCCGTGCTCTAGAATTCTTGATTCTGATTGGTCAGTGGTGACATGTTTATTTTTAACCATTTAATGACTGGTTGACTGTCCCTTTTATGCAATATCCAGTACATATAACAATCATATTTTGCAGGCGTACCTTCTTGCAGGAGTGGATGCAGTGTATGTAGTCTCTGGCCAGCCGTGAGCAGAGGAGTGTGTGTTCAGTGTGTAGCAGCTCAACACCTGCGACTGTAGCTCAGCGCACACGGGGGTCATGTGACCCGGCCTGAGGAACAATACACACTGTTGGGTAGACTAGTGTGGTGCTGGTGGATATTGAGCAGACATAAGTCGTCCGGTCAGAGACGAAGTACACTTTAATGGATTCAGACATGTAGAGACTATATGAGCACGTAAGAAAAATGGCATAACGTTCTCTGACACGTGAGCTGACTGGAATCTATACATATGGTTTCATTAATATGAACAATCTCCCTTTCAACGTAAATAAGAACATACACATACCCAAAATAACTCAAGGGGACTCATAATTACAATATTACACGTAAATATCAATATATATAGCTGTCTATGTATGCTTTCACTAGCGCTGTATATGGATGATGCAATCGACAATGCGTGTTGCGTACATACGCGATTATAACTAACTAACGCAGATACAATCTCACATTCAAATCACAGCTCTTTAAAGATAATGAATAACATAAAACAAAATCACTCACTTGTATATGAACGCACTCTGCAACAACAACAGTAACAGCGGGACACTAGCAAAGTCTCTATACGAGCTCTCCGAACTGCTTCCGGTCAATATTGACCCGTTAAAAGGAAAATTACTGAGTCATCAGAGTAATGCGTCTTAAAATCACAAGGGGGCGCTAATGTCTCAATATATGCATAGCTGGCCTTTTCAACAGCCGCCCCCACATTTGCGGTGTAAATGTGTAAATCAGAAAAGGTATACCAGGTAAGGGAGAGTACCAAGGGATACTCAGTCCAGTAGAGCTGGGAGGCTGATGAGACGGGTGATGGAACGTAGATAGGTTTTCCCTTTGACTTCCACTTCGGCAGCTCGGGTTCTCCCATCTTCTCCTGGAAAGACTTTTGTCACTTGTCCAACTGGCCATAGAGCTCGGGGGAATTGATGATCAACAATCATTACAACGGTGCCAGGCTGCAGGTTCTCTGCCTCTTTGCACCACTTCTGGCGGACTTGGAATTCTGGAAGATAGTTACGGAGGAAGCGTCTCCAGAAGTGGTCTGCTAGAAGCTGACTGTGTCTCCACCTCCGTTTGCTCAGCAACTCTGATACGGGATATATTACTTGAGGTAAAGATGCGTCAGGCCGCCCCATGAGCAGCATGTTGGGAGTAACTGGGTCAGGGTCTGCTACGTCTGAGGATGTATATCCGAGTGGCTTTGAATTGAGAATGCCTTCAATCTCAACGAGCACGGTACGTAAGACTTCTTCCGTCACAATTTGTCCCCCTATAGTAGAACAGAGGGCAGACTTCAGGGCTCTTATCTCTCTTTCCCAACAACCTCCGAAGTGGGGAGCACCAGGGGGGTTAAACTTGAAACTGATCTGGTGGCTGGCTAATTGCTCCTGCAAGGAAGGATGGAGCTCAGCGAAATCCTCTTGTAATGCTCTCTCACCACCTCTGAAATTTGAACCATGGTCTGATATGATCTCAAATGGCTTGCCTCTGCGGGAGATGAATCTTCGGAGGGCCATTAAGAATGAATCTGTGTCCATCTGGTAGAGCAGGTCAAGGTACACAGCTCGCGTTGTCAGACATTTAAATATGACCTCCCACCTTTTCTCATGTCTGCGCCCAATCTTGATGAGGTAAGGGCCAAAACAATCCACTCCAGTGGAGTAAAAGGCCGGTTGCAGCAAACGTAATCTTGCAGGAGGTAGATCAGCCATCCGGGGAATTCTGGGCTGGCCTCTCAACTGTCTACAACCCAAGCATGTTCTCTGGTGCTGCCGAATAGCTTCTCTACCTTTCAATATCCAATACTTAAGACGCACTTCTGCAAACACCCTCTCTGCTCCTGGATGGTGTAGAGTTTCATCGAAGTCCTGGATAATCAGTCTGCTCAGGGGATGCTTAGGGTCCAAAACTATGGGGTGAATAGCAGATTCATCTAAGCCTGAGACGACCACCAACTCTGATGAGGTGTGTTGTGCTATCATATTCTGGCGCAAGGCACAGGAGACGACTACTCATTGGTAGAGGTTTACCTGACTTAAGATGAGTCATCTCGACTGGAAAACTTTGACTCTGTGCCTGTTGAAGGAGGGCTAGTTCGGCTTCTCGATAATCTTCAGCTGTTAGTGCTTCTGAAGGGTTAGCCTGCCCGTGTAAGACTCTGGCACCAGCTGTGAGCAGTTGTTTATAGGATGTGAACTGGTTGCAATCAGGTAAGGCTGGGTTGGAGACAGGAACTGTAAGTCCACAAAATGTGCCTGATTTCAGCTCTGCATCTTCAGTAGGGAGCTGTAGCAGAGGAATTTGAGGCCACTGATCTGAGGCCAGGAGGAGGAACGATGGGCCTTGACTCCATCGGCTCGGCTTAGCTAACTCGGCTAATGTTTTACGCCTCGTGATATCATCGGCAGGATTCGACTTAGAATCGACGTAACGCCAGTCCTTGGGGTCAGTCAACTCCTGGATCTCTGCTACCCTCGTGCCGATAAAGACTTTAAACCGACATGAGTCAGCCTGGATCCATGCCAGCACCGTAGTGGAATCCGACCAGAGTGTGACTTGACATATAGGGACACTGTGTTCAGACTTCAATAATCTGGCTAGTTGGGCTCCTGTCAGAGCGACACACAGCTCGAGACGAGGTATGTGTAAAGTTAAATCTGAAATTGAAGGAAAGAGGGAGAAATATATATTCATCATTGTTTAATTTAAAGATTTGAGATCAAAATGGGAGCAGCCTATTGGTTGTGAGCACAGTGCTGCTGGAACAACCAGGGAAGCTGATTGGCCATTGAAACTCCACATGGCACAAAGGACCAGGTGTGTGTGATTGTCAGCATGCTGAAATCTTTGAGCAGTTGATGTGCTTCTCCTACCCAAACTGGTGGATTTTAGAGATTATACAACCAAATGAGAAAGATTGGTAATCAGCATCGAGTCAATTGAGTTTGTTCAAAGACTGCTGGGAAAAGCCAAAATGTGTTCATCAACTTGGAGTGCTACTGGTAGGACAAATATTCATTGTGTTTGAAAGTTGTTTGATGCTAGCATTTTAGCATCTAGCATGCTAACTGGACATGTGCACTAGGTGTATTTGATTTTACATTGTTGTTGCCGTTTACAAGCTGCTATATAAACCGCAAATAGTTTAACAATATTGTTTGTACTTTTAATATCTCTGAATGTACATTTATTTATACTGTGTGTAGTGACTCATATATTTATATATGTTTTTCTATATAGGTTATTAAGCTAAGCATCTGAGATATTCATTGAAACAAGAAGGTCAAGTCATTGTTGAAAGATTTTCAATAAATTGATTCGATGAAGAAGAATTCAATGCTTCGAGTTATTCCATGCACCCTTCTCTTAAAGTTGATTGAAGCCTTTTCAAGTTTGGGCAGACATTGAGGCAAAGAAACCCTGAGAACTTGACACTTAATAACCAACGCTTATGGATAAGAAGATTAAAGGCTTCTGATGGTCCAGAAAATAAAGCTGGTGCAAAACAAGAATCAACATTGTCAAAACAAGTCATCAGAGAATTGAGTTGTTTAATGGCGCTTTTCCACTACACAGTACCGACTCGCCTCGACTCAGCTCGGCTCGGCTCGGCTCGCTTTTCGCTCCGTTTTCCATTGCAGATAGTACCTCCACAATAGTACCTGGTCGTCATAGCGACGCCGCAGGAAACTGCCGTGACTTAATCTTTTACGCGAGACGCGCGAGACACACCCGCTACCCACACACACAGGACAATGGAGGAAATCGAGTGTATGCTGTTTTTGGATGTTTTTGTTTTTGTTTTTGCTGTTTTTTATTCAGGATACTCCGTCTGGCGCGTGCAATACGCTGATTTCACGCAGCCGTTATTTTGAAATCGAAAGCGAGGCTCCGGTGGGAAGAAAACCGGAAGTGTCGCCTTTAATCACAGGAGAGTCGTGAATGTGATAGCGTATTGTTGTGTTTAATGATGTTGTGTCAATTCTAAAAATGTACAAACATTTCTTTCATACTTTAGACTATATACAGTGAAATTCGTTTATAAATAAAATATTTTTTTTATATATAATTCAGAATGTAAAAAACGAAGCAGGAATGAACTATATACATATCCTATATTGGATATTAACATCCAATAGTGTAAATCGCGGCAGCAGCTTCAGGTTGGTAATCCAAGGCATTGTTGTTTATCTTTACTTCCGGGGTTCTTCCCACCGGAGCCTCACTTTCGATTTCAAAATGGCGGCTGCGTGAAATCAGCGTATGATGACGCAGTGAATAGTGACGATTCTCTCTGACCAATCAGCAGTCTGCTGTGTTTCCACGTCACATTTTAGTATCGCCTCAGCTCGGTTTAGAACCTCGCTGGAGGTGGTACGAAAAAAAGTACCTGGAAGCGGGTACAGGTACAACTTTTACACAGTGGAAAACCAAACAGAGCCGAGTCGAGTCGAGTCGAGGCGAGCCAAGGCGAGCTGGTACTGTGTAGTGGAAAAGCGCCATAAGAAGACGTATCATTGAGACTTGAAGATAAGATGGCAGAAGAAGCTTTGGGGAAAACGATGAATCAACTTAAAAGAGAGAGAACCACTGCAAAGATGTGTTTCACAAGGCAAGCCAACCTTCTCATTCGAGAGTCAAGTCAAATGATTGAATCTGAGCTTCGGAAGGAATTCCAGAAACTCTCTTCTAGTGCAAGAGCACTTTTTGATGCGAATGATGACTACAACATGGGGTTGCTGGCAGAGCTGGAAGTTAAAGCAAAGAGTGATGAGAAAGTGGAACTTGAAATGCAGCAGACAACAGATATTGAGAAGACTGTTAATGATTGTGAGACAAAGCTCGAGGAGGTGCGGAGAATGGTCCAATTCAACTTATGGCAGAGGTACGGCCAAGAGGAATTGACTGTTGCAGTCCATGAAGCTGAGAAAGCTTGTAATCACTGTGCTTCAATACCTGTTGCTGGTGTCAATTGTGAAGGATATGAAGTTCAACTAATTCACTTGGAGAGGCTCTTGAGTAGAGCAGTCAAAACTCTATCCAGCTGGGAGCGATGGATTCCTACAGGAGAGAAAAAGGACTTTGAGAGCAGAGTAAAGCAGTTAAAAGTAGAAAATAATGGACTTGTTTCAAGAAACACTGAGTTTATTACTGCACGTAATGCTGAAAGAAGTTCTCAATTTGCAAGTCCTATAGACCCAAACACAGGTCTCCGAACTACGCCGGTTACACCAGTTGTGAGAATAAAACCAACTAGTTTGCCTAGATTTAGTGGCATCAAGAGAGATTTCTTCCGCTGGAAGAAGGATTGGAAAAGTTTGCAGAAACAAGGTGAACCATCGGGATCAGTAGAGGTCAAGAAAATCCAGCTCCTGGACAGTTTGGATGACAGAATTGTAAAGGACTTAAGGCTGTCAAGTTATAGCACTGCTGATGATGTGTTTAGAGTGCTGGAAAACAGATTTGGCAATAAAGTAACAATTGCCATGGAAATTATTGAAGAACTGGAAAGAATTCCTGGTGTGAAGGGCAATCAACCCAGAAAAGTGATAGACTTGATCCAGACTGTTGAAAAAGCTCTATCTGACCTGACAGATCTTGGGAACATTGGTGCAATTAAGAACCCTCTCGTAATCAAGTCTATTGAGAGTAAACTGCCTGAGTTTGTAAAAAGAGACTGGCTTTTCTTCATGATTGACTCTGACAATGGTGTGACTCAAGAGAATCACTTTGACCACCTGTTGAAGTTTTTGAGGAAACAGGAAAATGTTCTTGAAAAACTCGAACAGCTCCGAATCACCGACAAGGTAGATAGATCTGAAAATAGATTTGAAAGGAAGTATGCGTCTACAAGAACCACAAGGAAAGATTCTGACGGTGGGTGTGCTTTGTGTGGAGCTGTGAATCACAAGGACAAGATTTTCTTCTGTAAGAAGTTTAAGGAGCTAAAGTTAGCTGAGAAGAAAGCTGCTCTGAGGAAGATTGGAGCATGTAAGAAGTGCCTTGGATGTCATGAAGGTAACGCCGACTGTAGAGACAAATTCTTGTGTAAAAATAGAGACTGCAGAAGAGAAAATGTCCCAGATCATCATTATTTTCTCTGTCCAAAAAGAGAATCCACGAGTGGGAGTGAGAAAAGGTTTGAAAGGACAGTAGGAAGATAAATGTGCTAACAGCAGAGCAAGAGGAACTTCTAGCTGAACTTTCCCCAGAGCTTGCTGAGAGGTGCAGAAATGCCTTCACCAACAAAACTGCAACAGTGACTTGCACTGGAAAAAACAGAGTTGGACTTCTAAAGGAAAGTGGGGTACAAGAACTACCTGTCATTATGATGCTCATGGAAGCAACAGCCAATGCAGGGCAGAAGATTGGAACTTTGGTAGATCTTGCATCAGATACCAACTATATTACCCACAAGGCTGCAGAACGTTTGAGGTTAAGGAGCGAAGATGTCACACTGATAGTGCATGGAGTTGCTGGAATGACCATCAAGGTGAAAACCAAGCGATATCTTCTTCGAGTAAGAGTCAAGACTGATGAGGATAAGGAAAGAGCACATGCGCTTTTTCTGTTATGGCTTGGAGGAAATTGCTAAAGTGCATAAAGTTATCGAACCTAAGCAATTGCAGAGATTCTTCCCAGAAGTCAAGCTTGAAGAGTTGGTAAGACCTAAAGAGATTGAACTTCTTATTAGCCATCGAGAAGGGAGATTGGCCCCACAAAGAGTGAAGGTTGTGGGGGATCTTGTCTTATGGGACAGTCCTTTGGGAAAGACAGTAGGCGGAGCTCATCCAGACTTATTTGAAGAAATTAACGTAGCTGCATATGAATCCAAAACACATTTTGCTCGCTCAATGAGAACAGCCGCAACAAAATATGAAGAGAAAGTGGGAGGACCTGAAATGCAAGTGATTTCTAAGTCAGTCCAGATACTTCAAGAAACCAGAGCTGAGACAAACATTGCTGTTACCAACCGTGAGTTCTTGGAATGGTGGAAGTGGGACAGCATTGGGGCAGCTTGTGAACCAGTGTGTGGATCTTGTCGCTGTGGGAACTGTCAGCCAGGTGGTAAGGAGATGACATTGGCAGAGGAAAGAGAACTCGAGGTTATAAAAGAGTGTCTTACCTACCTAGAAAGTGATGATCACAGCAAGTCTCCTCATTGGCATGCAAAATATCCCTGGACTGAAGATCCAGCTTCCCTTCCCAATAATAGAGGGGGAGTAGAGGCAACATTCCTGAGAACAGAAAAACAGCTCATGAAGGAGTGGCTGGAACTTTGTTGAGAATGAGAAGGAAAGCTTGGGTTGTAAAAGGCCGCAGACTAGCTAAGAAATCTGTAGACTACTGTGTGACCTGCAGAAAGGCAAGGTCAAAGCAATGCCAACAGATTATGGGAGACCTTCCACCAGAGCGGTCTGAACCAGCTGCGCCATTTGAGTTCACAACCCTGGATTTGTTTGGACCATATCTGGTAAAAGATGAGGTAAAGAAAAGGGTGGGGCTCAAAGTTTGGGGAGTTGTCTTCTGTTGTATGGCATCAAGAGCTATCCATACTGATGTTGTCAGTGACCAATCAACAGAAGGATTTCTGATGGCATACCAAAGGTTTACAGCTTTAAGGGGACATCCCCGGAAACTGTGGTCAGACTCGGGATCGAATTTCATAGGGGCCAAGCCTGTTCTTGAAGATCTTCAGAAGTTCCTAGAGCGACAAGACAGGATAAAGTTAGAGATTGAGGCAGCCAAGAATGGTACCGAGTGGTCTTGGAAAATTCATCCGGCAGATTCCCCTCACAGAAATGGAGCAGCAGAAGCAGCTGTCCGTCTGGTGAAGCGAGCCCTCCAGAATCTAGGCTGTAATGGTGGTATGTCATGGGGAGAATTTCAAACTTTTCTTTACACGGCAACCAATTTGGTCAATGAAAGACCTATCGATGCCAGGACACAAAGTCGGGAAGACTGCGTGGAATACGTAAGTCCAAACTCTCTTCTCCTGGGACGTACTGGAAAAAGAGGGGATCAAGGAAGTTTTGAGTATGAAGGCTATCCATACAAAAGACTAAGAATCATCCAGGAAGTAGTCAACAAGTTCTGGTGAAATTGGTGTCAGCTGGCAGGTCCTAACCTGTTTGTAAGAAACAAGTGGCATACTAAAGAACGGAATATTGCCGTGGGAGATGTGGTATGGGTGGGTGACCAGAATGCTCTAAGAGGTCAGTACAAGATGGCCAGAGTCATCAGTATAAATGCAGACAAGAAAGGAACCGTAAGAGATGTAATGGTCAGAGTATTCCCCAGCTATCCTGTCTCGATTGTTAAACCAAACCAAGCAGAAGCAGCCAAGAATGTCAAACCAGCAAAGAAGCTTGGTGATAAGATCCCAGCTACGATTCTGCATAGGGATGTGAGACGCTTGGTGGTTCTAATTCCCATTGAAGAACAGTAAAAGAAATTTCAGGCAAGAAGTGTGTGACCTCCTTGGGTCAGTTGACCAGGAGCTCAAAGTGGGAGGTGTAAAGTCAAATCTGAAATTGAAGGAAAGAGGGAGAAATATATATTCATCATTGTTTAATTAAAAGATTTGAGATCAAAATGGGAGCAGCCTATTGGTTGTGAGCACAGTGCTGCTGGAACAACCAGGGAAGCTGATTGGCCATTGAAACTCCACATGGCACAAAGGACCAGGTGTGTGTGATTGTCAGCATGCTGAAATCTTTGAGCAGTTGATGTGCTTCTCCTACCCAAACTGGTGGATTTTGGAGATTATACAACCAAATGAGAAAGATTGGTAATCAGCATCGAGTCAATTGAGTTTGTTCAAAGACTGCTGGGAAAAGCCAAAATGTGTTCATCAACTTGGAGTGCTACTGGTAGGACAAATATTCATTGTGTTTGAAAGTTGTTTGATGCTAGCATTTTAGCATCTAGCATGCTAACTGGACATGTGCACTAGGTGTATTTGATTTTACATTGTTGTTGCCGTTTACAAGCTGCTATATAAACTGCAAATAGTTTAACAATATTGTTTGTACTTTTAATATCTCTGAATGTACATTTATTTATACTGTGTGTAGTGACTCATATATTTATATATGTTTTTCTATATAGGTTATTAAGCTAAGCATCTGAGATATTCATTGAAACAAGAAGGTCAAGTCATTGTTGAAAGATTTTCAATAAATTGATTCGATGAAGAAGAATTCAATGCTTCGAGTTATTCCATGCACCCTTCTCTTAAAGTTAATTGAAGCCTTTTCAAGTTTGGGCAGACATTGAGGCAAAGAAACCCTGAGAACTTGACAGTATGGACTGTTGTTTCTTTGGTGAAACTCTGGATCGAGCAGTCAAAAAAGCTATCTCTACATACGCTTGAGGACTGAGTGTTCGGAGGTAGGCTCCTGAGCCTTAGGCTCGCTCGGAAGCGTCACAAAAGATGTGTATGTCTCGAACACTCTGTGGGTTATCCAACCTTACCGTGGAGTAACATCTGGGAAGTGAGATGCGCTGAATGTCTGGTAACTCTTGCTCCCATAACCGCCAGGCTTGGAGCAGCTCGTCTGGAAGTTGAGGGTCATCCCATTCCCTTTTCTTGTCCCACAGACGCTGGACCAGAACTTTAGCTCTTGTGGTGTAAGGGACAATGTACCCTAGGGGGTCATATTGACTGGCTAATACCTTGTATATATGACGCATAGTAGGGGCAGAGTATTCAATGGGACGATGCTTGTATGACAGCGTGTCGGAGGTACAGTGCCAGTGTAGTCCGAGTGCAGACTCTTGCACATCTGGTTGCACTTGAGTCAGCCACAACACCAGGCTACTTGACTTGGAGTCTGATGGGATATGTTCAAGTACTTGAGGGACGTTGCTGGCCCATTGTCTCAGATCAAATCCTCCTGTGGCTAGGAGATCTCGCAACTTGGAAGCCAGTGCCTTGGCTTCTTCATGGGAACTAAAACTCTGAAGGAAGTTGTCTACATAGAAGGACTTCTCTATACATTCTAGGACATCTTCACCTGGCTGACTATGGTCGATGACATGCTTCTGGAGCGCGAAGGTCGCACAGCACGGGCTGCACGTCGTCCCAAAGGGAAGAACTTGCCACTCATATACTTGCGGGGACTTGTCTCGGTTGAGGTCCCTCCAGAGGAATCTTAACAGTGGGCGGTCTTCAGGTAGTAGTCGTACCTGATGAAACATGCCCCTAATGTCACTACTCAAGGCGACAGTATGTTGACGGAACCTCAGGAGTACAGACATCAGGGAAGGGCCTAGTGTGGGACCAGGGAGGAGGTTGAGATTCTTCCCTCCATGCGCGAATGAACAATTGAAGACGACTCTGTTCTTGCCATTATGTTGAGTCATATGGTGGGGAATATACCAAGATTCTTCTGCTTGGTCCACTTGGTCAGGAGGTATCACTTGGGCATATCCAGCCTCCTTCAACTTGTTCATCTCCACCTGATAGGTTGCTGTTTGTGCTGGATCCCTGGCTAATCGCCTCTCTATTCCTTGGAGGCAAGGTAGAGTGTTCTCTGGGAAGGCTCGCAGGAGAGGCATATTTTTCACTCTTAATAAGGGTGTGGCGTACCTGGCTACTCCATCTACTGACACTCTGGTAGTCTTGGACTCGAGCAGTGAAATATCATCTTGATCTTGCTTCGAACGGGTAATGAGTTTCTCACTGCGGTAAGGGAGCACGTCTAGTTGCCACAATTTCTCAACTGGTCTGAACAGATCAGTATACGAGCCTGAAGTAGCTGTGAAGAGGCACTGCTGGCTGTGAAGGCGATGCTTGATCTCTTGAGTGGGACCTTGCAAGGTCCAACCTAGTCGGGTCTTGATGGCAGCAGGACCATTAGGTGGGCCTAGACGGACTGGCTCTACTGGGGTGATGAGGTGAGGGTAATCCGACCCTATAAGGAGGAGAGGTTGGACGGATTCAACATGTGGCAACTGTAGACCTTGTAAATGGCTGTATTTACGCTGTAACTCATCTACTGGATAAGTATGCTCAGCTAATCCCAGTGTCTCTGCTGTAAAGGCTTGATGAATCCTGAATGTGGCCTTAGGTTGGGACGCTGGCGACACTGTGAATGTCACTGAAGCACCTCGTAGCATGTGGAGGTCTTGTCGGACTGTACGCAGTACAAGCTCTTCTGGTCGACCAGTCAATCCGAGCTGCTGTGCTGCTGAATGAATGAGGATTGTGCGCTCAGACCTGTCATCCAAGAGGGCATAAGTCTCTAAGCAGTGGTTGCCATAGTGGTCTTAATAGTACTTTACAAATCTTCAACAAGACACGCCGGCTGTCAGTGGGCCGATCTAGGTACAGTGTCTCTGCAGTCGTGTTCACCAAACAGCTCTCTGAAGGTCCGATCTTAGGTTTCTCAGCAAAGGATCTATCATTAACCTCGTAAAGAACGTATAAGTGTCGGCGATTACAAATCTTGCAGAGTGTCTTGAGGTTACATTGTGCAGCTTGATGTGCTTGTCCACAACGCCAACATCTCTTGTGTGATTGTATCCACTGTACTTTCTGATCGCTGTTTAGTTTCTGGAAACTAACACACCCATTCAGGTAGTGGTCTTGAGCGTCGCAATACGGGCAGAATGTCTTCCTGTCTCTGGGCATAGGGTCAAGAACTTTAACTGGAATGTCCCTGTTGTCTTTCTCCGTGCCAAGGAAGATACTCGTGGCCTTGAATGGCTGTCTCGTGTCTCGCTGGTGTGTCCTTTTGTGAATGGTTACAGATTTACTTGCTAGAGGATAGAACCTCGTGCTGTCTTCTTGAACTTGCAGCTCAAACTCTAACCATGTTGATAAATCCAGCAAAGTGGGTATAGGAACTTGCTGGGGATGGACAGACCGTCGAAAACTTGTCTGCAGATCATGTGGAAGCTTACACAACAGTCTTGATACATGGGAACCACACTCTAGCTCCACATAGCCTTTATTCCCCAATTGCTGAAGCATACTCACTAGTGAGCGAACTTTCAATGCGAACATCCGGAAGGCTCTCACATCTCCGTGACTGACATTCGGACCATCCATAAGCTCTGCTATTCGCTGAAGTGCTAACTGGTGGGGCTGTCCATACTGTTGATTAAGCGCCTCCATAGTCTCTGAGAAAGGGAATAATGAGTTGCAATATGAGTCTGCAATCAGTAGTGATTCCTCAAACTTCAGGTGATCGACAAGAATCTGGTACTTAAACCTCTCTGTAGCGTCCGCTGGCAGAATGTTCTCCAGAGCAATGCGCAGCCGAGAAAACTCTCTAGGATCTGGCTTAACGAAGTTCGGGATGGTGGGTGCTGGTCCCCTATAGGTAATCTCTTGACTGGGAGGAATACGTAATCTGTTTGAGCTGTAACCACTTCGGCTATAATCAACTCTGTCGTAAGCAAAAGACTGACACTGTGTGGGTCGGGCGTAATTAGGCTGTGACGTCCTCTCCAGCTGCTGAAGCCTCTGTTCTAAGTCATGCAGGCGATCTTGTCTGAATGACTCCGCTGGGTTGTCAGTTGGTCTCTGAGGTAGCTTAGATCTAGGCAGAGGGATGGGCCTGACAATAGTATTGATCTGCGGGGTATGGACACGGGTTTGAGGAACAGGGGAAGATGTACTCTGTGTATGGCGACTGGAACGATCACTCACTGTAAGTAGACTCAACTGTGCTTTCAGGGCCTCATTCCTCTCCTCAAGTTTCTTTATCTGCTCATGGGAATGACGTCGCAACTCCTCTGTCTCCTTCCGCAACTGCTGGAACTCTACTAAGACTTCTGAAGACAGCTCAGGGAGGGGGGAAGTATGTGCTCGCTGTTGTTCGTACTCTCTACTGGGACTCCACTCTTTCAAAAGCTGCCATGGCTGCATACTTGCTCTGTGAGTTTGGGTGCAGCCGCTCCTCGCAATTCTGAATCATCACTCATCTCAGAGGAAGAATCTACTCTCTGTCTCGACTGTATCCTCTGTTGATGATCAGTGAGCTCGAAGTCTGACAGGTAACTAGGGAGCCGCACCGATCGTCTGGGTCTGACGGTGGGCTCAGGAAGGTCAGGTCTAGGATCGGGATCACTCTGATGCATCATTCTTATGACAGCTCCTCAAATCCGGCTCGAAGGACCATTTGTTGGGTAGACTAGTGTGGTGCTGGTGGATATTGAGCAGACATAAGTCGTCCGGTCAGAGACGAAGTACACTTTAATGGATTGAGGCTTGTAGAGACATTCACAGTCGTAGAATTGAGTTGAGTGAACAATTTCAGTACAAGTAGTAGAGGGTATGACAGAGTAGTTTGGAGTAACGTAGTATGAGTGGTTCTAAACAAACAGAAAATAATAATACTGAATTAGTAATGAACAGCAATAACTAGAATGAACTCAATCTGTCAATTATACGTACATTATGTATATAATTAAACACATAACAATCGATTCAGACATGTAGAGACTATATGAGCACGTAAGAAAAATGGCATAACGTTCTCTGACACGTGAGCTGACTGGAATCTATACATATGGTTTCATTAATATGAACAATCTCCCTTTCACTGTAAATAAGAACATACACATACCCAAAATAACTCAAGGGGACTCATAATTACAATATTACACGTAAATATCAATATAGCTGTCTATGTATGCTTTCACTAGCGCTGTATATGGATGATGCAATCGACAATGCGTGTTGCGTACATACGCAATTATAACTAACTAACGCAGATACAATCTCACATTCAAATCACAGCTCTTTAAAGATAATGAATAACATAAAACAAAATCACTCACTTGAATATGAACGCACTCTGCAACAACAACAGTAACAGCGGGACACTAGCAAAGTCTCTATACGAGCTCTCCGAACTGCTTCCGGTCAATATTGACCCGTTAAAAGGAAAATTACTGAGTCATCAGAGTAATGCGTCTTAAAGTCACAAGGGGGCGCTAATGTCTCAATATATGCATAGCTGGCCTTTTCAACACACACTCTTACACACACATAGACACAGGCTGAGGAACAATACACACTCTTACACACACATAAACACAGGCTTCATACTACACATACACAAACACATAAACACATACACATACACACACACACACACACATAAACACACACACACACACACACACAAACACAGGCTTCACATACTACACTTACACACACATAAACACAGACTTCACATACTACACAAACACACACATAAACACAGGCTTTATACTACACATACATACACACACACACACACACACACACACACACACACACACACACACACACACACACACACACATAAACACAGGCTTCACATACACACACACACATAAACACAGGCTTCACATACTACACTTACACACACATAAACACAGGCTTCATACTACACACACACACACACACACACACACAAACAGGCTTCATACTACACATACACACATAAACAGATACACACATAAACACAGGCTTCATACTACACATACACACACACATAAACACACACACACACACACACACACACACACACACACATAAACACAGGCTTCATACTACACATACACATACACACACACACACACACACACACACACATAAACACAGGCTTCATACTACACATACACACACACACATAAACACAGGCTTCACATACACACACACACACACACACATAAACACAGGCTTCACATACTACACTTACACACACATAAACACATACACACACATAAACACAGGCTTCACATACTACACATACACACACATAAACACAGGCTTCACATACTACACTTACACACACATAAACACATACACACACATAAACACAGTCTTCACATACTACACATACACACACATAAACAGGCTTCACATACTACACATACACACACATAAACACATACACACACATAAACACAGGCTTCACATACTACACATACACACACATAAACACAGGCTTCACATACTACACATACACACAAATAAACACAGGCTTCACATACTACACATACACACACATAAACACATACACACACATAAACACAGGCTTCACATACTACACTTACACACACATAAACACAGGCTTCACATACTACACTTACACACACATAAACACTACACACACTGCTGGATGAGTTCTAGAACAATCACTACAACACTCATGATTACTGCTCTACTGTCAAATCTAGATCAACAAACATGAATCACCTTAGTGCCAATTTTATTTCAGGTATTCTCTTTCATGTAGTGTGTAATAAAGCTGTGAATGTAAAAGCTCTGAAAAGTTACAAAGATCAAAGTGAAAGAAGTGATTCTGAACTGAAACGAGTCGTCAGTTATTCCAGTCTCACTTCCTGATGATCCTGCATAGGTTTAGAACTAATTTGCATAATGCTCTTGATTGGCTGATCAGCATCTCTTTGCCCCGCCCTCAAACACTGTAGTTTATCTGAGACTGGAAGAGTTTGGTTCGTGTTGTTCATGTCGAGAAGACGCTGTTTTCTGAGATTGATACGGTAAAACCCACGCCATCGTTACTGTTCGTATCACTGTGATCAAGAGCTGACATTCAGATATGATAATGAGCGTTTGGTTTCTGACCAATCACTGCAGACCGGGCCGTCTGACCAATCAGAGCAGAGCAGCTCTCAGAGAGGCGGAGCTTAGAGAGACTGAATCCTTGATCGAAGCGTTTCAGACACTGAGAGAAAAGAGCTGATGCTGCAGTGGAGATTATGAGAAAATTAAAGTGTTTTTGACCTTTGATGCATGTAAACCTGTTGAAGGAGACTCAAAAACAACATCAGGAACCTTTATATGAGATAGCATAACAATAGCATAACAGGGGCACTTTAATATACCACTTATCACAGGAAACGAATCACAGGAGCAAAGACTGACAGACACACAACAGGAGCAGTGCTGCCACCAAGAGGCCTGATGAAACACTGCGGACATGATTTCTGTCTGTCACAAACACACATTGAAGCATTATAATCCTTAAAAGATGAAGTTTGATGTCTGTGACTCAACAAAGATGCAGATTTATGCTCTTTCACAGAAAAAAAAGTGTCATTAAAGGCTAAAATTTGAAAAATTAAGTTACCCTGACATCTCAAAAAGTATTATAGCTAACTAAAACTAAAATCATAAAAAACATTTTATTTACTTAAAATTAAAAAAAACATTAACTGAAATAAAAATTATATTATTTCTATTATTGTTAAAAGCGCTATATAAATGAAGATGATTTGTCTTGACTTGACTATTATTTTCTCTAGTTTCTCATTTTGATTTTGTTTAGCTTGACATACTAAAATAAATAAAACAGAAACATGAATAAAAAATATAAATAAATAAAACTAATTAAAATGACAGAAACACACAACAAAATTACTAAAACTTATATAAAAATATTAATAAAAAATATAATAGAATGATACTAACCAGGTGCTAACTAAAACTAAAATCATAAAAAATGAATTACTTAAAATAAATTAAATATGAAAAAACTAATGTTAGCTAAAACTTTAATGTCAGCTAGTTTCTCAATTTCATTTCAAATAACTAAAACAAAAAAGAATATAGACCATAGTATGTAAATAAACACATTGATAAAAATTACAAAAACATACAACAAAACTACAAAACCAACTCAAATTAAAACGAAAAACAATATGTATAAAAATTAAATCGGACTAAAAATATTAATAAAAACTATACTATGATGCTAAACCAGTTATGCTTAGTTAGGCCAACTACAACTAAAATTCTAAAATTCTATGATTAATATTATTAAAATTACTTAAAATAAAATAAAAATGTTAACTGAAATCAATTAAATATGAAAACACTTTATTTCAGCTATTTTCTCATTTTCATTCAGTGTAGCGTGATGTACTAAAATAATTAAAACTATAACAGAAATAAAAATGAATAAAAATTCAATAGACACTAATAAAAATGACAAAAACAGACAAAGTACTAAAACTTTAACTCAAATGAAAACGGAAACTATGAAAATAAAATCTGACTCAAAATATGAATAGAAACAATAATAGTATGATAGTGAACACACACACACACACACACACACACACACACAGTTAAGTTATTCATGTAATACACAAGAATTGCATCTTTCTGCCACATTAATCATGCAAATTCAAAATCACAGATTTTGTTCTCAATCTCATGCCTCTGTTGCCTTCTCTAAACCAATCCCACAATGCATTTCTTTTGAAGTGTGTGTGTGTGAGCTCAGCATAGCGAAGTTAACTGTGCCTCTCAGGTTCAGTTAAAGCCGTGTCATTATTTTCCTGACTCTGTCAGCACATCTCTCAGCCAGACGTCGTAACCTTTTACACGTTTTACAGGCATTCACACGACAATTACCACAATCACAAAACCCAGCGGCGCTGAACGCCACATTCACACGGATAACTCCCATAGTCTCTCCGTAAGAAACAGCCTGGCATGTTGAGTTTATCAGTGTAATATCTGCTTCTTCCTTCAGCTCAGCTGTTAGATTACACGTGATTATAATCTATCAATTTAATTACAGTCTCAGCTGGAGTAATTACACTCTTATCTTATTAAATCTACAATTACCACACGAAGAGACGGAAGCATCAGAAATCTGAGAGATCAATAACAGAATAGTCATTTTTAGGAGAACTATCACTTTAAGGAGTTTGTTCAAATCACTCACTAACAGTGTAATAAGAGTTTCACAGATCCCATAATTCCCTCCTCTAGAGTCTAATGGGATAAACGAACTAAACTAAAGCTCATGTTCATGTCATTCTTTCTCCACGGTTTCTCTCTCAATCGCTCCATCTTTTGATTCTCAGCTCATTTTCTCGTTTCTCGCTTCATTAATGCCTGATGATTCGCAGCTCTGCTGAAACGCTTCTGTGTGTTTTCATCTTTTCCAAGTCAGATTTATTTGTGTCGCTCTTCTCACAATTCACATTGTTTCAAATCCGCTTTGGAGAAAATCATGATGTTTTTAGCAGATTGTAGTTCAGTTAAAGCAAACCGACCGGCTTCCAGGTGAACTGCAACATCACAAACACTGATTTGAAACGAAAAGCACTGCAAATGATAATCAAAAGTAATGGAAAAAGAGTCGAAGACTTACCTGGATTATGACATTTGCAGTGATTCATGGAGGAAAACGGGCGCAAAATTGGGGCGATTTGCTCGTTTCGATTCCCTGATTGGTGGAGATTGTGTTTGCAGAATCATGGGTAATGTAGTTTTTCACGACTGTTGGAGAAATAAGTGAACTAAAGTGCACTGATGAAGCCTATACCATCAGTTAACAACATAGCAGCTCACAGTCTGTCTTTAATGATTGATGAGTTATCATAAAAAATCAATTCTCCTTACACTGTAAAAAAATGTTGTTGGTTTAAATTAATAAAGTAAGTTACCCGGTTCCCTTAACATTTTTAGTTCATTGAAATTAAACATTTGAGTTAATAAAATGAAGGAGATTTTGGTTTAATCAACAGAAACTCAAAATATTATGTTATCTGAACTACATTAATTATCTAAGTTGATTTGACAAAAGAAAAATAGTTGTGATAAATCATGAAAATCATTTTTCTACAGTGTTGGAGAATGTCTGTATTTTACATCATGACTCTTCCTCTATTGCAGTGAAGCCCCGCCCACTCACCTGTCAATCAACCGTCTCTAACTCTGCCTGTTACAAGCAGCATTAGAGGAAATAACTGAATAACCACTACATGCTTTTACTGTACGGAAGATTAAAAACAAGTCAGAGACAGACTGTTTGAATAATAATGACTGTATGAATAATAATGAGAGAAATTAGACGTTCTGTCCAGATATCAGTCTGATAACACGAGCACTGACTCAGTTTTATTCTTGCAGAAGCACAAACCATTTCTGAGATGAAGGACATGATTATTACATGACAGTGTAAAGAAAGAGTGTGTGTGTGTGTGTGTGTGTGTGTGTGTGTGTGTGTGTGTGTGTGTGTGTGTGTGTGTGTGTGTGTGTGTGTGTGTGTGTGTGTGTGTGTGTGTGTGTGTGTGTGTGTGTGTGTGTGTGTGTGTGTGTGTGTGTGTGTGTGTGTGTGTGTGTGTGTGTGTGTGTGTGTGTGTGTGTGTGTGTGTGTGTGTGTGTGTGTGTGTGTGTGTGTGTGTGCGTGCGTGTGTGCGTGTGTGCGTGTGTGCGCGTGTGCGCGTGTGTGTGCGTGCGTGTGTGTGCGTGCGTGTGTGTGTGTGTGTGTGTGAGTGTGTCACGCTCAGGATTTCTCTTTGAGAGCTTAACCAAAGCGTTTCAGATTAGTGTGTGTAGGCTGAATCTTTAAAATGTGAGCTGTCATTTAAAGCATCACACACACAGAGACTGCAGCAGTGTAACACACACACACACACACACACACACACACACACACACACACACACACACACACGACCGACCAGAGCCGATTACAGGTCTCACCTCAGTAGAGCAGGAGAGAGAGAAAGTTACAAAGAATGGAGGAGTGTGTGTCTGTGTGTGTCTCATCTCATCCACTCTGTGTGTGTGTGTGTGTGTGTGTGTGTGTGTGTGTGTGTGTGTGTGTGTGTGTACTAACAAGTCTAAAACAAGACCCCTGCTTAGCCTTTCAGCTGAGATTGCACTCAGCAGTGTTTGAAAGGCACAAGGCTGAAATCTATTCTGTTTTGAATGTGTGGTTCACAGTTTTGACAGCAGTGTGTTAGCATTTAAAGCTGTAAATCCACAGTGTTGTGCAGGTTGTGGTTAAAGTCATGGGATAAGTGTGTAGAGTTTTGAAAACTGTGTTCAAGCAATGAAAAACGAACTAGAGTTTGGTCCACATGAACTGCTGCTGTGCAGACTGTAGTTAGTTTTGCACATGTGACTCCAGTTGTGCCCACTGTCGTTTAGCAATCCAAAAAAACTGTAACATTGTTTTGAATGTAAAGTTTAATTTTGCAGGAGAATTGAGGGGTTTTGCCCATTGTGTGTGTTTTTTTGGATTTGTGTGTAGAGTTCTGAGAATATGAGGCATGTGTAATAGAAGCAATGTAGCCCGACTACGCCACCCAATTAAAGAGCTGGGACTCTATTAAAGTAACCTTATCTTTTACTTGCAAGTTCTTTTAGTTTGGTGGGAGCAACACAACAGAATTACCCAAACAACAGTTTCAATATAAAAATATATTTATTACAATCTCTAATTACAAGGATAAAAGGAAAAGGGCGCGCCGTGCACTCACGCACTCTCTCACTCAAATTTAAAAGCTGGACAATCGGAAAAAAACACATTCACAAATCCACTGGAAGTCCGTAGTTAGGCACCCACAGTCCATAAGCGTTTCCTCTAACGCAAGTCCGTCTCGCACCAAGCAGCGGCGTCTACACAGCAGGCCACCTGTCAATCACTCGTGCGCATCAACACAACACTCACACAAACAGAAAAGAAAGAGCCGCCAGTATCTCCACAGTAGATAAACAGCATAAACACAACACCACACTAGGAAAGCTATCAATCGTGCAATACTCAATTAGATCACTGCAATTCGTGAATAGATAGTTATGAGAGTGGTGTGACTACAGTAGACAGACTGGAACTCCTCAATTTAGGTGAGACAGATCTTAACTTCGGACGAGGCAAGGCACACAACTTAACACAGGGCGTCACTCACCAATATACTGGGAACAGACGAATCAAATTCCCAGTATTGTTACACAGTGCTCCACAACGCCACCAGCCCAAGACAGACGAAGCCGAGCTCCGGGCAGCACAGCGGAGAACAACAGCGATCTGTAGCGCAGCAGAGGCGGCAGCAAATCCCAGCGCAGCAGAGAAAAGACGAAGATACCAGCAGCCACCGGATTATCAGCAGGACCGTCACTCAACCGAAATTCAGCTTGAACACGAGCAGACAATAATCCATGCAACAGTCGGAGCAGTGAAATAAAAACAATCGCGACTATACCGTCCAGTAATAAAACGTGTGAAGAACAGAATTCACGGGATCACAGACACACTGTTTTCAGTTCCTTCGCCTTTTTGAACCGTCTGTGATTTGGGTCAGGGGATCTCTGGATAATCCGTAATTCGTTTGTAATTATAAAACGAAAATACCGTTTTTCTGTTTTTTGTTTCAAAACGAAAAACGAAATAACCGTTTTTGGTGTCAGAATCAAAAAACGAAAAACCAATTAAAAACGGCCCGTTTTTCGTTTTTGGCGATCATTTTATCGTTATTCCTTTTTGAACAAAGAATGAAGAGAGTCTTTGAACTTCAGTCAATTCGTTTTTCGTTTATAAACCAAAAACGGAAGTCACCCCTTTATTCGTTTTTTCGTTTTTTCAAAAAACGAATAAATGACTTCAAAATTCGTTTTCCACATGTGGGCGGCCTGACACGCCCCCTTCCGCCGATTGGTCAAGCAAGTCTGAGCATGTGACGTCATCAGTTGTCGCTCAGGTCTGTTCAACAAAATAATAGTCCTCTACTATGGCTACAGATTCTTAAACTGTACAGGGCAGGTCCTATTGGGCTTTCTTCTGTGCAACTTTACACGTTTCACAGACATCTTTACATCAGAAATATTAATTATTAGTCTGCCACCAGCCTGTTTTATTTAGCTGTGCGGAGTTAAATCTGTGTGGTGAAGCTGCGCTTGACAGCGCCGAGCGGGAGAGGCTCACTGACCTATGTTCAGTCAGCAGTCAGAACTTTTATTTTAGACGCTCCGTTTTGCCACGGGATGGTGATTGCAAATACTGTAATGCCAATCGGCTGAGGGTGGGTACCGATGATGGTGAAATACATTTTTACTGAAGCTGTAATCATAGCCGCGACCCGCGAGAATGAGACAGATGATTGACAGGACGATAGTGGAGGCAATTAAAGGCGCAAGATAACTTCTGTTAACAAAAAACATAAATAAAAAAGTGTTAAATATAAGTGACTTTGTCTTTGTTTTATTGTTTTTGTTGTTTTTAATCAAATAATTGTGAACCACAAACTGAGCCTTCGTTTTAAAGGGCAATTTATAAATATATTTTATTTATTTGTTATAATATGGGTATTTTATAATACAGCATAAATAAAAACAAACACACGTAAATTAATATGTGTATGCCTATAGGCAAAACACCACAGTTTTTTGGTTTTGTTTGTGTGAACTTTTATCCCCAACCATATTTCTTCATGGGCTCCACGCCAGGGGTCACGCTCAGCACCCCTACTTCCCATGGTACTAACTGTAATTATGCTGACCCAGTTTATATGTAAAATCTTTGGTATATGTAATCTATATGTAATATCTAAAAACACTTTACAGTGTGATGGAAATAAACTTTTCTTAAAGCGTCTTGTATATCACCACAGATTTATTGACACCCTTCTATCTGTGTTGTATACTGTAATAGACAATTGTCCTGCAGAATGATGAGGTTTTTTGTAAGAAAAACATTGCGAGCAAATGTCGAATTGTTGTTTGAAATATAAATCAACAACGTAAGAGGCTTTAGGCTTTTCTGACCCTGCATTTAGATGTACATTACACACTGTCTAATGCAGCTCAAAGGAGGCACTGTGAATTTGCATAGCAATTTCATTCTAAGAGGCTATTAAATGTGAAGTGACAACATGAAACACTACTTTCTAAACTAAATATATAAAAAAAACACCAGTAGTTGGTGGCAAGTCAGCCTGATAATGATTGAATACCAATTTACTCATTTAGGCTCACAATAAGCAATTACATAATTATACCATAAAAAAATGTAAAAAAATAAAAAAATTATATATATATATATGTATAAAGGCAGGCCGCAGGATCACTTACTGGTGGAACCCAAACGGAAGTCCAGTTCTGGCTGTATAATCAAACAATAAAAACGAGAAACAATGCATGCCATCAAGAACATTTATTGATTCCACTGGAACTTGATCCAGTTTCCCCCATTTTTACTAATAACTACTTTGTGTTAATTCAGAGGACAGTAAGGCAAACTATTAAGCATGAACTCGAACAAGATCAATTAAGATTTTCAAAGCAATTTGGAACTCTTCTTGGTGGAAATTGACAGCACGTTCAAAAAGAGATGATGCATCATGCTGCAGGAGCATTATGGGGTGCAAGCTGTGCGTCAACCAATGGGAGGCAACATCTACACAGTGCCCTAAATGCCACTCCGAAGAGTACAACATCACTGAGGCTGCGGGTCTCTCCAGTGCCCTAGCTGGACGCAACTAAAAATATTGTTTAATTTTCAATTCAGTGTTTCAATGAGTTTCAACTTTTGGGGAGAATGCATTCAGTCACCAGAGGACCAGGAGGCTGTGGAGAGGCAGTTTTCTATGCAGTGTCCTGACATTTCATCTCTTTTTGAACGTGCTGTCAATTTCCACCAAGAGGAGTTCCAAAATGCTTTGAAAATCTTAATTGATCCTGTTCGAGTTCATGCTTAATAGTTTGCCTTACTGTCTTCTGAATTAACACAAAGTAGTTATTAGTAAAAAGGGGGGAAACTGGATCAAGTTCCTGTGGAATCAATAAATGTTCTTGATTGTATTGTGTTTCGTTTTTATTGTTTGATTATACAGCCAGGACTGGACTTCAGTTTGGGTTCCACCAGTAAGTGATCCTGCCTTATATATATATATATATATTTTTTTTTTTTTTTTTATGGTATAATTATGTAATCTGCTTATTGTGAGCCTAAATGAGTAAATTGGTATTCAATCATTATCAGGCTGACTTGCCACCAACTACTGGTGTTTTTTTTATATATTTAGTTTAGAAAGTAGTGTTTCATGTTGTCACTTCACATTTAATAGCCTCTTAGAATGAAATTGCTATGCAAATTCACAGTGCCTCCTTTGAGCTGCATTAGACAGTGTGTAATGTACATCTAAATGCAGGGTCAGAAAAGCCTAAAGCCTCTTACGTTGTTGATTTATATTTCAAACAACAATTCGACATTTGCTTGCAATGTTTTTCTTACAAAAAACCTCATCATTCTGCAGGACAATTGTCTATTACAGTATACAACACAGATAGAAGGGTGTCAATAAATCTGTGGTGATATACAATACGCTTTAAGAAAAGTTTATTTCCATCACACTGTAAAGTGTTTTTAGATATTACATATAGATTACATATACCAAAGATTTTACATATAAACTGGGTCAGCATAATTACAGTTAGTACCATGGGAAGTAGGGGTGCTGAGCGTGACCCCTGGCGTGGAGCCCATGAAGAAATATGGTTGGGGATAAAAGTTCACACAAACAAAACCAAAAAACTGTGGTGTTTTGCCTATAGGCATACACATATTAATTTGTGTGTTTGTTTTAATTTATGCTGTATTATAAAATACCCATATTATAACAAATAAATAAAATATATTTGGAAATTGCCCTTTAAAACGAAGGCTCAGTTTGTGGTTCACAATTATTTGATTAAAAACAACAAAAACAATAAAACAAAGACAAAGTCACTTATATTAAACACTTTTTTATTTATGTTTTTGTTAACAGTAGTTATCTTGCGCCTTTAATTGCCTCCACTATCGTCCTGTCAATCATCTGTCTCATTCTCGCGGGTCGCGGCTATGATTACAGCTTCAGTAAAAATGTATTTCACCATCATCGGTACCCACCCTCAGCCGATTGGCATTACAGTATTTGCAATCACCATCCCGTGGCAAAACGGAGCGTCTAAAATAAAAGTTCTGACTGCTGACTGAACATAGGTCAGTGAGCCTCTCCCGCTCGGCGCTGTCAAGCGCAGCTTCACCACACAGATTTAACTCCGCACAGCTAAATAAAACAGGCTGGTGGCAGACTAATAATTAATATTTCTGATGTAAAGATGTCTGTGAAACGTGTAAAGTTGCACAGAAGAAAGCCCGGACCTGCCCTGTACAGTTTAAGAATCTGTAGCCATAGTAGAGGACTATTATTTTGTTGAACAGACCTGAGCGACAACTGATGACGTCACATGCTCAGACTTGCTTGACCAATCGGCGGAAGGGGGCGTGTCAGGCCGCCCACATGTGGAAAACGAATTTTGAAGTCATTTATTCGTTTTTTGAAAAAACGAAAAAACGAATAAAGGGGTGACTTCCGTTTTTGGTTTATAAACGAAAAACGAATTGACTGAAGTTCAAAGACTCTCTTCATTCTTTGTTCAAAAAGGAATAACGATAAAATGATCGCCAAAAACGAAAAACGGGCCGTTTTTAATTGGTTTTTCGTTTTTTGATTCTGACACCAAAAACGGTTATTTCGTTTTTCGTTTTGAAACAAAAAACAGAAAAACGGTATTTTCGTTTTATAATTACAAACGAATTACGGATTATCCAGAGATCCCCTGACCCATCTGCTAATCAGCTGTGATCCGGACTCCCCGGAAAATACGGGGGCATTACCCCACATTCTAAATCATGGTCAACAGTCACAAAAATAAAACGTGCATCAATAAACAAATCACAAAAAAAAAAAAAAAAAAAAAAAGGAAAAAAGGAAAACAACAGTGCCAAATACACACAAAAACACACATAATAAAATAGACCATAGTCTCTCCATATGACACATGCTTTCAGAAAATGTGTGTAAACAATCGAGAAAAACTGTAGTTTCTACCTTTTTTTTCTCATTAATGTAATTCCGTAAATTACTACAGACTATTGAAGCAACTGCTAATTTTCATTTACCTTAAATAATTGTTATGTTCTAAAAATTTAAATAAATCATGTGAAATAATGTCACTCTTTTCTTTGAAGAAAATATTACTTTGTATGAAGTCACTGAAATTGTTCAAACTGTAAAGATGAAAAGTTTGTATTTTCTGTATTGGTGTTTGATGCTAGTGTTTTTCCTCTCAGTGTGTTCTGAGTGACAGTGTGTGTTATCTCAGTGAGGGTTGTGTGTAGTGTGTTTCCTCTCAGTGTGTTCTGAGTGACAGTGTGTGTTATCTCAGTGAGGGTTGTGTGTAGTGTGTTTCCTCTCAGTGTGTTCTGAGTGACAGTGTGTGTTATCTCAGTGAGGGTTGTGTGTAGTGTTTGGCTGCACTGAGCCTGTATTGAGCCATGTGTAACAGGTAGTGCTATGTAGTGCACCGTAGCTACTCCTCCTCTGTGTGTATAATCTGTATATCAGAATACACACTACGGACCAGAACTCTAGATTCGCTACAGAGGGCAAAATGAGTTAAAACACATTAACACAAAAAAAACAGACAGACCAGGAAAATGACTTGTACTAAATTGTTTCCTTTTACTTTGCAGCAAAATTGAAGATTATTGTAGAATAAAATGAAATAACAATCACCAATACAATTGTATAAACAATGAAATTGTCTTTCTCTTTCCCTTTAAGAAATGTATGGTTTGAGCTCCTTGGTAGTTACTTGATCTAATTATATATATATATTTACTTTGGTATTTAAATCGTGTTTTTTTTCAATTTGATATAGACTTAGATTAAATTTTACTGTTTGTGTAATTTTTCGTGTTCTAAATTATTATCGTTTTTGGTTTTGGAGCTTTGTTTCTTATTAGTTGGGTTGAATTATAACCTTTACCCAAAACAAAGGAAATACAATTCAAACAACAGATTACTTCAAGAAAAAAAAATAACAACTTAACTGAAAATAATACAATACTTGACAGTAATTCAGTAGATAAACAGTTCTCAGTCGATGGAACAATTGTGCGTTTGTGTGCAAAACTGTCTGTAGTGCAGCAATTGTCTCTTTACAATACTCAGTGTTGAGGTAATTGCTGAGAAATACCACTTAGGATGAATTCCACTTGTGACGTCAGATAAGGCACTAATCACTCAACGAATCACAGGATTTCTTGTCTCTTTTTAGGACTCTTCAGCTGGGTGGCTCGCCATCTCAGGATCACAGCTTATCTCGGAATCTCAAAAAAACCTGACCTGTTTATACAAACAGCGCCATAAACATCGTAGACAATTAGTATGACTTTTAAACTCAATATATATTTCATATATTAACTAAACTAAGTGGAAAATACTATTTGAGCACTTTTGTTACTCAAAGCATAACAAATCATTCTCATAAATGATATTACTCTGCTTATTTAACATTTGTAAGGTCTTCAGCAATACAATACATTCAGTTACATCACATTACACATACCATCTGAACACTAAATGCATATAAACCCATATAAAACACTTCAGAACGTGAATTAACTCATTAACACTTCATTTCAGATAATTTGATATTATATTATCATGAAACTCACCAAATCCGGGGGATTTCAATACACAATTAATCAGTCACATCGGATTCTACAGGGCTCGCAATCAGCTATCATCCACTCCAAAATCAATCAATCATCACACTAAAATGGCCCAAATAAGATTAATATAAGGGTTACAACAACATACAACTTATTATTTATGCATATTAAGCAAGGATGATCGTTATATTTGCCTTTTGATCCAGTTTGAATTCACTCGCGATCTGTGAAACTCGTGCTCTCTCTGCAATTATGCGTCTCATTACAGTGACGTCATACACAGCGCCCGTCTTATGACAAACGTCACGCTTTAATTATTATAGTTAAATTAATTATTTTAATGTTCAAGATACAGCAGAACGACTTTGGCAACACATTTTGTTACTTGTTTAAACATTTTGAGTGAGAATATAATTATTATAAATTATATTTATTTTTCTGATCAGCTCAATTTTGACCTGGGTTACACCCTCCCCCCTTAAGTCTATGCAAGTCCCTTTGCATGGCTGTAACCTAAGGTATTAGGGTTTAGAGTGTCTAATTGATCTAGGTTGTTCTGCAAGTGACTCGACAAAGGCAGTGTTCAAACCCTGAAGCAAGGATTGAATTATGGATATCATTGGGTTTCCCAACTCTGGGTAAGTCAATCTTTTTGACTTATGCTTCACTCTTTTAGACTTTCTTAGATGACATTCATCCTCACTTTCATCTTGATCTGTTTCTTCCTCAGGTTCATCAGATTCAGCTGACTCCAGCCTGCTTTTCTTCAACGGAACATCAGGTACGGTTTCCTCAATTTGCACTGAAGGCGTTTCATTGTCTTTTCCCTTTTTCTTTCCACCAGGTACATCCACTGTCTGCTCTTCTACTTGAGGTGAGTTGTTTCTTTCTTTCAGGGTTTCCCTTACCGGTTCTGCATGACCAGATGAAGATTCCGCTTCAGGTAAGTACTGTGTATCAGTTGAGTTTTCAGTACCAAGTAAGTATTCTGCTTCAGGCGAAATCATCTCTGAATCATCATTTGGGACTGATGGTATGTCAGATGAGATTTTGTTTGCTGGATTAGAGTTAAGAAGAACCTCTACAGGCTTCCTTATGACACGGTATTCCCGGATGAACCTTTCTGAGGTAATAGCTGGCACTTCAGAGATCTGGTGTACATAGTCATCCTCATCCGAACTTTGATAGTTCTCAGGACATTCCTCAGCTTCCTCATCTCTGCTTTGTCTGGTTGCCCGTTTTTTCAGAGGTTTTGCCACATCAACTTCATCCTCAGCAAGTGAAGACAAAAACCCACAAGGTAGTAATAAATCTCTATGCAGTGTTCGTAAGGGACCTTCTTGTCTCTCAGGTTTCACTGTGTAGACAGGTAGTTCGCCAGCACGTCCCACTACAACGTGTACCACAGGATTCCACCTGTCGGCCAGTTTATGTTTCCCACGTATCCTAACGTTTCTGACCAGCACACGGTCACCTTCCTCAAGAGACGACTCTGTCACTCTGCGGTCGAAACGGACTTTGTTCCTTTCTGCAGTTTTGGCTGCATTCTTCTGAGCTAGCTTGTAGCTTTCCTGAAGGTGAGTTTTCAAAGTCTGCACATACTGTGAATGAAACTTGGGACTTTCACGATTCACTGAGGTGTTATAAACCAAGTCTACTGGCAATCTTGGTTGTCGCCCGAACATAAGTTCGTACGGCGTGAATCCTGTAGTCTCGTGCTTTGTACAATTGTAGGCATGTACAAGTGGTTTCACAAAGTCTCTCCATCTGGTTTTCTCTTGAGTTTTCAAGGTACCGAGCATTCCTAGCAGCGTGCGGTTGAAACGCTCGACCGGGTTCCCTCTAGGATGGTACGGTGTAGTTCTAACCTTTTTGATGCCAGCGATTTCACAGAGTTCTTTTATTGTCCTGGACTCAAAATCAGGTCCTTGGTCACTGTGGAGCTTTTCAGGCACACCATAATGAACAATAAAATTCTCCCACAGACTCTTAGCGACTGTTCTGGCTTTTTGGTTTGGAGTGGGAACTGCGACCGCATACTTGGTGAAGAAGTCTGTTATCACCAAGATATCTTTGGTGTTGCTACGGTCGGGTTCCAATGACAAAAAGTCCATGCACACCAACTCTAGTGGCCGGGTGACTTGGATGTTCACTAGAGGTGCTGCTCTCTCTGGCAAAGTCTTTCTACACACACAGCGGCTGCAGGTTTTGACTTTGTTTTCAACATCAGTAGCCATCCTAGGCCAATAGAATCGGGACCGGATGAGATCAAGAGTCCGTTCTATTCCCATGTGACCCATGTCGTCATGCAGACTCTCCATGGTCATGGCTCTTAAGTCAGGTGGAAGGACAAGTTGGTAAGTTGTGCAGTCTCCAACAGTTCTTTTGCGATAGAGAACACCATCCCTTATCTCAAGTTTTCTCCATTCTCTTAACAGGAAAGGAAGTTCTGGAAGCTCACGTCTCAATGTAGGTAATATAGCGTCTCCTGATTCTAATTGAAGAATCACTTCTCGCAAAGCTGGGTCATTTCTCTGTTTTTCTTTTAACTCCTGTTCTGACATACAGGGAACAACTGAAGATCCTTCCATCTGCTCATAATCTTCTGGAATTGCTTCCGGGCACATAGAGAGTGACTCAACAAGAGTGATGCAACTGTTGTCACCAGCTTGACATAACAAATGTTTGTCACAGATGGCTTGTATTACGTCAGTGGGAACAAGGCTGGAATTGGCTGCTTCAGGTGAGTGATACAAGGTAAACTGACGTATTCGATCTTGTTCTTTCTGAGATGTTAAATCATTCACCAGATCACCATGAGGCCGTCTTGAGAGTGCATCTGCGTCAAGATTGCTCTTCCCAGGACGATACTGGAGGGTAAAGGAGAAAGTGGACAAGGCAGACAACCACCTATAGCTAGTTGCATCCAACTTCGCTGAAGTTAAAACATAAGTGAGGGGGTTGCTGTCTGTGATCACCTTGAAACTACTCCCATACAGATAGTCGCAAAACTTCTCGGTAACTGCCCATTTCAGAGCTAGGAATTCCAGCTTGTGGGCAGGATACCGGGCCTCGCTCTTTGACAATCCTCGACTGGCATATGCAATTACTCGTAGCACGCCCTCTTGCTCTTGATAGAGCGCTGCACCTAGTCCGGTAGTGCTCGCATCTGTATGTAGCACATACGGCAACCCAGGGTCGGCAAATCCTAACACTGGTGCTTCGGTGAGTTTTGCAATGAGTGTTTCGAATGCTTGCTGACAGTCAGTTTTCCATCGCCCTCCAAAAGGTACTTTGGGATCAAGGTAGGTTTTCTCCTTACCTTTCCACTTGCAACTCTTCTGAAGAGGAGGATATCCTATGGTTAGTTCATTCAATGGTTTCACTATCTTCGCATAGTCCTTAATAAATCGTCGGTAATAACCGGAGAAACCCAGAAAGGAACGCAACTCTTTCAGGTTCCTTGGACTTGGCCAGGTTTTAATGGCTTCTATCTTTTGGGGATCCGTCTCCACACCATTTTCTGAGACGATGTGACCGAGATATTTCACTGACGTCTGGAAAAACTTGCATTTCTCCAATGAAAGCTTTAAACCATAGTCTTTCAAGCGTCCCAAAACATGAAGAAGACGTCTCTCATGCTCTTCTAAAGTATCTGAGAAGACAATTAAATCGTCCAAGAACACCAAGACTTCTGAAAGGTTGATGTCACCCATGCACTTCTCCATCAGCCTTTGGAATGTGCTGGGAGCGTTAGTGATGCCCTGAGGCATCCTATTAAACTCCCAAAAGCCCAATGGGCATACGAAGGCAGTCTTGGGTTTGTCTTTCTCTTCTACTTCGATCTGGTAATACCCAGATTTGAGATCGAGCACTGAGAACCACTTTGAACCTCGAAGTGCTGAAAAGGTTTCCTCCAAGTTGGGTAAGGCATATGCATCCTTGATGGTTTGAATGTTCAACTTGCGGTAATCAATGCAAAGTCTTATATCGCCATTCTTCTTCCTTACTACCACGATAGGAGAAGAGAAAGGGGATTCTGACTCACGAATGATACCTGCTTCAAGCAATTCTTCTAGGTGTCGACGGACAGCTTCAAGATCGTTAGGATGAATTGGTCTTGCTTTATGCTTGAAAGGAGTTTCGTTGTGTAACTTGATATTGTGCTTCACTTTATCTGTTTGGCCAACATCCATGTCATGTGACGCAAAGACTTCGGGCATGGTGCGCAGTTTCTGAGTGATTCTCTTTCTCCACTCCTCTGGCAGACAGGAATCACCGAAGTCAAAGCAGAGTTCTTTGTCAGACTTTTCAGGGACACTTGACACTGAACAATCAGATTGAACGTTGTGTGACATTACTTTTTGCAAAGCATGTATGTCTGCAATCACGCTCTTGCCAGGGATGATAATGTCATGTTCTGTTTCGTTCTTTAACACCACTGGAACCTTGCGTGATGGATGCTGAGGTAAGTTTAGCAAGCAGCTGGCAACTAGCAGTCCTCCAGGAAAGGGTGAACATGAAGGAGGCTCCATCACAGCCCATTTTTCTGCTACTTGTCCTCTAACACTCACCACTCCTTCCAGAACGATATTGTGACCTGCAGGAACAACAGTAGGAGTAACATCAGGGAGCCTAACAATTCCTATGCTACTGTTTACTTTCTGCTGGCGTCTGTGTTCAATGGTCTGAATCACGGCTCTGTAGCCAAATGGAACAGCTTGACAAACTGAATCGTTGGTTTCAAGGTGCTTGTCATATGCAAGATCCAAAGTGTTCGTCCCTATTAACACCTTTGGCTGGGCAGTGCCACCAGTTTCTGGAATCACCAAAGCAAGAGTTGATACTTCAACGTCAGACCCAAGGAAGTCTCTGGGGAATGTGATTTTCACTTCAACATAACCGAGGTAAGGTACTGCTTGACCATTTGCTGCTTCTATTTCCAGCAGGTTATCCAAAGAAGTGATGCTTAATCCAGACAGATTTTGCTCATAAAAAGACTGGGAAATGGTTGTCACTTGAGACCCTGTGTCGAGTAGACAAGGACAAGGGTTTCCCTCAATGTTCACTTGAGCAGTGCACTTTGTGCCGATTAATCCTTTGGGCAGGCCAACTGGACGCCATTTTCCATGAGAGTTCAGATTGCTTATATTCGCTGACTTCTTGAGACTAGTTTGACAAGTGACAGCCCTCGTACGTCTCTCTACAAGGACTGGACGGCGTTTAAAGTTCCTGAGGCACTCGGACTATATTGACTATCCCATAGGGCTTGGCGCTCTTTCAATTGCTTCCTCTTATTGGTCACTAGGGTCGGGTTTGGATCATTTTCGCAGATTGAAGCAACATGCCCATCCTCACCACATTGAAAACAATAGCCTGGCCTGGGCCGGTGATGCGGCTTGTGGTCAGCTGTAGGAGAGTTCTCTCTGGGAATGTGTATGCTTGTCTGCTTCACTTTGCCTGGATTGTTCTTTGGATCTGGGTTCTTTTGGACTCTGAGCTTTGTCATCTGACTCTGGAGCTCTGTGACTTGTTGCTTTAGCTCAAGAACAGCATCGGTAGATGGCAACACACTTCTTCCAGTCGGTTTACTCTTTTGCTTGGCAAGTTGACTCTGGAGCTTGGCAACTTGTCTTTTCAATTCAGCGACCTCAGTTCCTTCTGACATTTCGTTTTGACCTAGGTCAGGAGGATTAGCAGTGACAATATGGGAGTTGGCTCTTTGCCTCTGTGCGCCTAGGTGCTGTCTCATGCGGCTTTCTTTGGAAAAGTGTTTGTTCTCCTCACTGCGCAACTGTAAGAGTAGCTCAGGGAATGGGGGTGGTCGGTTCCTTTTATGCTCAAGCTGAAGGTTTGCTATTAGTGTGTCGTCCCAACAACCCCGACAGAACTGTTTCAGAAGTTGTCGGTCAGCTTCATCAGCAGGAATACCGCCTCTTTTCATCACTTTGAGAAGGTTAGTGTGCAACCGTTGCAAGTACAAGGAAGGCTTTTCACCTGCGTTTTGCAGCGTATTCAGAAACTTTGCGAAAAGGTCATCCCCATCCTCTACGGTATCGAAAGCGGAGTCCAAGATATCGAGATAAGCAACAGGTAAGGCTTTTGGACCTAACTGCTTGACAATTTCAGATGCTGGCGGCAGTAGGCTGTCTACGATCCTCCTAGACCGATGCAAGTCAGACAGTGAAGGGTCTTGAAGAATTAACTCTACACTGTTCCGCCAGGTGTCATAATCAACTTCGCCAGTAGGACGAGGAACTTTGCCTGAGAACACTCTTAGCCTGAACGATGCACTACTAGAGGATGAAACTCCATCACTTTTCACAATGTGCTCAACGACCATTCTTTGGACTTCAGGTGGGTTCACATCCTTTGCCTCAAGTGTGGGTGAAAAGCTTTCTGTACCCACTCTGTGAACTTTATCAGAGATTCGTCTTCCTTCTGAATTTTCAGTTCGCTTGGGTGGAAAAGGAATGTCAGATGAAGAATCAGTCGTTTGTGACGACTCAAGATCGTTTGCATAAGTCAGATTGTCAGCAACGGAGGCAGCACTTGAGTGAAGCTGCTCTTTCAAGAGATCGTCAAAAGATCTGCCACTGAGCTTTGCTATTCTCTTCAGTTCAGCAAAGTAATGGTTTGTTGCATTCTCAGTTACTGCTGACATATAGACACTTGACAGAAGCCTTATGAGATAAGCGACGTTGTGCGGGCTCTTGAAAGTGTAAGGCAACAAGGGTTTAAGAGCCACTAATGCAGAACAACTGCTGTACTCTACTATGACTTCCCTATGATAAGGCGATTTGGGATCGTCTATGGAAAGGTGTCTATGGACATGACCATACTTGTTTAGAAAATCAGTCAGATCTTCATCAAGTTCTGTATTTGTGAGTCCACTAATTATCACTGAGTTTTCAATTATGATGTTTTCAAGCTCGACTACTTCCATATTGACACTATTTGCACTACTTCAAATTTTAAAGTTATTTTCCTGGTCTCTTGTGTCTTTAAAGGTTTTTTTTTTTTTTTTAATACTACAATGCCCTCCTGGCTGGCTCGCCACTTACTGTAACAGGTAGTGCTATGTAGTGCACCGTAGCTACTCCTCCTCTGTGTGTATAATCTGTATATCAGAATACACACTACGGACCAGAACTCTAGATTCGCTACAGAGGGCAAAATGAGTTAAAACACATTAACACAAAAAAAACAGACAGACCAGGAAAATGACTTGTACTAAATTGTTTCCTTTTACTTTGCAGCAAAATTGAAGATTATTGTAGAATAAAATGAAATAACAATCACCAATACAATTGTATAAACAATGAAATTGTCTTTCTCTTTCCCTTTAAGAAATGTATGGTTTGAGCTCCTTGGTAGTTACTTGATCTAATTATATATATATATTTACTTTGGTATTTAAATCGTGTTTTTTTTCAATTTGATATAGACTTAGATTAAATTTTACTGTTTGTGTAATTTTTCGTGTTCTAAATTATTATCGTTTTTGGTTTTGGAGCTTTGTTTCTTATTAGTTGGGTTGAATTATAACCTTTACCCAAAACAAAGGAAATACAATTCAAACAACAGATTACTTCAAGAAAAAAAAATAACAACTTAACTGAAAATAATACAATACTTGACAGTAATTCAGTAGATAAACAGTTCTCAGTCGATGGAACAATTGTGCGTTTGTGTGCAAAACTGTCTGTAGTGCAGCAATTGTCTCTTTACAATACTCAGTGTTGAGGTAATTGCTGAGAAATACCACTTAGGATGAATTCCACTTGTGACGTCAGATAAGGCACTAATCACTCAACGAATCACAGGATTTCTTGTCTCTTTTTAGGACTCTTCAGCTGGGTGGCTCGCCATCTCAGGATCACAGCTTATCTCGGAATCTCAAAAAAACCTGACCTGTTTATACAAACAGCGCCATAAACATCGTAGACAATTAGTATGACTTTTAAACTCAATATATATTTCATATATTAACTAAACTAAGTGGAAAATACTATTTGAGCACTTTTGTTACTCAAAGCATAACAAATCATTCTCATAAATGATATTACTCTGCTTATTTAACATTTGTAAGGTCTTCAGCAATACAATACATTCAGTTACATCACATTACACATACCATCTGAACACTAAATGCATATAAACCCATATAAAACACTTCAGAACGTGAATTAACTCATTAACACTTCATTTCAGATAATTTGATATTATATTATCATGAAACTCACCAAATCCGGGGGATTTCAATACACAATTAATCAGTCACATCGGATTCTACAGGGCTCGCAATCAGCTATCATCCACTCCAAAATCAATCAATCATCACACTAAAATGGCCCAAATAAGATTAATATAAGGGTTACAACAACATACAACTTATTATTTATGCATATTAAGCAAGGATGATCGTTATATTTGCCTTTTGATCCAGTTTGAATTCACTCGCGATCTGTGAAACTCGTGCTCTCTCTGCAATTATGCGTCTCATTACAGTGACGTCATACACAGCGCCCGTCTTATGACAAACGTCACGCTTTAATTATTATAGTTAAATTAATTATTTTAATGTTCAAGATACAGCAGAACGACTTTGGCAACACATTTTGTTACTTGTTTAAACATTTTGAGTGAGAATATAATTATTATAAATTATATTTATTTTTCTGATCAGCTCAATTTTGACCTGGGTTACACATGTGTTAGTGAGTTTTGCAGGTGATGTGAACTGTTTAGCTCAGCTGACTGTTGGTAGTGCAGACTGTAGTTAGAGTTTTGCACATGTGACTCCAGTTGTGCTCACTGTCGTTTAGCAATCGAAAAAAACTGTAATGCATTAACTAACATGAACTAACCGAGAGCAATAGTCTTTGTTAATGTTAGTTAATAAAATATTTGTGTTCATGTTAGTTCACAGTGCATTAACTAATGTTAACAGATACAACTTTGGATCTTAAATTCTTACTTACTGAACAAGCTCTCTCATGAGTCACGTGTGTTCGTTGTTTCATGCTGTAGGTGTGTGTGTGTGTGTGTGTGTGTGTGTGTGTGTGTGATAGTAAATAGTAATCATCTTTGGCAGATGAGTCTGAGAGATTTCCTGTTTTTCATATGCACTGGTTGTGTAGTTCTGGTTTCACACACACACACACACACACACACACACACACACACACACACACACACACACACACACACACACACACACACACACACACACACACACACACACACACACACACACACATACACACACACACACACACACACACACACACACACACACACACACACACACACACACAGTTTTATCACGTCATCCTCCACTATATGAACACTGTTCATGTATTTACAGTTTTTCTGAATTCTACAACACTAAACCCCATTCTCTGAAGCCAAATTCTCAATAGTCTAAACCAATCTGTTGAATAATTCACTCTTTCTGTAAAACATTAAACAGTAAAACACTGTTTACAAATCTCATGCACTCTTTTTGCAAAACTCTAAACACATTCTCACTCACTAAAACACATTTCTCACTGTGATGCACTTATGTTTCAAACCGCTAAACACAGGCAGGCTAAAGTTAAACACAACTACAACACAGTTATCATCGTTTACACACAACGACTCAAAACTGCTCACACTTGTTTCTAATGATGTGACCAAACCAACTGTACATAATACAAGTCAGTTCAGACTGCCAAAACTGACTCAAAACGTTGCTCTAATGTTGATACCAACAATGGATGGAAACAATATAAGAGGGAGAAGAGGAAGAGTGTGTGTAAAAGAGGTGTATAAGGAGGAAGAGGAAGATGTGGAGAATGTCTTCAAGGCTGGATCTGCAGAGACGACAGTGTCTGAGAGACTCGACATGAAGACAGAATAAATCTCTCTCACTGACCTGGATTTTGAACTCTTCTGAGTGACTATAACATGCTTTTCATTTAGAGGTTTTTTTACTGTAACCTTTTTGGCTTTTGCAGTTGGTCACTGTATTTCCACAGTACACAAGTGCTGAATATACAGACATTCGATAGGCCTACTATACAATATTCAGTACAATACTACACTTACAGACAGTATTTATTAACCTTACTACTGTAAGCTGTCATTACTAAACTTTTTTACGTAATTGAAAATTTGTTTACTTTGTTACAATATACTTTTGTTCTGTAACTGCAGAACTCCAAATCTTTTAGTTAATACATTTAAATGACAGTTGGTCAGTTAACTCAATTTAGTGCAATTTTACAGTAACATACTGTAGATTACAGTAAAGAACTGTACAATTAACAGTAACTTTTACTGTAAAAAAGCCCTGTAAGGTCTAACAGTGTGGGTATAAAGCACTAGTGAAACACCCCCAAATCTAAACACACCAAAATGTGACAACTCTTCTAACCGCCTGCAACACAGGCTCATTGGAAACAACATAGAAACCTACATTTCTGTAAAGCTGCTTTGAAATGATATGTAGCCTATTGTGAAAAACGTTACACAAATGAAAATATGAATTAAATTGAATTGACTTGAAAGAGCCATTGCATTTTTGGTTACTGTAGAATTTCAAAGTTTTGGACCCAGTCTGACAATGCAGTTACGTATATTTCACCCCTGACATTTAACTCTCCTATCTAACACAGCTATCAGTCATTTTCTGTGGAAGTTTGACGGATTCAGTCGTTGTGAAAGTGAAACACTGAGACACTGCACACTGAGACTTCTGTATATAAACAGAGAGAAACACGCGCTTCAGTCCAACAGGAGGAGAACATGGACCCGCTCAAGGTATGAAGGACAGTTTGTCTTTTAACCGTTTTTGAGCAGGTTTATAAAATGCAAACTCTGTATGAAAAACAATGCGTGAAGTAAATCAGCGAGTTTTACTGATGATGCATCGATATTTCACTTTTGTATTGTCAGTGCTAAAACTGCCAAATATTGCGTTGAGATGCGAGTCACTGTAAAGCGTAGATACTGTACATGATCTGTAGATGAAGGTCTAGTTTTTATGCCATAACCCATGGCTGGTGCTCAATAAACAATATTAATGCATGACGTGGAGACAGAACCCTTAGACAATAGAGATAAAGTTCATTGTGCGCGAGCCCTGATGCTCAATCAAACCCTGCAGATTCACATTTATTCTGTTTCTCTTTATTGTGCCAAAGGATTCAATGTTTAATATAACTCCATTGATGCTTATGCTTAAGTCTCCTGTGATAATTTTTTTAATTTTTTTTATAGAAAACGTGTCACTAGTTCATCATCTGCTCTACACCTGATCTGACCTTTATCATAATGAAAATAGAATAATCGCAATTTACGTCACAACTCACAAAAAAATGTGTAGCCTCGTGTCACCTCTCCGTTTACCGGTGTTATTGTTTTCAAATTGTACATGAAAATGAAAAATGCATATAAAAATGTAAAAAAAAAAAATTTTCAATAGAAAACGTGTCACTATAGTTCATCATCTGCTCTACACCTGATCTGACCTTTATCATAATGAAAATAGAATAATCGCAATTTACATCACAACTGTAGCCTCGTGTCAACTCTCCGTTTACCGGTGTTAATGTTTCAAATTTGACATAAAAATGATAAATACATATACTTTATGATGCATAAACGATTCTGTGGTTTAGTGGTTGCGCTTTACAGAAATGACTCTCGCTTCTCTGTCTCTGCTGAAGTGCACTGAGTAATATCTGTTTCTATCTGAGCAATGCACTGCAGCACGAGTTGATATGATCAATTTCTACGAATCAGATCTTTCATATCTATTTCAATGAGATTTCAATATATTTGACCATAAAGATAAAGATATTGCTCGTACAGTAATGAGAGCTAGTACACGGACTGCGATGTTTGTGGGATGTGCTTTACTGCGGGGAAA
>NC_138725.1:10541943-10808645 GCF_965113295.1 Leuciscus leuciscus | reverse complement strand
GGAAGGGATGGAAGCCCGCATGAAAGACATAACTAGGCAGATGAAACAACTACAGTCAGCTATGGTCAGTGTTAAATGTAAAGTTGCATCCATCCAAATTATCATATCCTCTCCGGAGCTCGAGCCTTCCTCATATTCACCACAGTGAAGAGATATGGCCCAGAGTATCGCCCCTTATGGATCATCGGATGATTTGGAAATCAGCTAATGAAGGTTATTGTCAGCTCTTAGACAACAGTGAACCTTACCCACTTACAGCACAGCCCATACAGCAGGGAGAACTCAGCTCAACAACTCAGGCTACCAGAGCTCTGCAGCCATCCGTCCAGGTAGCAGCACAACCACTAGACCTCAGTGAGTCTACTCGCCATTCAGCTACCCTAACTGGACCAGTGCCAGAGTTTCCACAACTGCCTGGAGTTCAGTCTGCTCACCACACCCCGCTTACCCAGCGAACATATTCACCTTTTCTGCCCGTCCAGCATGCAGGTCAGCACGTCCAGTCAGGGCACCAACCAGCTCAACAGACACCCTCGACGGTGTATCTGCCAAACCAACATGCAGCCCTGCGGACATATGCACCTACACAGTCTCAAGGTATACCTCAGCCCTTACTCACAACTGTACAACAGCAGACTTATCCTCGATATGTCCAGCATCAGATCACACCACAACCTGGACCACTGCTTGGATTTCAACCTGCTTCACTCAAACAACCAGAGATAAGAACACCTTCCCGTTATATCCCTCCTTATCAGCCACCTACTGATCTGGGAGCAGCCTATTCACTTCCACAGACCAGATATTTCCCTGAAGTTCAATCACAGCCATACCAGTCTGGACTTCATTCAGCTGCACACTATCCACAGCTTACTCAAAGGGCTGCCTCACCTACAGCACCAGGATACATTTCTCCCTACAACAATCCTGCAACACTCACCATGACAGAAATGGCTATTGCAGCCTCATACGGTATTCCAAAGCCCAAACTGCCTCTCTTCAGTTCTGGAAGGGAGAGTGATTTCATCATGCTGAAAAGGGGACTGGATAGTTTACTTGGTCCACACCGACATTTGACTGAAGATTATAAATACCAAGTATTACTTGATCATCTCAAACTGCCTAGCGCCTACCAAATGGCAAAGAGATACATACATGACCCCACACCATACTCCAGTGCAATGGACGCTCTGCAGCATCGATATGGGCAGCCAAGACAGTTGGTACAGGGAGAATTAAAGACCATATTGAGCTCTCCTCCCGTGAAACCTGGCGACGGAAAGGCTTTCGAAGATTTTTCCTCAGCTGTAAACACTTTGGTGGGGATGCTAAGTCGCATGGACGGTCCTGCTCAGTCTGAACTGCAGTGCGGCTCCCACGTAGACACCCTCCTTGGTAAGCTGCCTGGCAACTACAGGGATAGCTTTGCCGAATTCTGTATTAAAAGAGGCATCATCCGCAGCGGGAGTGACCAGACATACACCTTACCTGACCTCGCTGAATGGCTGGATAGGAAGGTACAGGTGCACCAGGTGTCTCGACGTGCAGCAGAATCCAACTCAGCTGATCCCAGTCGTATCACACAGAGAGAGAATAAAGCAGGTAAATCACAGTGGGTCAAACCAGCCTCTGTTTACTTCAGCAGTGACTCTACAACAGTCAAACATCAGCAGACCTCTCCACAGCGACAACGGACCAACCTCCAGTCGGGTTCAAAGAAAGATCAGCCCACAAGCAAAGGGAGGGAGCGTTTTAAGCCCTATTGTCCGTATTGTAGGACCACCCAGGATCATTATCTCAACGGCTGTGCAGAGTTCGAAAGAATTACTACTAAAGAGAAAGCCACCTGGATAAAGGACAAAGGAAAATGTTGGAGATGTGGACGTGGACACTCTCCAGAGAGCTGCACCCTAAAGAAACTCTGTTCCATGTGCAACAAACAACACCTGCTGATACTTCATGAAGTTGTGGCCCAAGACCCGCATCTAAACATCCTCACTGTCAGTACCCCAACAAATGCAGTGTATCTGGATCACGCCAGCCACTCAGGGCGTGTCATGTTAAAAGTGGTACCAGTGCTGCTCCGTCATGGCAAGAGAACACTAAAAACACATGCAGTGTTAGATGACGGCTCTGAGCGTACTGTGATTCTGGCTGCTGCGGTCAAACATCTTGGGTTGAGCGGGGAAGTGGAGTCACTCAAATTGAAGACCATCAGACAGGATGTATTGCAGCTCCAGGGAATGGCAGTGTCATTTGAGGTGTCCGCTGACACCCAACCACGCACTTATGACTCCATCAATCAAGCTTTCACTGCAACCGAACTCCAGCTAGCTGAGCAGTCATGTCCAGGTGACAAATTAGCAAGGAAATACAACCACCTGAAAGGAGTCCCCCTACACACATTCACTAAGGTGCAGCCAATGCTACTGATTGGATCTGACCACCCTCATTTAATAACTCCGATCCACTCAGTACGTGCAGGACCGATAGGAGCACCAGTAGCAGTCTGCACCCGACTCGGCTGGGCAGTGCAAGGACCCACTAACTTTCTTCAACATCCACCCGGTGAGAGTTCCTTCCTTCACCTGTCAGTTGACACACCTTGCTCCAACCTACACAAAGATGTTCAACGCTTGTGGCAGCTTGACATTTTGCCATATAAAAGTGAGAGGGAGGTGATGCGATCCAAGCAAGACCAGGCAGCTCTCACCATGCTTGATGAGAAGAGCACCACTGTAATAGTGGATGGTGTCTTAAGATACGCAACGCCCCTCCTTCGGAAGAGGAAAGTAGCTCTGCCCTGCACATCACCTGTTGCTGTGATGCCCCTCCTTCGCTCTACAGAACGCCGTCTATCTACCAATCCTGAGTTTGCTAAAGTTTACAACCAGGAAATACACAAGCTAGTGGAGGCGGGATATGCTGAGCGGATCACCAGTGAGGAGGCCAGTCGCTCTGCCGAATCCTGGTACATTCCACACCACTTAGTACATCATAACGGAAAGGCAAGGGTGGTATTTAACTGCTCCTTTCGCTACCAGGAGAGTGCTCTGAATGATGACCTGCTACCAGGGCCTTCCCTTGGACCGTCACTATTAGGAGTTCTGCTCAGGTTTCGAGAACATGCCGTCGCTATCAGCGGAGACATACGGGCAATGTTCCATCAGATCAGACTCCTTCCTGAGGACTGCCCACTCCTCCGCTTCCTCTGGCGCGACATGGAGAGAGACAGGTCACCTGATATCTATGAGTGGCGTGTCCTGCCATTTGGCACGGTTTGCAGTCCGTGCTGCGCCATATACGCTGTGCAGCGTCACGTTCGTGATCACCAGAGCGGCAACGAAGACCTGCTGGAGACGGTAATTACCTCGTTCTATGTGGATAACTGCCTGAAATCGCTCCGCACGCCACAGCAGGCAAAGGATCTTCTCGACCGCCTGAGAGCCCTCCTAGCGAAGGGTGGATTTGAAATAAGGCAGTGGGCATCCAACAGGACAGAGGTAATCTCTCACCTCCCAACTGAGGCACGATCAACAACATCTGAGCTCTGGCTAACCGCTGAAGGAGATGACCCGAGGGAGTCCACTCTCGGCCTGGTTTGGCATTGCATGACAGACACACTGGGTTATAAATGTCAGTCTGTGACGCCTAAACAGCCCACCATGAGAAATGTATATAGGGTACTTGCCTCACAATACGACCCGCTCGGATACATAATCCCCTTCACTACCCGTGCTAAAGTCCTGGTTCAGGCTTTGTGGGCTACAGAAAGACAGTGGGACGAGCCTATTGCAGATGAGTTACTTCCAGTGTGGCAGGCCTGGGAAGGTGAGCTCCCTCAATTGCAGAACATAGTTCTTCCCCGTTGTTATGTTCCAGAAGCTGCTGACAGTGATTCATCAGTGAGGCAGATTCACATTTTTTGTGATGCCTCGGAGAAGGCGTACGGATCAGTCGCCTACCTGCGAGTGGAGGATCCAGAGGGACGCATCACTGTGTCATTCATTATGGCCAGGTCGCGGGTTGCACCCAAACGACAACAGACGATGCCGCGACTGGAATTATGTGCTGCACTCACTGGAGCTCAGCTGGCCAAAGTGCTCCAGACCGAACTGACTTTGTCCATCCAATCCGTAGTGCTGTGGTCAGACTCAACAACTGTACTGAGCTGGATACAGTCAGAGTCCAACCAGTACAAAGTATTTGTCGGTACAAGAGTTACTGAAATACTCGATCTTACCAAGCCCGGGTCATGGAGATACATTAACACGGACTTGAACCCTGCTGATGATATCACTCGCGGGAAGACTCTCTTTGAATTGTCCCAGCCAAACTGTTGGAGTCAAGGGCCTTCGTTCCTGTATCAGTCTTCAGATCGCTGGCCAGTGAACCCCTCAGTGCACATAGAGGAACCAGATGAGTTGAGAGCTCAAACCTTCTGTGGCCATATGTCTACTATCAGCAGCGATGAGCCTGATCCTGCTAAATACGATACATGGACTGAACTACTGCAGGCTACATATCAGTTCCTTCACGGGGCGGCTGCTCCAGCTATGTCTGCCGTCGACCGTATTGAAATGGAGACTACTCTGCTAAGAAGGATACAATCTGATAGTTTCCCGGAAGAATTAAAGGCACTTAAACAGGGCAAACCAGTCCATTCAGGCAGCCGTTTAAGTGCTCTAAGCCCCGAATACGACCAAGCATTAGGCCTCATTCGGGTTGGTGGTCGACTACGCAAAGCAGAGAGTCTGATCGAAGGCAGTCTTCACCCCGTTGTCATCAGCCCTGATCATCCGATCACACAGCTGTTGGTGAAGGATTACGACAACCGTCTGCACCACGCTGGTACTGAGAGAACCTTTGCTGAGATCCGGAGAAATTACTGGATCTTACGTGGTCGACAGGTAATTAAGAAACACCAGAAACACTGTGCAGAATGCTGTTTGTGGCGGAGCACCCCAGTAACACCAATGATGGCCGACCTGCCTGCTGCACGGCTCCGGATCAACAAACCTCCGTTCTGGTCCACCGGGGTCGACTGTTTTGGGCCCTATACAGTGAAAATCGGAAGAAGGCACGAGAAACGGTGGGGCATTATATTTAAATGTCTTACTTCAAGATGTGTCCACCTGGATCTGTTGCCACACATGGACACAGACTCGTTCTTACTGGCCTTGCGCCGATTCATCTCAAGACGAGGCAAGCCATACGAGATCTTATGTGACCGAGGTACCAACTTCCGGGGGGGAGACAGAGAGCTCAAAGAATCATTAGAAGATCTCGATCCCACATTGAGGCAACAGTTGGCTGACCAAAGCATAACATTCAAATTCAATCCTCCTCTTTCACCTCATTTCGGTGGCGCGTGGGAGAGGGAAGTAAGGTCAGTGAAAGCCTCCCTCCAAGTCGTATTGCGGGATCAAGTCGTATCAGAGGAGGTGCTGGCGACTGTCCTCGTGGAAGTAGAGGGCATACTTAACTCAAAGCCTTTGGGATACTCCTCTTCCGACTTGGCTGACCCCGATCCTATAACACCTAACTTGCTGCTGATGGGGCGGCACGACGCATCGCTTCCGCAGGCTGCATATGGTTCCAGTGATCTTCTAGGCCGCCGCCGTTGGAGACATAGCCAAATCCTGGCAGACCGGTTCTGGAGCCAATTCACCCACCAGTACCTTCCTGACCTTCAGCGCCGCCATAAGTGGAGGACCCCTACTGTTGCCCTCACTGCAGACCAAGTGGTTATGGTAGTAGATTCCCAGCTTCCTAGGGCACTTTGGCCCATAGGTAAGGTCATTAAACTTCATCCCAGTGGAGATGGGACAGTTCGTTCAGCGGATGTCAAAATCAAGGGGGCAGTTTACACTCGTCCGGTTACCAAGTTAGTACCTCTCCCCAAAATGCCAGAGGACCACGTGTGCAACAGGGACCTTTAACAACAGCAGGGACTTGTACTTCTTCTACACATTCATACATGAATGTGGGGGCGGCTGTTGTGAATTCCCTGCTGTGAGGAAGTCACGTCACAGCAAGCTGCTTCATACTGAGTCTGAGGGACTGTTTGCGCATGCGCAATGTGTTCGGGGAAAATTTCCTGTGTAGTCAATAGTTGGCCTTCCACTGACAGTCCGTGGTCTTCATTATTACTTTGTACAACAGTGTGCGTCGGTGATGATGTAAGTTACATGATGAGTAGATGTTGTTTATATATTTGAATGTGGCGTGATCTATTAATATTACTGGGGTAATATGTTTATTTGTTAACTTTCTATTTAGCATGTGTTGCTGAGCCCCGTGAAACAGACGTCCCGACATGTAGTTAATTACCCCACATTTTATTTCCTTATTCTACTGTTTATTTAGCTGTGTAGCTTTGTTTATTGAGGCCGTTATTATTTTGACTCTAATGTGTCAAATTACAGATCGGTAGCTGACAGGGTTTTTTTCAGTTTAGCTTGGTCACGTGACCTACCCGTGGCGCGAAGCTGCGGTGTTGTTTAATGATCCTACACTGACCCCTAGTGGCGATTTGCAGTATTACACACTGTTCATATCTGTTGTAATTCATGTTATTTTATCATTATTTACCATTGATGCCACTGAACTTTAATTAGTATTAATATTGTTTTACTGTTGTTATTTTCTGCAGGCATCACAAACCACACATACACATATTACAGTGCCCTGTAGAGTTGTAAAAGACCAATAAATTCATCTAAAGGAAAGAAGTTTCTGCGTCTTCTCTGACCGGAGGATTAGGCCAGTATACATACAGCCAGCATTTCATCACCGCAGCTGTTCCGTTACAGCGGTTATAGGACATGACACATATTTATACATTTTGAAGCCACTAGATGGCGCTCTTCTCATTTGATTTTTTTTTTTTTTTAGGCCTGCACTCTATTTTGATGTGAAATGTTGCATTTATTGAAAAATAAAATAAAATAAATAAAATAAAAATATATATATTAATTCTAATGGAAAAAATAGCTCATAAAAATTATATAATTAATGCAAAGTATCATAAAAAATTCTAAAAATTCTAAATAATAATCAGAAAACATTATAGAACAAAAATATATTTGATTGGTTGTCCTGGGAAAAAGTAAAGTAAAATTTTAAGGCTTCGTCCGTTTTCGGGCGGGAGGAAGCTAAGTGTAACCCATTTACGAAGAAGGCCAGAGGGTTTTTAAATATGAATCGCGTTTCTATGTATGAATAAATGAATGCACAGATGCGCGCTGTTGTGTAGCTACTACAGCTGGCAAAAATACTGTTTAAATATGAATCGCATTTTTGTGTGTGAATGAATGAACAGCTTTTAGCAAACTCTATTGCTATACTAAGATGAGTAAAAATCGACTACAAAAATGGGATAGATTATAAAGTTTTTACTGTAAAATACTGCCACATCAAATAAGCTTATAATGTTGCCAATTTCTGCTCGTATGATAAAATGTATACTTTAGTTTTTACAAAGAAAGATTACACTGGAAATATTGTTACAATTTTAAATGTTGTTGTAATTGTATAACCTTTTTAATAAAATAGCATATATATATATATATATATATATATATATATATATATATATATATATATATAGATAGATAGATAGATAGATGGATAGATGTATAGATGTAAACAAAATCTTAAAAGGTCAATATAAGCCTTCTCTTTAAATTATTTTTATTGTGTTTTATTAGTGACACATTTGGGTAGATAATATATTCCAAAACTTTCTGAAAATACAGTATGAGAACAATTAACTGCACAATTACTAGAAATGTTTACCTTAGATATTATACAATTTGCTGTGAAAACAACAACAACTGTGTTTCCAACTGTGAATATATATATATATATATATATATATATATATATATATATATATATATATATATATTGCTCTTGCATTCTTTCCTGTGGCTCAGTGACACACCTGAATGAAAGGCTCATTAAGTATGCGAGCCCCATTGTCTCCTCAGGTGTGAACCACTAAATATGCATGACGGTGTTGGATCGTTGCACATATTGCCTGGACCCTGCGCATATTGCCTTTCCAAACAAAAAGTGTCTTACAAAATTTAAATCAATGTATTGTTTTATGTGAATGATTAGGCAGGATGATTTTCACATCATTTTGAAGAAAAAACTCTAGGCGACAACATCCATTAGTCAAAAGTCTTGTGGACACATATGTGTTTTGTGGCCTTATTTCAGAAACTTTAGTTTTTAGTTTTTTCAATAACCATGCATAAACATTATTCTCTCAAAAATACAAACATACATGTTGCTCACATATTATGGTAGCCGTGTTTGTGCTAAATAGAGTGTAATTATACCTTTGCCATTAATATGTTTATAAGCAACTGAAAAAAGCACAAATGTCAGGGCATGTCAGAACATCTCAAGGACCCCAAAAACACCTCAGACCCCAGAAGGTTAATGTGCATTAATGTGTTTATGATAATGACTGTGGATTTACATTTGGATTTATTTACCTGAGTAAAAAATAGCTGAAAAAACAATATATTCTGTTCTAAAACTGAAAATCCGAACCCATGGTTTAATATTGCCTGTAAAACAGAAAAGATTAAATAATTATATCCACAATATCATTTACAACACAAATGCCAACAAAACACTGCATTTAATGTAAACTTCATTGGTTTTACAGTCAGTTTATGTGAAAAGAATGTGTATTATAATTCATATACTATATAAATACTAATAAATCAGCCATACCTGTGAACTCATCGATATACGGAGCCGTCCAGAGCAACATGAGAGGCCTCAGAAAATAAAGAGCAGAACAAGAGACTGACTCAGACACAGATCCTGAAACACAACCACACATTACTGTACATATAGACACATATATGAATAATCATAATGCATTGATAAACCATCAGTCCTGAAACACTGACCTTCAGAAAAACCCCAGACGACAAAAGCAAGAAACATCAGAATATTTGGACAGAAGATGAGAAACATCTGAAGACGAAAGACTGTGTCTGAGAGAAGAGACACAATAACACATGATCAGTTAATCAGTTATTATTACATTTAATCATTATTTCAACTATCATTATCAGTCATTCAGTTTTATTTAACACACACATCTCTGTTCTTTCTGGCCATTACATTTATAACTGAATGAAACATAATATTATAAATACTGAACACTGATGAAGGATAGAAGAGTTGTTCTTTTCTTTTCTGTTGACTCACCCAGTAGTCTCAGCAACACATTTATATCGGTTGAAAACTTCCTGCGATTCCAAGATAAGCCACTGTGAACTGTACATGTGTATTCTCCTTCATCTCCAGCTCTCAGATCGTCCAGACGGAGGGAGAAGTTTCTGTGTTTAATCTCCTCAGTGAAGAAATGAGCTCTATCCTGATAATCCTGCTGCTGTTTCTCTGCTCCATCTTCATACAGATGAACTAAAGTCTCTGAGTCTGAGTCTGTTCTTCTCCATTGCACCTTCAGATCCTCCATTCTAGAGGGTCTTTGTTCATAACAGGGCAGAACCACTGAAGATCCCAGAGGAACAGGTGTGTGAAGACAAGGTTCCACAGTGAATACTGAAAAATAAACATTTATGTGACATTTATTCAGGGTTAATAAACCGTCACAGAAGATTACGTTTGATTTTACTTCTGAATTTATAGCAGTGAGAGAACTGAGGTCTGATCCGCTCATCATCCATTCACACACAGTTACATAACATGTCCTCAAGTCTCTTGAATCTGATCATCTATACAGTAGCTTTGCACAACAGTAAATGACACACAGGTTTTTTTTAAATCAACCCGTCTGAGAAAATCACCATCAATATTTCTATTGAAGAAGAAATAATCACTGGATTCGGATAATGTAAAGTTTAATGACATACACTCTTTGAAAGATAATCAGAGTTTGTTCAAGGCACTTTATTAAACTAGATATCCACAGTTTCATTTGCTTTGTTTTCTGAATTATAAATGTGAAATACTTATTTTCTGTTCTGTACTTGTGATACTTTCTACTCGAGTCTCTAAACATTTTCTATTTTCCCTGTGTGTTCTCTGTCCAATCACTCATGAAGAACGCCAAAGCAACATTTAAAGGGCTATTCTCCACATCAGTCTATAATTGTGGAATAATGAGTTTCTGATGAGAATAGACGTGGTTCTCACAGGTCAAAAACACCATAATTCCTTCCACTAATTGGGGTTATTTTATATTATCTGCTAATAGCTTTTATAATCATTCCATTTCTTGATTTTTTGTCTGTAATGGGAATTTACTTTCCATAGAGACTCAGATGTACAAATCCAGAGCCAGCTGATAAAGCGTATCAATGCATGCTCAGATGAAGGTGCTGCTCATTCAAAATGTATATATACATATATGTTTATGTATATAATTAATAATATATGACCAGGCCAGACAATTACAGTTATCACTTAAATGCATCAAACTAATGTTATTAAAAATCTGGAAAACTATTTTTATTGTAACTATATTGCTTAATATATTCACAGTAGTCATACAACAGCAGCAGTTTCTTTTTTTACACTTACTCAGTTTCATCTCTGTATCGGTTGAAAACACACACTCCTCGTCCCTGTAAACTTTACATCTGTAAACTCCTTCATCTTCAGCTCTCAGTTTCTTCAGACGGAGGGAGAAGTTTCCATCTGTGATCTTCTTATTGGAGAAATGAGCTCTTTTGTGAAAGTCGTTGTGCTGTTTCTCTGGTCGACTCCCTCCATCTTCATAAAGATGAACTAAAGTCTCTGAGTCTGTTTCTGTTTCTGTTTCTGTTCTTCTTGTTCTTCTCCATTCCACCTTCAGACTTTTCTGGAACAAGCTTTTGTCAACCTGACAGGGCAAAACCACTGAAGATCCCAGAGGAAACCCTTTACCAGTCACCCAGAACTCTATAAAGGAATAGAAACATGTTGTAATGTGGAAAAACTATTAATACGAAAGAAAAGAGAAAAGAAGCAGACAAAAGATCATCTGCAGTTCAGTAACTGTAAGAAAACTTAGTCTGCAAAAAATAAGTCTGCATGATATGAAAAATAAAGTTGCATTAAAAAGGCCAAACCTTTATTAAGGGTTTATTAAGGGTTAAGTTCAGAAGTTTATGTTTGTAATTCCAGCAGTGAGAGAATTGACGTCTGATCCTCACACACACCGATCATCATCCATACACACTGTCTTATGAATTATGTATGTACAAAACTCAAAACACACCACATTTGTATAACAGTTGGTCGATCATTCACAACAATTAATGAATTCATTTGTTTTTTTATCCAAAATACAATAAAAATGATCTGTTTTCAGTTTTATAATTTTAAGCATGAATTATTTCAATAGCAAACAATCCGAGATATGTTTCAAATCGCTCTTAGAGGTGCTGAAGGAAAACTTTTCCAGTTTCAAATCAGAAAAAAAACAGTCATTACAATATAATGCAAAAAGTGATTGAGCAATTATCTCCTTAAGAATCTATATTTGATTTAACCCATAAAGCCATATAGTCAGGTTGATTCAATCATAATAAATAATCATATAAAATAATATATTTGATTTGATGGAATTAGTTCATTTAGATTTTACCACATAAAGCAGATTTTTAGATCACATGACAAACATTTCTACAGTATATTAAGTATATTTGATCAGAATATGTGTTCAGTGAAGCTATGACCATGTGTTTCTACAACTGTTCTGACAGTAGAGTTTATACTGTCAAATACTGTAAATCATACAGAATGGTGTTTGCACTAGTATATGCAATAATCATTTACTGTACACTGCTGTAGATTCATAACATGCAGACATATATTTCTTGACCTAATGTTCTTACAGTAACTGAACCGCAGATGATCTTTTGTCAGCTTTTGTCTGAGGGGATCTTTTAAGGGTTTACAATAATCATGTTTGTGAACAGAGAGTAAGCGGTCAGCTGATAACATATGACATCTGAATATGTATTTGTAATCTTGATCATATAGTTATAGCTCTGATTATACAAATAAAAATCCTGAATATATAATACGCAGTTGTCACAGTTGTGTTCTGTTTAGTTTGTTTTCATTGGACTTGTCTACCTGTCATCACGTGTCGTCTTCAGTCATTATTAGTTCAGTTGTATCACCTGTGTCTAGTTAGTTATGTGTTCCACCTGTGTTTCTGTCATTAGTGTTCATCTGTGTTGTATTTAAGTTCCTTCAGTTCAGTCAGTCTTGGTCCGTTAACTGTTGTACTTAGTGTGTGAGTATCCTGCCTGTACCCGTTGGAATTTCTATTTAGTAAAAGTTTGTATTGGAGCCTTTTTGCCTTTGCCTTATTCTGCCTGCACCACACCCTGACAACTGTATTGTTGATTAACTATTAAGAGTCGAGTTTGATTTGTTTGTATTGGTTTACTTACCCAGATCCACATTTGTCTTGGCTGAAAACACACAATCCCTCTTGTTGTAAACTGTACATGTGTATCGTCCTTTATCTTCAGCTCTCAGATTGTCCAGACGGAGGGAGAAGTTTCCATGTTTAATGTGTTCAGTAAAGAAATGAGCTCTATCCTGATAATCCTGCTGCTGTTTCTCTGCTCCATCTTCATACAGATGAACTAAAGTCTCTGAGTTTCTGCTTCTTCTTTTCCATTCCACCTTCAGATCTTCAGTTAGTAAGTTTGGAGGAACATGACAGGGAATAACCACTGAACCTCCCAGACGATCGCCGTTAAAATAATTTTGCACAACCAAACCTGAAAAGGAAAAGACATTTCATTTCAAATGTTGAGGAATAATAACCTCACTATCAGCCTCTGTCTAGGCTGTTTTAATCACACTAAATACAGCGGTAAGTATTACTACATTAACACTTCAGATAATGCTATTGGAAACAAGCATAACTAATTAGTAAGTAATATCACATTTAGGACTGGGATAGTTCCTTAATAGGTAATTGTAATTATTATAATCTTTTTTTTTTTTTTATAATCGGTTGTTGATAGTTATTAATGAGGCTATAACCTCATTAAGTAATTATTGATATTAGCTTATCTGAGATGTGAGCAATTGTCTTTTTTTTCTTTTTTTTACTCTAAATGTAGTCATAAGATGCATCACTAATTACTCAAGTGTTAACTTGTCACTCTGCAGGAGCTATAGTGATCTGGACCATTATTTTAAAGTGAAAAAATGTTTTGAATGTAGTGACAACGACGAATCAGAAAAAAGACGCAGATTGATGTCATCAGAATGACAAAAACACATTTCACAAAAATATTCAAACAAAAACAATAGTCGTCTAGCAATGCTTTTCTCCAATGATGTAATGATGAGCAATCTGTCTATAGGTAGATTTTGCCACAGAATCCCAGTAAATCAGAATATGTTCCTGTTATAATTGTACCTTTAGTCTGAGATCTGCAGTAGATCAGACAGCAGAGCAGAAGTGCAGATCCAGATGCAGAGATACAGAGAATCAGCATTATTATGTGGAGAGCAGAGAAACCTGTCAAACACACACACTTAATAATGCTGTTATTGTGCAGTTCCTTATATATATATTGCACAAATGTGTCCCTAAGATATGATAAAGTAAGAACACACACACACACATTTAGCTAAAAGGAGACATTCAATAGATTTCTAGGGTGTTATCGCTAATTACAAATACTAACCCACACTCTAGCAAAGCTTTGGATATATTGAATAAATTGTTTAAATGTAAATCATCATTGTAAAATTGTAACTAAATATGATCTTTTAAACTGGTATGTCTCCACCTCCACTTAATGAGTTTATTAGACAAAATCATAACTCATCTATAGAGGAGATTGGACAATAACACATAGAAGAAGTGCTTTTGGGCAGTCAGCCTTTTCCTATAGAGCATCACATACCTGGAAAACTGAACCTACAGAATTATGAAATATTACATCCTTTACTTCTTTCTCTGCATCGATAAATCATTGGTTATTAGGTAATCAAACATTTCTTCATAATTTGGAGTAGTGGTTTATTTCTGTCTCATATTTAAATTCATTCTGTGTTTGTGTTAATATGCCCTGGTTATGGCTATGTTTGCTGGAATGTGCTTTTATATGATTTTCCATGTTTTATATACTTATGTACTTTTCTTTATCATCAACTGCCAGGGGCTACAGATGAAAATGAGCCTGTATGGCTAAATCTGGCACATTTATGATGGACACATTAATATAATAATGTATTGTCCCTTTTAAATAAAGAATAACAAATGTGAAATGTGTGTGCGAAGATGAAAGCTGAAAAAGATTAAAGAGAACTGTGTGACAAGTTTTGAAAAAGTACTGAGAAAAAAGCTGTTGTATAAAAAAAAAACGAATTACTGAAAAGATAATTGCAGAGTATCCCATGAGAAAGCACATCCGTAGCTTATTTAATTTAATAAATAAAAAATATAATACAAAACTAAACTATATAAATATAAAAACAATATATTGAATGTTTTTGATGTTATTTGACAAGCCAAAACTGTCCTTTTAATAATTTCATTCAAGTATTATGAAAAAAAAGTTAGGTTTTTTGTTAGTTAGTAATTAGTTTTTTTATGACTCACCCAGTTGTTCCAGCACTACAGTTGCATTGGCTGAATCTCTTCCAGCAAACACTTGACACATGAAAACCCCTTTATCCTCAGTTCTGACGCTCTTCAGTCGGACAGAGAAGTTTCCTTTGGGGATTTCAGCAGTGAAGAACTCAACTCTGTCTCGGTATCGCTCGTCTGAATCTGGAAAAACCTTGTTGTTTTCGTAGAGCAGAACCAGAATGTCTTCTTCATCTTCATCGGTTTTCTTCCAAGAAACCTGTTTTAAGTCTTCAGGTGTGACGTGAGAGTCTACAGAGCAGTTCAGAGTGACGTCTTCACCCACATACGCAGATATGGACCGATCTGATCCTGAGACTAGCAAACGCTCTGAAAGAACAAACTGTGTAAATATCACACACTCAAAGTATTTCTGAAGATCCATTTCAGTTCAGACTCACCAACATCTTTTATCTGAACCTCAGTCTCTCCAGACTCCTTCTGAGTGTGAACTGTACATGTGTATTCTCCTTTATCTTCAGCTCTCAGATTGTCCAGACGGAGGGAGAAGTTTCCATGTTTAATCTCATCAGTAAAGAAATGAGCTCTATCCTGATAATCCTGCTGCTGTGCCTCTGGTCGACTCTCACCATCTTGAAACAGATGAACTAAAGTCTCTGATTCTTTCCTTCTCCATTCCACCTCCAGATCCTCCATTAGTAAAGGTTCATCAACATGACAGGGCAGAATCACTGAAGATCCCAGAGGAGCAACCAGAGGACCAGAGGGACCGTGCAGAATGAATCCTGAGACAGAGAAACAAAATAAGCTTGTTATGTAGTTTTTCAAAGGATAATGGTTATATACTGATATATAGAGCATAATTACTGACATGAACAAGTATTTATGTACAGTAGGTATATTCAGGGGTGTCCCTAGGGCTCGACCCCAAATGTTGTTTTTGGTTTCTAGTTATTTACATTTACATTTACATTTATATTTATTCATTTAGCAGACGCTTTTATCCAAAGCGACTTACAAATGAGAACAATAGAAGCAGTTAAACTAAAAAGTAGGACAACAATATGCAAGTGCTATTAAATGAATAGATATAGAAGAGAAAGTGTTAGTATTAATTGATCAAGTGTTGCCGAAAAAAGATACTGTACGTCTTCAGCCTTTTCTTGAAAATTGCTATGGACTCAGTAGCTCTGGTTGAGTTAGCCAGATCATTCCACCAGCAGGGAACAGTAATGGTAAAGGTCAGAGAAAGAGATTTTGTGCCTCTTTGAGATGGTACCACAAGACGTTGTTCGCTTGCAGAGTGCAAGTTTCTGGATGGCACGTAAGTCTGAAGTAATGAGTTTAGGTAAAAGGGAGCAGAGCCAGTGGTTGTTCTGTAGGCAAACGTCAGTGACGTTTTGCTGTGCATTTTGGATCAGTTGCAGAGGTTTGACAGTGCAAGCTGGAAGACCCGCCAGGAGAGCATTACAATTGTCCAGCGCTTGGACAAGGAGTTGTGTAGCCTGCTCTGATAGGAAGGGCCTGATGTTGTATAAGGCAAATCTGCAGGATCCAGCAGTTATAGCAATGTTATCTGTAAAGTTAAATTGATCATCAATCACAACTCCAAGGTTCCTAGCTGATCTTGATGGAGTTATGGATCAGTTTGTCCTAGCTGAATAACCTAGCTGAATGGAGAAGTTGTGGTGTAGTGTTGGGTTGGCCGCCGCCAATGGCCGGGACCACAAGCAGCTCTGTCTTCGCAAGGTTTAGTTGAAGGTGGTGGGCCTGAAACACCCCTGAATTCGGCAATGACGTGTTTTATGCAATATTTATATCACGTTTAAATTTTAACTCAATACATTTGAATGCGCTATAGGTCTATAACTGAACTTTAACATCTTAATATTTGGTAAAAGTTTTTATGATCTCAGACATTACCACAAAAAAATAACGAGTTAAGTGATTCAACCTTTTATTTCAACATTACACTTTTGAGTATACATTCATACATTGAAGTAGAGAAGAAAATTATAGACTGGCATTACATACAAAGTAAAATTATAATGACATTTACAGATGGTCTAACCAGAATAGAAAATCTCTGCAGGCTATCATGTTTTGCTCTAGGATGTAGCTGACCAGTTCTCTTACGAGAGGTCTCTCGTACTTGCGTAAGATATCTTACGCTAGGGGAAAACCTCTTTTCCTCGAGATATTGAAGCCAAAAATTATCCTTAATTTTGCAATAATGTAAAACACATTGCAGCAGCATGCAGACATGGGCGAGACAGCTCCCCCGCCCATTGGCTGCTCTGCGGCAACTGCACCAGCCTATCGATAGAGGCTCCTCATGACGTCAGAACCAATGAGGGCGCTTCGCGCCCAATACGTCATGTCCCGCCGAAATCGGGTGGGGCCAGGGCTATAAATACGGCCCAGAGAGGCTGGTTTGGTCAGTTTTTTATCTCTTCAGCGGGCTCACGCATCGCTGGATCCTGAGAGGAAGCCGCGCCGTCTGATTACAAGCACCCAGCGGGATTACTCTGCATCTGAAGCTGCCGGTCGACAACTCGCCGCCTTCAGTCGCCGTTCCTGCTGACGCTTTCCGGCGTACATATCCTTTTCTCTGTTACTGTGTTTTGTGTATGTGTGTGTGTTCGCCGCCGCGACACACACTCTCATTGCACTAAAAGAGCCGGACGTCTTTTTCAAGACGCCCCTTTCCCCCCCAACCCGCAAAGCTCGCCGGTGCGCCCGCTTGCCTTGCCTGCTTGGAGGATGATACCTGCTCTCCCTCTGTTCGAGCCGCGCAAACCGCGCCGTTCACAGGGGATGTCAGGAGCGGACGGTCACGGGGCTAGCTTTCTCTCTCCCTCTTTTCGAGCCGCGCACAATGCGCCGTTCACAGGGGAGGCTGGAAGCGGACGGTCGGGGTTAGTTTTTCTTTACGTACAAGAAAGCTACCCTGCCTCTGCGCCCCATTCGCGCGTCAATCAACGCCGAAGAAAACATGTTGACGCTCTTATATGCTCGTGCATCTGAAAGCCTTTGTGTTCCCGCCTGTGGCTCAGTGGCGGAATCTTTGGTTTTTCACACGAGAGACCGGGGTTCGAATCTCGGTCTAACGGCAGATTAATTATGCCTCCAATGCTTCGCTCTGTCAGTTCCCTGAAAGGCGACTGCAGATGTGCATTTTGCAGCCAACGAGCGCGTTGTACAACCCGCTCGCCTGCACCCAAACACCGTTTCTATGGTTCCCGTGCGTCACTGGCGAAAGGAGAAAAGAGCGTTAATGTCCCGCTGCGGCCGGGCCGAATTCTATTTCTCATACATTTCTCATTCCCCTCTGAAGTTCAGGCGACTGGAAATGTCATACTGCAGTGAGCGAGCCTGTTGTAATGCACGCACGCCTGCAGACAAACGCCAGCATGTTGACGCTCTCTGTTTCTATGGCAACTTCTCGCTCGTTCAGTTCCAGTAAATGCGACTGTTCCAGTGTATTCTGCAGTAAACAAGTCGGCGACACAGCCCGCTTGCCTGCACACAAACGCCGCTTTACGGCTACCCAGATAAATCCCATTGAGTGTATTTTCTGGTGTTCCGGCCACGGCCGATGGTGTTATGAGTGTGGACGAAATGCCCACTGCCCAGTGCTCATTCCTACACAGGAACACAGCCCGTCGCACAGGGCTCGCGCACATGAAATCGACCCAGATCGATTGCGCATTAAATGTGGTAAATGTGCCCACTGCCCAGTGCCCACAAACACTACGTTCTGCATGTCTCAAGGTTTCTGCAAAACGAAACCAACATGCATTTGCTCTGCTCAGGCAGACAATGCTCTCAGTGTTGTAAATGTGCCCGCTATCCCACGCCCACATTCACACATAGACATGACAGGTCTTACGGGACTCGCCCAGCCCTCCCCCTCTCGGTTGACCACCGCAGAGGAGTCGAGCGCGGGCAATCTGCCCGCTGTTATCAGCGCGCCCCCTGCCTCAAATGTCATAAGCGCGACGCTTATGTTGCAGCACACTGAAGCCCCTCTGTCGCTGAGCGACCAGAGCGCGCTTCGCATTCAACCCCTAGCCATTCGTGCAAACGCATGGGCAAGGCTACCCGGGGTTTCGAAGTGGGTGCTAGACATTATAGAAAGAGGCTATTCGCTACAGTTCGGTCGACGCCCGCAACGCAGAGCGGCGCGAATCGATACTACGGTGAAAAAGGAAGTAGCACACCTACTTCGGGCCGAAATAGCGAAGTTACTGAGCAAAGGGGCTATAGAACCCCTATCACAAGCTCAGAGCGAAGGGGGCATGTACAGCAGATATTTTCTGGTACCCAAAAAAGACGGGGGTCTCAGACCCATTTTTAGATCTAAGACGACTAAACAAAGCACTTCTGAAATGACGGTTCAGAATGCTCACGACCAAGAAAATCCTCTCGCAAATTTGCCAAGGGGACTGGTTCATGTCGATAGATCTGAAAGACGCTTATTTTCAAATACAAATAGCGTCACGTCACAGGCGAATTTTGAGATTCGCCTTCGAGGGCCAGGCATATCAGTACACAGTCCTGCCATTTGGCCTATCCCTGGCACCTCGCGTATTCACGATGTGCATGGATGCAGCGCTCGCACCCCTCAGGCTCCAAGGCATACGAGTGCTGAATTATTTGGACGATTGGCTGGTTCTAGCTCGATCACAGTCGGAGCTCATAGAACACAGGACCATATTACTCGATCACCTCGAGAATTTAGGTCTCACAGTCAATTGGGCAAAGAGTTCACTGTCTCCCAGTCAGAAAATATCTTTTCTGGGCACAGATCTGGACTCGCTGTCTATGACAGCACAGCTGTCGCCGCAGCGCAGACTAAGTATTCAGCGCATGACAGAGATTTTTCGCCACGGCGCTTATTTAGTCCCGCTCAAAAAGCTTCAAAGGATGCTGGGTCTCATGGCTTCAGCATCCTCAGTGCTTCAGCTGGGTCTGCTTCGCATGTGCCCGCTGCAGTATAGGTTGAAAGCGCGCGCCGCGCAGAGCTTGGACCTCCGGTCTCGCGCGCCTCAAGGTCGATCAGAAATGCGTCGCAGCTCTGAAACCTTGGACAGTGACCGACTGGTACCGGTCAGGTGTAAGCCTGGGGACTTCCTCGAGTGTGAAGGTGGTGTCTACGGACGCCTCAACCTCGGGATGGGGAGCGCTGCTCGAGGGCAGACCGTTATTCGGCCAGTGGTCAGAACGGGAAAAGCTTCTGCATATAAACTGCCTGGAAATGATGGCAGTCGACAACGCGCTGAGGCGCTTTTGTCCTCAGATAAAAAGACACCACGTCTTGGTCCGTTCGGACAACATGTCAGTGGTGGCTTATATAAATCACCAAGGAGGTATCAGATCCAGAATCCTTCAAAGGCTGACGGAACGCCTCCTGGTCTGGGCTCAGCACAATCTGCGCTCGCTCAGGGCAGCGCATGTGCTCGGCCATCTGAATGTGGGACCAGACAGACTGTCCAGAAACAATCTGCCGACAGGAGAATGGTCTTTACATCCACAGACAGTCAAAATGCTATGGAGGACATTTGGCAGAGCGGAAATAGACCTATTTGCGTCTCAAGAGAACGCTCATTGTCAGGAATTCTTCTCCAAGAGCAGGGATGCGCTGGCCCCGCTGCCCGCTCTATGCGTTTCCCCCTGTCACGCTCCTACCCCAGGTGTTAGAGCGAATCAGGGAGAGCGGATGCCCAGTGCTACTCGTCGCCCCATTTTGGACAAACCAAGTCTGGTTTCCAGTCCTGATGCAGCTGACGAGTACTGCCCCGTGGCCGATACCGGTGAGGAGGGATCTCCTCTCGCAGGCGAACGGCTCGATCTGGCATCCTCGCCCGGAGCTTTGGTCCCTACATGTGTGGGCCATCAACGGGTACCTGTTAACCTCCCAGCGGGAGTGTTAAACACGATCACGCAGGCTAGAGCTCCATCTAGGAGGCGGCTCTATTCCTCAAAATGGTCTGTGTTCACTAGCTGGTGTACAGCGAGTGGCACTTCACCCTCACGCTGTGGGGTGCCGGAGGTTCTCTCCTTTTTACAAGAGCTTCTGGATAAGGGCAGAATCCCATCCACGCTCAAAGTTTATGTGGTGGCCATAGCAGCGTTCACTGAACCACCGCTTGGCCAGTCATTAGGAAGGAACGATCTGGTCATTCGCTTCCTTAGAGGAGCTAAGAGGCTGAACCCTCCCAGACCACCCTCAGTTCCCGTTTGGGACCTTTCCACGGTTCTGGAAGCCATGAAAGGTGCCCCATTCGAGCCAATACAGTCAATAGACCTGAAACTCTTGTCTTTCAAAACAGTGTTTCTTCTGGCTCTCGCTTCAGTGAAGCGCATAGGGGATTTGCAAGCGCTCTCAGTGAGCACGACGTGTATGGAGTTTGGGCCGAATGACTCGAGAGTCATACTCAAACCAAAGCACGGATATGTTCCTAAATCCCTCAACACACCGTTTAGGGCACAGGTTATCTCCCTGTCGGCCCTGCCGGTATCTGAAGAGGAAGGGGACGCAGGCTTCCTTTGCCCGGTCAGGGCGTTAAGAGCCTATGGGCCCTATTTTAACGATCTGAAACGCAAGTGTCAAAGCGCAAAGCGCAAGTAACTTTGTGGGCGGGTCTCGGCGCTGTTGCTATTTTCCCGGCGGGATAAATGACTATTGCGCCAGGCGCAAATCTAAAATGGGTTGGTCTGAAGTAGCTTCATTATTCATAGGTGTGGTTTGGGCGTAACGTGAAATAAACCAATCAGAGCGTCATCTCACATTCCCTTTAAGAGCAAACGCGCTTTTTCCATAGCGGATTGCTATTGTAACGGCGGATTTGCCAGGCGCGCGCCAGGAGCGGTTCACAGCCAAGGAGAGCAACGCTCTCGTCACGGCCGTAAAAGAGAGAAGTTACATTGAAATGGAGAAACCCACCCAAATTAACTTCGGTTAAACAGGCGTATGATAATTTGGGTAAATGTGTAAGCTAGATGTATGCTTTTATAATAAATAGTCTATCTATCTATCTATCTATCTATCTATCTATCTATCTATCGTAATAATGTATTCAAAAATGAAAACTGCTGCTTCTGTGTAGATGAGAGAATCAAAGTGTAGGCTATGTGCGTTGTGCACACGCTACATTGATTATGGCCAAGCATGCGCCCTTAAAATAGCATATGAATAACATGCGCAACGCGCCACTGACTTTAAACAATTTTTTCCTGGTTAGTGGCGCAATTGTTTTCTAAACCTGCAAAATAGCATGAATGAACGTTTGCGCCGGAACACGCCTCCTCTTTGCGCTGAACCGCCCCCGGGAGCGCAAGTGTATTTCCTAACTTACCGACGTGCTTCTGTGGAGGGAAAAGTCCGCTTTGCGCGGGTGCAAAATAGGAATGATACATGCGTCGGTGTACAAAGTCACTTGCGCTGGGTGCAAGATAGGGCCCTATGTGTCTCGCTCATCTGTTTTCAGACAGACGGAGCAGCTCTTTGTTTTGTTCAGCGGACGTTCTAAGGGACTAGCTGCATCAAAACAGAGTCTATCCAGATGGATAGTTGATGCTATAGCGCTAGCTTACACATCCAAGGGCCTGCAATGCCCGATAGGTGTCAAAGCGCACTCCACAAGAGGCATGGCCTCGTCGTGGGCTTGGTCCAGTGGGATTGCCTTGCAAGATATCTGTATGGCGGCAGGCTGGGCCTCCCCGTCTACATTTATAAGGTTTTATAACCTCGAGGTTCCCGCTTTGCAAGCTAGGTTGCTCTCGGTTTAATTTTTCAGTATTGCCCGCCCGATGCTATCGGCTCGGGATGCTGAAACTGCTAGAGCGGCGATCACTGATCGCCTATATACTTCTGTGGGCAATACGTAAGTCCCCCATATTTACCAGTCCAAGCTGAGTTCGCCCTGGCTGTGTGGAACACTTGATATAACATGCTCTTATCAGAGCTCAATATTACAGGAATGATGCTATTCTAGCCCCTCTTCCCGGATTCTCTGTGAGTCCCTTGTGATTAGGCACTGTATGAGCCCCGGGCACCTGCCCTTGGGACTTTAGTGTTATGTCTCAAGCACGCACGGCGTTTTACATTGTGTTCCCCTAGCGTAAGATATCTTACGCAAGTACGAGAGACCTCTCGTAAGAGAACGTACTCGGTTACTAACGTAACCTCGGTTCTCTCTAGAAGAGGGAACGAGTACTTGCGTATCTTGCCGTGCATGCGTCATGTTCTGATTCGCTTCAGCGATGAAAAAACTGATTAAACCAGCCTCTCTGGGCCGTATTTATAGCCCTGGCCCCACCCGATTTCGGCGGGACATGACGTATTGGGCGCGAAGCGCCCTCATTGGTTCTGACGTCATGAGGAGCCTCTATCGATAGGCTGGTGCAGTTGCCGCAGAGCAGCCAATGGGCGCGCGAGCTGTCTCGCCCATGTCTGCATGCTGCTGCAATGCGTTTTACATTATTGCAAAATTAAGGATAATTTTTGGCTTCAATATCTCGAGGAAAAGAGGTTTTCCCCTAGCGTAAGATATTTTACGCAAGTACTCGTTCCCTCTTCTAGAGAGAACCGAGGTTACGTTAGTAACCGAGTACGATTTTCAGAGTTTCACCGTTGTCAGTTTTTGCATTTTTTGACAGCAGTGACACACAGAGATCTGTTACAAATATACACATACACAGTATTTTAGTGACTCCTGGATCGTCACAACATTCACGCAACACATCTAGAACTTTTCTGAGGATAACACCGATCGGCTCTTTGCCATTAAAAAAACATGGGGGTCACATCTGTCCATGGATTTGTCAGGCCTCTTATGACATCCATTTCATTTTTGAGATTTGTCACATGCTTGGTGTCCTGCGCACAATCGTTTTTCATATCACACGCAGCATCAATGATCCTGTGCATCAAGCCAACCATCTGGCCTCTAAAATAATCTTTAAACATACAGTCTAGCGTAGCTCTTAAACGGCACTCATTGCCCGTGGCGCACTCGCACACCTCCGGCTGCATGTGCACAGCATCGCCAGAACTCTTCGGACAGTCGCTCTCCATCAGCTTTTAGATTTTTAGAACTCAACTTTGTGCACGGTATAAACTTTGTCCCCGTAGTTTGCGTCAGACTCAGACAAACAGGAATGTTGAAGCAGACTTTGACAGTCCATGTAACAACCAGACAATATTCCTTCAACTTTGATCAATGAGATGTTGCAGTAGCACAGCAGTCCACGGCTAGTAGAGCTAGAGCCCTTCAGTTAGGAAAACCAGGGTTGTATGCGATAACTGAGGCTGAGCTCAGCCCTGGAGGGGCTGTATAGGGGTGTCGTCATCATGACGTTGTAAACAGCTATATAGGATTAAAGCCACATTGAATCAGAAGTAGCGTCATGGAGAAGTTATGCATATGCCACCAGAGAGATGGGTGAATTGTTCACAATAAGTTCCATAACAAGCATTTAGAGAGTAGCTAGGATGTATTTCATTTTGCACAGGCTTTAAGTTAACTTTTACCAAATATTAAGATGTTATTAATATTGTAGCGAATCAACTCAAATGAGGGGAATATATAATTAATAATTAATAATTAATCATACTGGTTATGAGCCATTATTACCTACACATTTTAAATCACCCAAAAAGCGGATACATAGCCTGTATATTTGTATCTCTATATATAGATAATTAACCACAACAAATTATAATCAATTATAAATATACAGATAGGCTATAGATCAAATTTCAGAATAACCTACAAAGTTAATTTCACATCGAATAATCCGTTCGTCCACCGAACCGACCATACAATCTTCTTATCAACTCTCAAGGAGTGTTATTCTTCTTATAAACTCTCAAGAAAGGCTATTCTTATGGTCATGAAGAAAAACTTTCTTGTTCTATAAGATTACTAACTTGTAGGCTAATCAACAATATAAAGTTTGTAGCTTAAGATCACACATTTAAGAGGCTTTGTTCGATGAGCAGCAGACAGAGACAATCAAGTGTATAATGGGTTTTTAACCTGTTAAGCTTCACCAGTGCGCCGGCGTGTTTTTGTTTGTTTTTTTTAAATAGTTCAAAGTTACTATCAGATTTAATGTTATTACTGCAAACATGCCCCTGCGGGGCCCATGCTGGCTTTTTGCGGGCACAGTTGGCTAGGGCCAGCCCACACCAAACCTAAACAGGCCCAGTGCGGGCTTGCCCAGGCGAGGCCCACAGCTTTGGGCTCACCGCGGGCTATCTGTGAGCAGCCCACACTAGCGGGCTGCCCACATTAAGCCCATGATGGCCCATTGTGGGCCAGCCCGTTCGGGCCCAGAGCAGATTTTGTACCTTTGGGCCCATGCAGGTTTTGTTTAGGTAGCCCACTTTCATTACATTTTGGCTGCTTTTAAAAATTGAATGTGAAATTCAATAAGACCTAACATTTATAACTCTGCTCAGAAGGAATAAAAAGAAAAAATCCATTATTGTGTCTACAAAACAACGCATGATCCCTTTAAAAACTCTAAGAACAAATCTATTATTTTTACTGGATATGATGATTGTAATGTAATCCAAAATTAACAGTGTACCATGCAATTGGTGGTAAAAAATCTGGCTGCCTCGTAATTTAAAAAAAAATCTACCAACCTAGTTCATTTTGAATCCTGCATATAAAACAATAGGCTTTTAATTTATTTGAGAAGGTCAAAATGTAAAGTTGTTGATGGTACAGAGATATGAAGAAGTTATAACTAGTTATTATGATATCCATCACTCTGGCAGAGTTAGTTGAGTTTAAATTAAATTGTAATCTTCTCTCTTCTTTGTGTCTGTTTTTATACAATTCCCCATAGATGTATAGGCCTAATGCCATTTATATCATTCTAATATAGCTAAACATTTTCAACAATAAAAAATACATTAAATTTAAAGAAAAGACATGTTCACATGACTAATTACACCTCAGTCAAGTCAAATAAATGTTTATTCATTATAGTTGCTTTTCACACCATTGTCTACAACACTCAAAACAACATTGGAGATCATATTAACATATTAACATGCCTAAGACTTTTGCACAGTATTGTACATAAATGTCTATATTCATTAGAACGTTGTTCTATCTCTATTTCATTTGCATAAAAATATAACTGTTTTCATGAATATTACCTGACATCGTCCCCAACAGTTTGTGAATTTGTTGGACATTGGGATGTTTTAACAGTCAAAACTTTTATTACTTTTTACTTTTTCTTCTATTTATCGGATACCAGACACAGGATTTTTATTCTTGTCATCTTAATTTATTAAATCTCTTAGGGTATAAAAAGGATGTGCACATATTTTATTACAATTTTATTTTATTTTATTTTATTTTATTACGAGTGTGAGAATTAAACAAATAATAATAATACATAGGTTATTTACGCTTTTCAAAACACTTTGCCCTCGTTGTTTAAATAAAGTTTAAATACGCTATCTACTGATTTAAAATCACAGAATAATTTGTCTAATGAAATATCTATTTAAGTATCTATTTTTTCTATCCTTAACTTGGCATTACAGTTTAAATTACATTAAATAAAAGATTAATACATGCGTGTTAAAAGTATCCAATTCCGCGCATGCGTCGAACGTATTTGATTAATCAACGTCATCACGCTACAGGCTGCAGTCGTCACTTGCCGCCTTCCTAACGGTTGTTTGCCTTCACAGTGGAATACTCCTGACTCTGAGGTGAGTTTTAACTGTAAATTATCTTTAACAGTAATATTTGCCATAGTGTGTGTGTTCTACTATTATTGTATTTCAGTACCTATTTTTTATTTTTTTTTGTTAATCCAGACAATAAGTTTTTGTCGAACGACAACGGAGTAACGTTAGTTAGCTTATATAGGATAAATATGGTCCTTTTCACCCCGTTTACCATATTATGTATGTCACCACGTCAGATTGTCACAGTAAACTGCTAAAGTCTAAGGAAAAAAGTTCTTAAGTTATAACTATGTTCGTCTAACGGCTGTGGTCTGAGCACACGATTTTTGATTGTGCACGATTAAAATGGCTCCACGATCTGCTTTTGAAGAAATATCGTAGTATCCTCAGAGCCCGTCTACGGAGAGCCTTGGCACTTCCTATTAGCCCCATTGTATCGATCTTGGTTGCAGTTCCATTAGAATTCCACTGGAGGTGATCGCGGGCGAGTGCAGACTGAATGGGAGTCTATGGGGCTAGACGGCTAAATGTGTCTCTTTCACCCGATTGCCGTTGAGAAATCTCAAATTTTATTGTAGGTTTTGCCAGTTCAACATGGGTTATAGGTCGAAAATTGAATGAACGAGTACTTATGTCCTTTCGATTTCTTACAGGTTGAGTTGTTGTTGCCCATAACACGCTAGCATTCTGCTAATGAACGCTGATTGGTCAGTGAAGGACTGATTACGACCAGAGATACCGCTTGATGGCATCGTGGCATCCGAAGCAGGACCAGAAACAAACAAAACAAAAACTCTTCTAGCACGTGTATTTACCTGTGTCAGCTGTGTTGTCGATGCCTCGAGAGAAAAGAAAGTGCAGAGCGCGAAAGCACCAACGCGACTGAAGGATTGCCGTAAAGCAGTATCTCTGGTCGTACGATGTGTATGACGTCATTGACACTTTAAAAGACTTTTTAAAGCAAATAAGTGACTCTAAAAAATCTAATACCCAGCAATGTGTAATTTCTTTGCATCTCCTTTCGAATACAACATTCAAATTACTAGACAAAAAATTATATCCTGAGAAAAGTGGATTTTGATGGGTATAGCGCCATAGACCTCCATTCATTCTGCACTCGCCTGCGAGCGCCCCCGCATGGACAGAGACGTGTTACTGCAGCCAGTCCAGAAACCGGAAGTAAGCAGAGAGTGCCAATTCTCTTCCTATTAGACATTCTCTGGTATCCTGCTACAGTGCATTCAGTAGTTGGTTATGTGTTGGTTATGTGATATGTATAAAGTGAAATTAAACATTTGAGAGAAAACTACTCGGTTACTATCGTAACCTCAGTTCCCTGAGAGTAGGGAACAAGTATTGCGTAGCTATACGCAGTGGGGAAACTCCTTTTCCTCGATTTACTGAAGCCTATAATAATGTAAAACGCATTTTTGCAGCTACACAGCTAGCACAGTGAACGTCTGGCTCACTCATTGGCTGTGCTGCGGCAACTGCACATCTAATGGCGCGGGCGCCTCTGACGTGTGCGCCAATGAGCTAGCATCACGCCATTACACGTCAGAGCCCGCCAAGGGGGCTTGGCCTTAGCCTATATTAGTCCCCGAAAAACGCCATTTTAGCAGAAAACATTTGAGAGAAAACTGGATGCGTGGCTGTATATAGAGCATACAGGTCTTAAAATGACAGTATCCTAATATTAAACATGCTGCCGCTTGACCTTAAAGGGATAGTTCACCCAAAAATGTCAAATGCCATTATTTACTCACTGTAATGTTGTTTCAAACCTGTATTAATTTCTTTATTGTGCAGAACACAAAATAAGATATTTTGAAGAATGTGGATAACCAAACAGTTGCTGGTCCCCATTGACTTCCAATGTAGAAAAAAACATATACTAGTCACTGTGGACCAGCAACTGTCTGGTTACCCACATTCTTCAAAATATTTTTTTTCAACAGAAGAAAATCATTAGGGTTTAAAACAACTTGAGAGAGTAAATGATAAGAGATGTTTTGGGTTAACAGTTAACTATCCCTAATATAACAAAACACAAAGAGAAAAATCACCCACTGCTCTTGACTAAGATATTTAACACAGTAGCTTTATTAAGAATCAATGTATAATTTATACAGTGAAGTCTAGTGTTGTATTGTTATATTTGTTCATTTAATTTTGTACTTGAATGCTACTGTTAAATACACCTAAGGTAGCTGAAAAAAAATAAAGCACTGTTGATTTAATTTGTAGAAATGAAGGTTGGCTATAAAAAAGGTTTTATAATTATAGAGGTCCCAAATTTGAGGTGGTTGGAGGGTTTTTAAGACATTTGAAGGCCAAAAAATTTATGAAAAATAGCTTCAAAACCATGTCAGTTGGGAGTAGAGTTTTGTCAATATCTGCTCTCTCATCTCCACTACACTTTACAAGAATCGTGTATTTGACAGTTTAAAAACAACAAAAAATGTGAACGAAGTTACTTACAATGACAGCCAGTTTTTTTTGTGTGTGTGTGTGTGCGTGCGTGTGCGTGCTTCAGATAAGTGCACTCAGAAAACGATCTATTAGAAGTTTAAACATATAGCTTTAAAACGTGTGAAAATAATAAACTTTAATGATGAAAGAAGAACTGACACGCAATATTATTATTATTATTATTTTGTCAGCTTTTGATGAATAGCCTATTCATGTTTTAACCAAGAGAGATAAAGCGCTTACACTGAGACATCTATTGTTTGAATTTTGTTATAAAATAGACTGAATTAGAAAGTTAAGACCTTTTTTCATATTAAAACTAACAGAGCACAAAAATTATTGCGGTCATGATTTATGAAGTGTCTGTAACGGTTACGTCCATAACGCATTATTATGGTTGTTCACCGCAAGTAGTGAGATGAATTGTCGATCCTAATATGCATTTAAACATAATTTAGCTTTGTATATAAAGTTTCAAGTTATTTGCATTTGTAATTGTTATATTATATAAACTTATATAAAACTTATATTGTGATCTCTTAATTATAGCCCTTATAAATTGCACAAAAAAAAAAAAAAACAGGAAGTGCTGTTATGACAAAATTAGTCTATTTTCATTTTAAAATGGAAAAATTAGACAAAAGTTTATTAGTTTGCCTGATTATTTTAACAGATTTATTTGACTCGGCAAGCGAATGTCTGCCCAAGAAAGTGAAAGTCCTATATATTTTATCACAGGTTACGAGGATATGGCTTCCAGGAGTTATTGGACTAAGCGCCGGCACACATTAAGAATACTGAATTCTTTTGATTCATCATCTTCAGTTCAGGAGATTAATGGAGGTGAAAGTTTGGGAGAAGTTAATCCTGAATCCAATCTGGATGTCAATGATGAGGAAGATGATATTTTCATGGATTGCCTAAATTCATTTGATGACTGTGGCAACAGTAGTGATGAGAGTGATGCAGTTGAAGATGGTGACACAGACTGTAGTGATGAGAGTGATACAGTGGAAGATGAATGTGCAAAACTATCAAAGGTGCTGTGTGAGTGGGCTCTGAGGAATGATGTGCCACAGAACACCCTCTCAGATCTTCTTTGTGCACTACAGGAGTTCCATCCAAATTTACCAAAGCAAGCTCGCACCCTGCTACGAACCGCAAAAATAGCAGCCAATGTTAAAAACATCAAAGGAGGTGAATATATACATTTTGGCATTCTCACTTACCTGTGGACAATTTCAACTCTCATCAACGATGTTATCAACACTATTGGCCTCCAAATGAATGTTGATGGCTTGCCCTTGTACAAGAGCTCTGCTTTGCAGTTGTGGTCAATTTTGGGCAAAGTGTCATTTGCAGACGAACCTTTTGTTATTGGAATTTTTTGTGGCAATAGCAAGCCTCTGGATTTGGAGCAGTATTTGTCTGACTTTGTGCAGGAGGTAGCTAGCCTTGAGCAAGGCTTTGAGGTAGCAGGAAAGAACTTTCCTTTAAAGATTGACTGCTTCATTTGCGATGCTCCTGCAAGATCGTTTATTAAAAACATTAAGGGACACAATGGGTACTTTGGGTGTGAGCGCTGCAATCAAGAAGGAGTCTATGTTAAGAACCACATGACTTTCCCAGAGAAGACGGCTACACTCCGCACAGATGATCAGTTCTCTAGACAGGAGAATGAGGATCACCACAGGGGCAACTCTCCCCTTGCACGGATTAACATAGGCATGGTTACAATGTTCATTCTGGACTACATGCACCTTGTTTGCCTCGGAGTGACTCGAAAATTGATACGTTTTTGGATGAAGGGGGATTTTTCTTGTAGGTTGGGCTCTCATGCAGTGATGGCTATCTCTGCGAGATTGCAGCAGCTAAGGCAGTATATGCCAATTGAGTTTCAGAGAAAGCCAAGAAGATTAGCAGACATTGACCGGTGGAAAGCCACTGAATTCCGCCAGTTCTTACTTTATACGGGCCCAATTGTTTTACAAGACATCCTTTCCTCTTCCCACTACAGAAATTTCATGAATCTCTCAATTGCCATGTACTTGATGCTCTGTCCTGCCTTGTGTAATTATTACTGTGACTACGCTGATGCTCTCATGAAACATTTCTTAAGTGAATTTGAGCAGTTGTATGGTGCTGATGAATTGGTGTATAATGTGCACAGTTTGACTCATTTGGCTGATGATGTTAGGAGGTATGGAGCTTTAGATGGAGTGTCAGCTTTTCCATTCGAAAACTATATGAGGAAATTGAAAAAAGCTTCCCGGAAACCACAGTTTGTTCTTAAACAAATATTTAACCAAATTACACTTGAAAGGACATTTATTACATCAACAAAAGCAAAGCAGACAGACAGCAAGACACCTTTGCTGAAAATGAAACACTCATGTGGTCCATCAATACCTAACCTGCCTCACTGCACCCAGTATAAAAAGGCAATCTTTCAACAGTTCTGTGTTGCCACAACTACTGGGGACAACTGCGTGATGGTTCAAGGGAATTTGGGACTGGTACAGAACATACTATGTGATGAAAAGACCAACACAAAGTACATCATTTTCAAGAGGTTTTCAAAGCTAGATTCCCTTTACTCCAGTCCTCTAGATTCAAAAGACATTATAAAGCAAGTCATCTAGAAAGTACAGACCAAATAAACTACCTGTCAGATATAACAAGAAAATATGTTTTGATCCATACAGACACAGAATGGGCAGCCATTCCATTTCTCCACAGCTACTGAGTTTTTTTTTCTTCTTTCTTTTTTTTGTATATGTAAATGTCTTCCACCAGCGAGCCACCTTCCACCAGCGAGCCACCTTCCACCAGCGAGCCACCTTCCACCAGCGAGCCACCCTCCACCAGCGAGCCACCCTCCACCAGCGAGCCACCTTCCACCAGCGAGCCACCTTCCACCAGCGAGCCACCCTCCACCAGCGAGCCACCTTCCACCAGCGAGCCACCTTCCACCAGCGAGCCACCCTCCACCAGCGAGCCACCCTCCACCAGCGAGATGGCCCTTTACAACATTGTGGAGTTCCCAGATTACTCAGTAGGGATTGTGAGCAGCAAATGGCTTAATGAGGACTCCTCCATAACTCTGTGGCCACCTTATACTGACCCTGGTAAACACAAGGCAGCTTTGTTGATGCATGAAGTTCCTGGAGAGACTTGGAAAGCGCATGAAATATGTGTTTTGGGCACAGCAGGTAGATTTTTTTTTCCCCCAGAATTGTAAATAACTTATACTGAGCATTGCATGAAAGGTGTCAAGGAAAATGTAAATGGATGAAAGACCTATTGACATTTATTTTGTTTCTTACAGTGGATTATGAAAAGGCAAGATATAAAGCCAAAATGGCAGAAACAAATTTAATTGTTGCCAGTGAACCTGAAGAATTAGATCGCAGTCAGCGGTCAAGACAGTAAGTGTTGTTCTATTGCCTTTACTGTCTAGTGAATTTATGCAAATTAGGTTAAATATTAAATAGGGCTGCACAATTAATCGCATTTCTAATCGCGATTACGATTACGGATGGCACGATTACGTAATCGTTCAAAGCCACGATTACAAACAAAAAAAGCCGTTTACATTATTCTGCGTTTAGAGCATGTTACGTTGTGAGAGGCGAATCACGAGTACTTTAGAGAACCCAGCACAATAGGAACTACCAGAAACGTAAGTGTACACTGAAATAAAAAGTCTCTCACCTCAGAAAAACGGACTTTCCTGTCCTGTCAGCCGCTATAATGCAGTAGCGCGCACTCTTTAATTGCACGCGCAAATGCGCCGGTGCGCGCTGTATCACTTCACTAAAGCGCAAAAGAAATATGAGCATGCAACGTCGTAAATTAGTAAGTAATGAAATAAAAGTAAAATACCAATAAATCACGTTATTGGTACATCATGTGTTTTGGATGCAGGTATGATGTTCATTCTATTTATCAGGTGCAGCTTCCATGTTTCTTTAACAGTTCTTGTAAGTATTGTGTACCATGGTAACTGTTGTTTCCATAACCCCAAAATGCCACTTCTTGGTTATTTTGTATATTTGTATATGATTGTGGTGGCTCACACCAAGATTGTATTAACAAAAACGTCTCGGGTTACGACTGTAACCCTTGTTCCCCGAGAAGGGAACGAGACACTGCGTCGTCGTCGTGACGACACTATGGGAACGCCCTCAGCGTAACGCATCTGAAGCATGAATGAAATCTGTCCAATCCTGATTGGTGCTGCGTCATGACGTAGTAGATGACGGCATAACCGGAAGATACAAAGGGACGCCGGCACAAACACACGTTAGCTCCTTTGCGATGAAGCACGTGCTCTGCCCGTGATAGGTGTGGCGACGAGACGCAGTGTCTCGTTCCCTTCTCGGGGAACAAGGGTTACAGTCGTAACCCGAGACGTTCCCCTTCGAGGGAACTCGCACTGCGTCGTCGTCGTGACGACACTATGGGAACGCAATGCCCACTATGCCACACCGTAAGCACGCCACCCTAGTGTGAAGCTGGGAGACCAGGCACACTTAGGACGCGATCACTCTGGCGCCAGGCGTCACAGGGAGTTGCAGACTAAAAAATCTTATGAAGGTGTGTGGAGTGGCCCACCCAGCCGCTTCGCAAATATCTTGAAGTGAGGCTCCAGAAAGGAGGGCTACCGAGGAGGCCATGCTCCTGGTAGAATGAGCCCTCACAGCTATAGGTGAAGGCAGACTGCGCACCTGATAAGCCATGGCTATAGCCTGAACAATCCAATTACTGATTGTCTGCTTGGATGCAGGCAGCCCTTTCTTGCGTGAACCAAAGCACACCAACAACTGGTCTGACTTCCTCCACTGAGAGGACCTCTCAAGGTACACTCTCAGGGCTCTGACTGGGCAGAGCAGGTGAAGTCTCCCCTCTTCCGCCGTCACGTGAGGTGGAGGATGGAATGCCTGAAGAACCACTGACCGTGCCACATTAAATGGCACCTTGGGCACATAGCCCGGTCTAGGGTGTAAGATGGCCTTAACTCCGCCAGGGGCAAACTCCAGGCAAGTTGGCAATATAGCCAAGGCCTGGAGATCCCCCACTCTCCTCAGAGAGGTGATAGCAAGGAGAAAGGCCACCTTAAGGGTCAGGTTCTTTGCCTCAGCCGACTCCAGTGGCTCGAAGGGGGCCTCAGCCAACCCTTCAAGTACCACCGCCAGGTCCCAGGTTGGAACTCTGGAGCGAGCCGCAGGCCTCATCCTCCGAGCCCCACGGAGGAAACGTACAACCAGATGGTGCTTCCTCAAAGGCCCCTCACCTATAGGCGAGTGGAAAGCCGCAATGGCAGCCACATACACCTTAAGTGTGGACGGGGTAAGACCGGTGGAGAAACGATCTTGGAGGAACTCCAGCACTGAAGCCACTAGGCATTTAACTGGGTCCACCTCACGCTCTCTACACCAAGTGGAAAACACATTCCACTTCAGGCTGTACAGTCTCCTGGTAGAGGGAGCCCTGGAGCTGAGTAAGGTCTCGACAACATCTGCTGACAGGCCAGCCTCTAGGTACCGAGCCCCCTCAGGGGCCAGACCCAAAGGTTCCACAGCTCTGGCCGGGGGTGAAATATTGTGCCCCCTGCCTGAGACAGCAGATCCCTCCTCAGAGGGACCTGCCACGGGAGGCCGTCTAGCAGAGCTATAATGTCCGAGAACCAAACTCGGGTCGGCCAGCGGGGTGCTACTAAAAGTAGACTGATCCCCTCTCGGCGAACCCGCTCCAAGACCCCCGGGAGCAGAGCGATCGGGGGAAATGCGTACAGACGCAGCCTTGGCCACGTCTGCATCATGGCATCCAGCCCCAGCGGAGCTGGATGTCTGAGAGAGAACCACAGTGGACAGTGGGACGTCTCTTGAGACGCAAAGAGATCCACTTCCACCGGGCCAAATCTCACGCATATGGCTTTTACCACCTCTGGGTGGAGTCGCCACTCCCCGGGCCTCAGCCCCTGCCTCGACAGGACGTCTGCTCCCTGATTTTGGTCCCCGGGGACGTACATCGCTCTGAGAGACGATATTTTCCCCTGGGACCACAGGAGGATCTGGTGTGCCAATCTGCATAGAGGGCGCGACCTCAGACCCCCCTGGTGATTCAGATACGCGACAACGGAAGTGTTGTCCGAGCGTATCAGGACATGGTGGCCGCGGAGGTCTGGGAAAAAGCTCCTCAGAGCTTTGTAGACCGCCAGCATTTCCAGGCAATTGATTTGCCAAGAAGAGTGCCGGGTCTCCCACAGACCTCTCGCAAAGCGGCCATCCATCCAGTAAGGGAGGCATCTGTTGAAACGGTTTTCCGGCAACATGATGCTCCCAGTACTGGTCCCTGGGACAGGAACCAAGGTTTCCTCCATATGACGAGAGAACGAAGGCATCTGCGCGTTACTCTGATCATACGGAACGGATTTCCCCTCGGGGAAAACCCCTTGGCTCTCAACCACCACTGTAGGGGTCTCATGTGTAGCAGGCCAAAAGGTATGACGTTGGACGCTGCTGCCATGTGCCCCAGCAGTATTTGAAACTGCTTCACAGTGAGGTTGTGGCCTAGCTTCACTCTGGAGACCAACGCCTGTATGGAACCCACCCGAGCAGGAGACATTTGTGCCCGCATCGTCGTGGAGTCCCATACCACTCCCAGGAACGTAGTCCTCTGGGAGGGCGTCAACACGCTTTTCTTCGTGTTGAGTCTCAGCCCCAAGCACCTGATATGAGCGAGAACGACATCTCGATGTCGAACTGCCATATCGTACGACTTGGCTAATATTAGCCAGTCGTCGATGTAATTGAGTACACGAATGCCCTGGAGTCTCAGCGGAGCCAGCGCTGCATCCATGCACTTGGTGAAGGTGCGAGGGGAAAGAGCTAGGCCAAAGGGAAGAACCCGATATTGGTACGCTTCGCCCCCGAAAGCGAACCTCAGGAACTTCCTGTGACATGGAAGGATGGAGATATGGAAGTATGCGTCCTTCAGATCTATCGTGACGAACCAGTCCTCGAACTGGATCTGACTCACGATGGCTGGAATTGTGAGCATCTTGAACCTGAATCTCCTCAGAGAACGATTCAAGTGCCTGAGATCTATTATTGGACGCAACCCCCCATCCTTCTTGGGAACTATGAAGTACCGGCTGTAGAACCCGGACTCCCTGTCTGGCAGAGGAACACGTTCTATGGCCTCCTTGACCAACAGGGATTGAACTTCCTGTTCCATAACCCGAACCTGCTCTCAGCCGACCACAGTCCAGACCACCCCGTTGAACTTCGGGGGAGGGGAGCTGAACTGCAGTCTGTAACCCAGCTCTACAGTACGCAGGGCCCACGCAGATATATTCGGAAGCATGACCATGCGCCGAGATAATCTACTAAGGGAACCAGCCTCTCAAGGCTGGCCTCGGGTGTCAACCGAGCCTCATTCCCGACCCCCTGAAGCGGCTGACCGGCAGGGAGCAGTCGAGAATGATTTTCGGTGTGCGGACGCGTTCGCTGCCCAGCCGCAGGTCTTTCTAGAGGCGGCTGGAGCGGCGTGCGTGCGCGGGAAATCAGTGTGGCCCGAAGCGTACTGGACGGCGGGAACACAGCACTGATTTCCTGAGAGCTCCGGGGGGAGGCGACCTCGATCGCTCCACCCCGGGGGGGACAGCTCTGAGTGGTCCGGCCGCAGCTAGGACCACCTGGCAGAAGCCTTCTTTGCCTAAAGGACGGTCCTCAGATCGACCTTAGGCTCAGAAGGCTTGCCGCAAGAGCGCCGTCTCCTTTGCCAGGCTCCCTCGGGAGGGGCGCAGGAGGCGACACTCTTTTTGCACCTGTCGGTGCGAGGCTCAACATTTTAATTCCTCAAAATTAAATGCAGCCAAAAAAACACTAGATAAGTGAAACGGTGGTAGGCTGAATTAAAATATCTAACTTCTCAAAGTCAGATAATATTCCATCATTTTAATTCCATTAAGAATTAAATGCAGCCATAATCACCAGACAATACTGTTTGTTTAGTTTAATATTTATTTAAACGGTTTCGTAATCTACGCGCTGCCTCGGCAAACGCGAGATTCGAGCCGTCGGTCACAATATATCGGCTTTCATCCCTCGAGAACAAAGTCAACAATTGCGAGGTTGAAACATCCGACAGCCCACGGCTTTTTTCTATGCACGCACGCCGAGATATTTCTCAATGAACACTGCCAGCCCCCTCAGGAGCTGACTGTGAATGCCTCGCACCCAAACAGTATTATTTCACAGATCGTGTGTGTCCCTTTTATAGCAGACTCGTAATCTACGCGCTGCCTCGGCAAACGCGAGATCCGAGTCGTTCACAATATATTTGGCTTTCATCTCTCGAGAAGAAAGCCAACGGGCGCGAGGCTGAAACACCCGGAACGCACGGCTGTGTGCGTCAAGATATTTCTCAATGAACACACAGCCAGCACCCTCAGGAGCTGACTGTGCATGCCTCGCACCCACACAGAATCTTTAATGCAGAGTAGCCCCGTAATCTACGCGCTGCCTCGGCAGGCGCGAGACCCGAGCTATAGATTCTGTATTCCAATGCAGACATAATATACGCGCTGCCTCGGCAAACGCAAGATCAGTCACAGAATCTTTATTGCAGAGTAGACCCGCAACCTACGCGCTGCCTCGGCAAACGCGAGATCCAAGCCACTAGATTCTATATTGCAATGCAGACGTTATTTGGGACAATTCTTATAGGACAAACAACACCAAATAGGACAAACAGTTTCACACAGAGCGCTTTGCTGAAGAGCAAAAAGCTAACGTGTGTTTGTGCCGGCGTCCCTTTGTATCTTCCGGTTATGCCGTCATCTACTACGTCATGACGCAGCACCAATCAGGATTGGACAGATTTCATTCATGCTTCAGATGCGTTACGCTGAGGGCGTTCCCATAGTGTCGTCACGACGACGACGCAGTGCGAGTTCCCTCGAAGGGGAACTAATTTGGGACTGCTATTTAATAGCTTAACCTCGTAGGCCAACTGTTTATTTATCAGTATTTGTCATATTCTTACAATTTATTTGTATGTTAAGGAAAGTGGGACAGTACTTGTGTGTGTCAACAATTTTTGTGTAAACAAATGTATTATAATAGGCCTATATAATTCCTAAAAAGGTGGGTCGCAGCTTGATTACCATGGGGAAATTTGGGTCCCATGGCCAAACTATTCAAAACATCATTCAATGTAAATTGTGATAATCGTAATTAATAATCGCAATTACAATTTCAAGGGAATAATCGACAATTATGATTTTTGTCATAATCGTGCAGCCCTAATATTAAACATAAATTATAGTACTGGTGCATTCTTAGTTATAAATGTTGTGAACAAGATCCTGAAAGCAAACTTACTATTTCTAAAATAGTATGAGCCAGTTATTAGTATAAGCCAGTTATTTAATATGAGCCAGCTGTTTATGTGTGTTAAAATGCATTCTTGGATTGTTTCTCCTCATTTTGTGCAGACCTACCAAACGCTACATTGATTTTGAGCCTGAACCTGCTCCACTGAAACGGAAGAGACAGTCACAAACGCAGTCCAATGCAGTCGGACACCAGCCACCAGTTCCACCACCACCCATGGGTTTGCCACCTTCTGGTTATAACTCTCTGGTTACTCTGTCTCCAAGCCACCTTCCACCATCGAGCCACCTTTCACCAGAGAGTCACTTTCAACCAGCGAATCGCCTTCCACCAACGAGCCACCTTCCACCAGAGAGTCACTTTAAACCAGCGAATCGCCTTCCACCAACGATCCACCTTCCACCATCGAGCCACCTTTCACCAGAGAGTCACTTTCAACCAGCGAATCACCTTCCACCAACGAGCCACCTTCCATCAGCGAGCCACCTTCCACCAGAGAGTCACTTTCCACCAGCGAGCCACCTTCCACCAGAGAGTCACTTTCCACCAGCGAGCCACCTTCCACCAGCGAGTCACCTTCAACCAGCGAGTCGTCTTCCACCAGCGAGCCACCTTCCACCTGAGAGTCAACTTTCACCTGAGAGCCACCTTCCACCTGCAAGCCGTCCTTCACCTGCAGCATTCCCCCTTCCTGTGAGGCACTCTCTATCAGCAGGTATGTTTAGATGTGAAGATGATCAATCTAGAGTGACGTCAGTGTCGCATTAATTCCAATTCGACTGTCCAGACTGAGGTCGTTTTTTTTTTTTTTATCCGACCTGTAACGGAATTGGACCTCATATGAAAGTGGCCCAAATCCGACCTGGAAAAGAGTGTATTACATGTGACTAGTGCTGTTCGGATTTGGATCACTTTGGCCTGCAATCTGAACGTAGCCAAAATGCTGTACAATACTGGACTCTAGGGGCACACTGTTTTTTAGACCCCTATTGTGAGTTTATAGTTGGCCTATTATTCTGCTAAAACGGTCTCTGTGCTCAGTTTTAATTGTTTTCTTCCTTTTCAGGTATTGATAGATATTTAGTCAGTACACTAGAGGAGATTAAGGACAGGCTGACTACGTTGGAGAGAACAGTAGCAAATATCTCTCGATCGAGCACAAAAGAGGTCACGTTGCCTGATGACGTCATATTACCCCTCCAAAGCTACCAGGACATGGATAACTTGGAGCAAAAAATGGAAGATCATCAATGTCGGAAAGATTTGGTATGTCAACAGTAGCTCTTCTCAAGACACAAATTACATACACTATATGGACAAAAGTATGCTATTACACCCTCAAGAACTTCAATGGCATGCAATTAAAATCCATATGCATTAACATGGACTTGGTCCCCCCTTTGCAGTTGCAACAACTTTCACTCTTCTGGGAAGGATTTTCACAAGATTGTGGGGTGTCAGTGTTATTTTATGATCAAACATCCACAAGAGTATTTGTGAAAGTTGTTGCAACTGCAAAGGGGGAACCAAGTCAATTGGTCCACATACTTTGTCCTGATCAACTAGTGGCGCTGTTCTACAGGGTAGCCGCGGGGTCTTAAAGGAGAACTCCAGTCAATTTTAACATAGAGCTCATTTTTTTGTGAATTTGGAGTGCTGTCAGTACAGAGAACAACGACAAAAATCGGTGTTGCCTACACAGTGTTATCCTCTTTTTAAAATTTGCACCCTGTTGACTTCAATGGGGCAAGTTTTCCTTGATGTGTCATTACAAGTGCCCAGCCATGTGAGTGATTCCTTTAGAGTTAACACGGGTGAATCTGACTGCAGTAGATGTGAAAGATATGAATAAAAATGAAGTTAATTCAGCCAGCGCTCATACCTGTATTTTCTTCCTGTTTTCGGTCAAAGTCCACAGTAGTCGATTGTCGAGTTCACTCGAGTTCACGCGTATAGGTTATCACGCGCGTGAACTCGACAATCGAGAAATAGTCACCAGGGGGGTCCTGAAGTAAGAGAACCTACTGTCCCCAAACTGGCAACAGTGCAACTTCACCCAACTTTCTGCCATAACTAGAACTGTACTTTTCACTGACTGAAAGCTTTTGAAGGGGTGGTTGATTATGATTTCTCTTTTCTAACTTTAGTTAGTGTGTAATGTTACTGTTTGAGCATAAACAACATCTGCAAAGTTACAACGCTCAAAGCAAAGAAAGATATTTGCTTTTAAAGAAATCATTTTTTAAGGACTACAGCAAACGGCTGGTAGGGACTACACGAGCTTCCTCCTAGTGACATCACTAACCCTGTAATTTACATAAACCCCGCCCCCGGGAATGAGATTTATAGATTATCATGACAGAATATGCTAATCAATGACTAGAAGATAACTACACATAAGCTACCTAAATTCATCAACTAACCATTTAGAAATGTCCTGTTGCTTCTACATGTTGTCACTTCTTCTTGAGTCTCTCCATCATTGTCTGACTCCAGTTTGAACATAAACATTGACATTTCCAGTGCATGTCTGTGTGAGGTAAAAGGACACAAGCTTCGCCCCCTGTGCTGAGAGCAGCAGCTCATTTGCATTTAAAGGGACACACACAAAAACGCTTTTGCTCACCCTCAAAAAGTGACAATTTTAACATACTATATAAAAATATATGTAGGGAATTTTGAGCTAAAACTTCACACACACACTCTGGGGACATCAGAGACTTATTTTACATCTTGTGAAAAAGGCATTATACCACCCCTTTAAAAATGTTTTGTCCTGAACCTATTTTTTTACCAATGCAAATTTCTTTTTAATTTGTGTATTTTCCTTCCTGTTAGACTGTCTATCTAGGAACCATTGGTGGGTGTAATGTCCAAGTTGCAACTAGGAGAATACTGACAACATTGATTGGCCATTCTTTAGCCACTCAATTGAACTGGAATGGCTCAAACCAAAAGAGACCTTTTCAGAACCTGAGGCTAAGGAGGGTTGTAACAGGTAAGCTAGCATGTGGTATTAGAAATGGCATATATTAATTACTTCCCACACACTGTGTTGTTTCATGCCTATTTGCTTTTCAGAGGCTGTAAGAAAATGTTCCTTTCATCCAAGTCCTCCTGATTCTGAAATTGAGAGTGAAATAAAGGTGTGGCTGCGGAATTCAAGAGACAGAGCGGGTGGACGAAAGGAGCGCTACCACCGTCTGCTGACTAGTCAAGAGACCTCGGGGGAAGAGTGACCTTTGCTGAAAATGTTTAATGTGCTAATTATTCATTGTCAAAGCTCAAAGTAATAATTTTTTTTTAAATTTTTTTTTATGTTTATTTGAATTAATTTTATATTTGTATAGAGAATTTTTTGTCCCTTTCAGAGTGTTAAATTAGCTTTATTAAAGGATTAGTTCACTTCAAAATGAACATTTCCTGATAATTCACTCACCCCAATGCCATCCAAGATGTTCATGTCTTTCTTTCTTCAGTGGAAAATAAATTAAGTTTGAGGAAAACATTTCAGGATTTTTCTCCACACAATTGGCTTCAACGACAACCAGAATGTTGAAGTTCAAATCAATGCCGTTTCAAAGGGCTCTGCACGATCCCAGCTGAGGAATGGGGTCTTATCTGGCGAAACGATCGGCCATTTTCTAAAAAAAAAAATATATATATACTTTTTAACCACAATTGTTCGTCTTGTGCTGGTCTGCGATGCGTCACGTATTGCGTCATCACGTTGGAAAGGTCCCGAAAAAAAGAAGAAAATAATAATAAATTAAAACAAAGATGTCGGACGATTTTGACGTTGGAGGAGAAAATGAGGTGGAATTTTTCGTCCTTCCCTACCTTTTTGAACCGGAGTACACAGACAAATAACTTAGATAGATGACGTGACGCGTGACCTTTCCAACGTGATGACGCAATACGTGGCGCAATGCAGACCAGCACAAGACGAACAATTGTGGTTAAAAGTATATATATATATATATATATATATATATATATATATATATATATAATTTTTATTATTATTATTATTTTTATTTTATTTTGAAAATGGCTGATCGTTTCGCCAGATAAGACCCCATTCCTCAGCTGGGATCGTGCAGAGCACTTTGAAACGGCATTGATTTGAACTTCAACATTCTGGTTGTCGTTGAAGCCAATTGTGTGGAGAAAAATCCTGAAATGTTTTCCTCAAACTTAATTTATTTTCCACTGAAGAAAGAAAGACATGAACATCTTGGATGGCATTGGGGTGAGTGAATTATCAGGAAATTTTCATTTTGAGGTGAACTAATCCTTTAACCTGTGATTAACCTGAATTGAATGTTTTATATTTTGTAATTAATAAACACATTAATTTGAAACCCCTTTGACTACTGTACATTTTTGACAATAAAGACATTAGTTAAGTGGTAACTGCATCCATTTCAGATGTATAGAATAAATGTTTTTCCCAAAGATAGTTATAGTAGCTAAAAGGTATTTATAGTGAAACAGATTTATTGTTGTAGATTAATAGTGCGGGCCCTGTGTGGGCTTAGTGAGGGCTTCCTGGGGGCTAAGTGAGGGCTGCCCGTGCAGGGCCAGCGCTAAGGGGCCAACGTTTTGCCAATGAGCAAATTATCATGGGCCCTGCGCTGGCAGCCCGCTGGGGGCCCTTAGGCTAGCCCTAAGTGGGCCCGTAAAGGGCCAGTGCAGGCTTGTTTATCATTAAAAAGATATAAGACTCAAGTTTCAGTATTTGACCACTATTGTATTCTGAGAAACTTATAGTGACAGTTATGTCTTAATTTGTGTCAGGAGTTATGAAATGAAAAAATGAGTCGATACCTTTAATATGAATTATGACCGTCAGCCGCTCCCATTCAGAAAAAAAAAAACTCTGTGCTGTCGTCATCACAGTGCTTGACAAAACAACGTCACTCAGGCCTTTTAGCTCAAAAATGTGCAGATTTGGAGAAATATTGATAGATTCTCATAGGTTTACATCAGATTTCTATAGACAGGAATAATATTTATTGAATTTATACCCAAATGCGTCCATGTAATCATTATGAGCGCTAGATACTCTGATGTACTGTGTTTTCAATCCATACCAGCAGCCTGAGGGCGCCCTATGCACAATAATAGTCCATATGGAACACACGAAGAAGTGCCACATACAAAGCTAACAGAGATCGCTGTAACATGCAGAAAAATATGTTTTGAAGACAGTAAACATGATTGCAATGATATTTGATTTATCTGTGTTCTTCGAGCCATGTCAGGTATTTTCATAATAATAGATTATATTTATAATGTAATGCTGATCGATATAGACTTTATCATTGTGCAGAATACTATAAAATAATATTTTTTTCTGTCAGATTTTTTTTATCTGAAGCCAAATCAGATCACAGAATGTTATTTAAAACACTCTACGTTATAAAGTAAGTTTGGAGCACAAACATGGTTTTAATCTCATAAATTGTTGTGTATTGATGGTGTGCTAAGCTAACATGCTAGCTAGCTCAGGTGCACCTGCCAACTAGCAGTTATTTTTTATGAATGTTTCTAAATAGGAATGCTTACTGAAATGTTTCTTTATTCAAGAAGGGCATTTGATAGTTTCAAATGTGAAGTGAGAACTTTGATAAAAGAAATTAGGGATCGAAACAGCGTGAATAGCCAGTCGTTAGTAACTACAATGCAGACAAAAGAAATGCATATTTAGAGCCATAACCAGGCTGGAGAGGTGTGTGAATGTGTGCAGGAGAGACTGAGACTGAATGGGGCTCGTTTGCACCACAAAACAATAGAGACACAAGGCTGAATAGATGCTTAGAAGATGACAATAAACATCAGTTTGCATTTTAGAGTCTAATCAAAATAAAGTCATATGACATGATCTTGAAAAACATTTAACTAAATACAGAGATTTAGACTTATCATCTTCAGATTTTAAATATAACATGGTCAGACATGTGGCTTTAGCTGTAGTGCATTTCTAGATTGATACAGTGCCAACTTCAATTTTATTTTCATGAAGATGTTTTATAAAAATACATTTCTAATAACTTTAGAAAGCTATGTATAACTATTTGGTAACGCTTTAGATTACAGCCCGGAAAGTACTGCATAATTAAAATGAAAGTACAGTGTAACTTTCGGTAATTACAGTTTACCTATAAAGTACTTACGTGTAAGTATAGGGGAACAATATGTAAAGTCTTGGGAATAAAGGTGTAACAACCAAGAAAATACTGCGTAATTAAAACGAAATTGTAGTGTAACTTTCGGTAATTACAGTGTGCCTATAAAGTGCGTACGTGTAAGTATAGGGGAATAATATGTAAAGTTTTGGGAATAAAGGGGTAACAACCAGGAAAATAGCTAATTATTTAGGCAAATTATTTAGACTAAGTATTTTAGAATCTTACTTTTGGGAGCAATTTAGCGAGTACATACACTGCTCCTTTTTGTAATAATAGTGTATAAAAATACATAAAGGCTTTTTTTTAATTACGGGGTACATATCAGTGCATTTATTAAGTAGGCTAATTTGTTATTATTGCAAAGGTGCACTGATTAAGTTTCAAGGCAAGTAAAACTATTGCAACTTTTTTTTTTTTTTTTTTTGCTGGGAAAATATACTCTTGTTCCATACATGATGTAGTTACAGGGTAAGTGTGACATTGCGGGCTGTAAATTAAAGTGGTGCTTCTTACCCTCTTGTTTCATGTAGTTACAGGGTAAGTACAATAAAAACACATGTACACACACACAATCTGATATCACTCGGAAAACTTTATTTGAAAAACAACTTATTTCAAAACGGATTTACAGCAATTTGTTTCTCTTGCTTGGTTTCCTCCTCTTCTTGTTCCTCTTCTTCTTTTTCTTTCTTTCCACTGATGAATCTTAAGAAGGAATCCCATGACATGTCTCTTGCTATTCTGTATTATGTGTTAAAAGAAAATACAGTACAGAAATGTCCTCACCATTTACTCATCTTTTACCCTCATGTCATCCGAGATGTATACGAATTTCCTTCTTCAGATTAACACAAACAAAAGTTTTTAGAAAAATAAATAGCCTAATCTCTGTGTAATGATTCCTGTCTTGTGTTTCCCTCGTCTTGTGTGGACTTTAGTTATGTCCTGTTCTGTGTCATGTTTTGTAGTCCTTTGTAGTTTTTCTAGTTTATTAGTATCCCCAGGTGTTTCTAATTAGCCACACCCCCTTGTTATCTTGTTTAGCTTGTTGGTCCCTGTGTATTTATAGCCCTTGTGTTTCACTTGTTACTTTGTCAGTTGTTGTACATGTAAGGGTTGCTTATAGTCTTGTCATGCTCGTGGTTTTGTTTCTTTATCCCTGAAGTTCTTTATTATTTGTTCTATGTCTATTTCATTAAAACCTTGCGTTTAGATCCTCGCTTCCACCTGCTTTCTCCGGCAGTTTACAGAACAACTGACCAACTATGGATCTAGCAAGTACTAGCTGGGACCCACTGAGCAAAATTTGTTCTATATTTCAAGATGATCGCAGCATCGAAAGTTATGTGGAGGAGTTCCTTTTATATAGTCATCTCGTTCCTGGGAACGAGGCTAGGCTGAAGGACTGTTTCTGGAGTGGACTAGAACCGGACATTAGCTTAAATTTACCAGAGGAAGACCCCAGCTGGACCCTGGTACAGTACATTGACTTTGTCCTGCAGTTTTGTGGTTCCCCCTTCACTGTAGGGGAGGTGGAGAAACTTCACGCCAGTCCAGCCGAGCCTGCACATCATGCCAGTCCAGCCGAGCCTGCACTTCACGTCACGTCTGCCGAGCCTGTGTCTTCAGACAAGATGGCCGCCACAGAGACTGTTCACCTCACGTCTGCCGAGCCTGTGTCTTCAGACAAGATGGCCGACGCCGAGCCTGTTCACGTCACGTCTGCCGAGCCTGTGTCTTCGGACAAGATGGCCGCCACAGAGACTGTTCATGTCACGTCTGCCGAGCCTGTGTCTTCAGACAAGATGGCCGACGCCGAGCCTGTGTCTTCGGACAAGATGGCCGCCACAGAGACTGTTCACGTCGCTTCTGCTGATCCAGAGACTGTTCACGTCGCTTCTGCTGATCCAGAGACTGTTCACGTCGCTTCTGCTGATCCAGAGACTGTTCACGTCGCTTCTGCTGATCCAGAGACTGTTCACGTCGCTTCTGCCGATCCAGAGACTGTTCATGTCGCTTCTGCCGATACAGAGCCTTCACCGCTGGTCCTGCCCAGCTCAGAGTCCTCTTCGCCGCTGGTCCCGTCCAGTCCAGAGCCTTCACCGCTGGTCCCGCCCAGCTCAGAGTCCTCTTCGCCGCTGGTTCTGTCCAGCTTAACGTCCTCTTCACCGCTGGTCCTGTCCAGCTCAGAGTCCTCTTCACCGCTGGTCCCGTCCAGCACAGAGCCTTCACCGCTGGTCTTGCCCAGCTCAAAGCCCTCTTCGCCGCTGGTCCTGCCCAGCTCAAGGCCCTCTTCATCGCTGGTCCAGGACTCTTTACCGGGGAGCCTCCCCAAGAAAATTTTGGGGGGGGGCAATACACCTCCGGACCAGTCTGATCCGCCAGGACCGCCAGAGGGGTGGTCTCCTGTTCCGCCCTGGACGTCCGAGGGTCCATCATCTCTGCCTTGGACGCCTTAGGGGTCGTCTCCGCCCTGGCCGCCTGAGGGTTCGTCTCCGCCCTGGCCGCCTGAGGGTTCGTCTCCGCCCTGGCCGCCTGAGGGTTCGTCTCCGCCCTGGCCGCCTGAGGGTTCGTCTCCGCCCTGGTTGCCTGCACAGCCTGCTCTGCCCTGGTTGCTTGCACAGCCTGCTCCGCCCTGGTCGCCTGCACTGGCTGCTCCACCCTGGCCTCTCGTCCTGTCGCAGTCTCCAGGCCCTCTTCCGTTCCATGGGCCTGGCCCTCCATCCCGCCCCCGGATCCGCCTCCGATCCACCACCCTCCTGGACTATTGTTTTTCTGAGGAGTGTCTGGAATCCACTCCTTAAGTGGGGGGCTATGTAATGATTCCTGTCTTGTGTTTCCCTCGTCTTGTGTGGACTTTAGTTATGTCCTGTTCTGTGTCATGTTTTGTAGTCCTTTGTAGTTTTTCTAGTTTATTAGTATCCCTAGGTGTTTCTAATTAGCCACACCCCCTTGTTATCTTGTTTAGCTTGTTGGTCCCTGTGTATTTATAGCCCTTGTGTTTCACTTGTTACTTTGTCAGTTGTTGTACATGTAAGGGTTGCTTATAGTCTTGTCATGCTCGTGGTTTTGTTTCTTTATCCCTGAAGTTCTTTATTATTTGTTCTATGTCTATTTCATTAAAACCTTGCGTTTAGATCCTCGCTTCCGCCTGCTTTCTCCGGCAGTTTACACTCTGTGAATGCATATAATGCAAGCTCATGTGTTCCTAAAAGTTGACAACAGCACATACAACAATAACTACAGTAATCCATACGACCCCAATGGATGAATCAATGTCTTCTGAAGTGAAACGATAAGCGTTTGTAAGAAAAATACCAAATATTTTAAATGTTTAAACTGTAGACTATCGCTTCCGACCAACTGTCACCTGCGCGTTCATGAGAGGGTTGAGTACGTTTACGCTTGACAATTTAAAGCGTGACGTAAGCGCACCGAAAAACCGAATGTCGAATTATTTTTTTTTATGTTTTCATTATTGCTTACAACAAAATACAAACAATAACAGATAATAATAATAATGAAAAGCAAACCATGCAGAAGAACAGACACCAGTTCTCGCGCGAGTTTCACATCAAACTCCCGTGAGAATGCAATGAACGCTTAAAGCTTCACCAAACGCGAAGCCATTCAAGCCGACCCTGTGAAGCCGACTCTCATGCACTCGCTGGTGACAGTTGATCGGTAGCGAAAAGATGAGTAAATTATGAGAACATTTCTGGGTGTACTGTATTTTCTTTTAACACATAATACAGAATAGAAAAAGACTCCTTCTTAAGATTAGGCTAATCAGTGGAACGATAGAAAAAGAAGAGGAGGACCAAGAGGGACAAAAAAGGACAAAACATGCTACTTTTTGTCAGGACTTTAGTATTTGAAATGAAAAGTTGATTTTTTTTAAATAATAAAGAATAAGAAGTGTAATATGTTGTAAATCTGTTTTGAAATAAGTTGTTTTTCAAATAAAGGTTTTCCAAGTGATGTCAGATTGTGTGTGTACATGTGTTTTTATTGTACTTACCCTGTAACTACATGAAACAAGAGGGTAAGAAGCACCACTTTAATTTACAGCCCGCAATGTCACACTTACCCCGTAACTACATGAAACAAGAGGGTAAGAAGCACCACTTTAATTTACAGCCCGCAATGTCATACTTACCCTGTAACTACATGAAACAAGAGGGTAAGAAGCACCACTTTAATTTACAGCCCGCAATGTCATACTTACCCTGTAACTACATGAAACAAGAGGGTAAGAAGCACCACTTTAATTTACAGCCCGCAATGTCACACTTACCCTGTAACTACATGAAACAAGAGGGTAAGAAGCACCACTTTAATTTACAGCCCGCAATGTCATACTTACCCTGTAACTACATGAAACAAGAGGGTAAGAAGCACCACTTTAATTTACAGCCCGCAATGTCATACTTACCCTGTAACTACATGAAACAAGAGGGTAAGAAGCACCACTTTAATTTACAGCCCGCAATGTTACACTTACCCCGTAACTACATGAAACAAGAGGGTAAGAAGCACCACTTTAATTTACAGCCCGCAATGTCATACTTACCCTGTAACTACATGGGATACTTAGTCTAAATAATTTGCCTAAATAATTTGTTATTTTCCTGGTTGTTACCCCTTTATTCCCAAAACTTTACATATTATTCCCCTATACTTACACGTACGTACTTTATAGGTACACTGTAATTACCGAAAGTTACACTATAATTTCATTTTAATTACGCAGTATTTTCCTGGTTGTTACCCCTTTATTCCCAAGACTTTACATATTATTCCCCTATACTTACACGTAAGTACTTTATAGGTACACTGTAATTACCGAAAGTTACACTGTAATTTCATTTTAATTACGCAGTACTTTCCGGGCTGTAATCTAAAGCGTTACCGATCATACTTGTGCTTTTAGTACAAAGGGTTCATGAACTGTGTCTGTTTCAGTTTGCAGGGCTCTCAAGTTTTGAAGACAGGCAAGAGTGACATTAAGAGTGACATTCTTTCTGCTAACATATATTGCCATTTTTGCCTTGCCTATAATAAAATTGATCAATTGGCATTCATATTGTCTTCTTCTGGTATATTTAAAACCAAAAATGAAGACTGGTACAGTACATTTTTCATCAAAACAGATGAAAATATTCCTCAGCAAATCAAATAAAGGCTTAAGTCTTGAGCAATTCATAAACACGTGAAAAACAGTTTCTCTTTGAGAACAAAAAGGGCACTCTTGACTAACATTTGGATTTAAGATAGAAATAAAAGAATTAACAGCAATTATACCATGTATAACTCTCCACTGTAAATCTCCAATTCTTTTTTTTTTAATGGTGGCTTATAAAGTGCCCTCCACTCTGGTTTTTACGGAAGCCCTGAACCGCAACGTAAAAAAAAAAAAATAAAAAAAAAAAATTTCGTAAAAAAAAAAACAAATATGTAAAAAAAAAAAAAAAATGCTATCATTTCGAGATTAAAGTCGAAATGTTTCGAGATTAAAGTCGAAATGTTTCGAGATTAAAGTCGAAATGTTTCGAGATTAAAGTCGAAATGTTTCGAGATTAAAGTCGAAATGTTTCGAAATTAAAGTCGAAATGTTTCGAGAATAAAGTCTTCCGTAGAAGTTGTGTGTGTGCTTGCCGTTATTTCACATTGCCGCACAGGCATTCATGCGTGTGCGTGTGTGTAAATACATGCGCTTGTGAAGTCGAACTGCCGTCTATAATAGACACCGTACGTTCTGGATACATTTTAAGTGCATCATTCTGTATCCAATCATTTGGCCGGATCCCGTGATTTCCTCAAATATAATAACCACTGGTGGTTGAGGAAAGATTCCCTGAAATGATTGTAAAGCGCTTTTAAGTGTAGGCCTACAGTAGACATATGAAAGCGCTATATAAATGCCTCATTCATGCATTCATTCATTCATTCATAAAGCTGGATATCTTGATCCAGTCTGACAGTATATTTTATAAAGTCCTATAGCCTAATGTCATGTTGGTAGACCTGTAGAATATCCCTTTGTTGAAAGCCCAGATAAAAGTAAAAAGCTATTATTTTGTGTAGATCCAGTTTACACACACACACACACACACACACACACGCACGCACGCACGCACGCACACGCATGAATGCCTGTGCGGCAATGTGAAATAACGGCAAGCACACACACAACTTCTACGGAAGACTTTATTCTCGAAACATTTCGACTTTAATCTCGAAACATTTCGACTTTAATCTCGAAACATTTCGACTTTAATCTCGAAACATTTCGACTTTAATCTCGAAATGATAGCATTTTTTTTTTTACATAATTATATTTTTTTTCTACGGATTTTTTTTTTTTTTTACGTTGCGGTTCAGGGCTTCCGTAGGTTTTACATCTTCATCAACTTCAAAAATGGTGCGCCAAGGTGAGTCAACTCTTTCATTTAAACCTTTTTTGTTGAAAACTTTAACACAAGCATTGTACTTTTTTTTTTTCCCCAACTTCATATAAATCCATATCTGATACATTTTCCAAAAAGACTCCCGAATATTCCCCTATATTTGGGTACAAAAAAAAAAAAAACACTTTGGAAAAGCATCTTTATCATTAGGCACAAGTTTCTCAGCAAAACAATTTTCAAGCATGTTCAACTCTTTTACTGTAAATACAGATTGCAAATTCTGAAGAAATTTTTCAACAATTCGAACTGATTTACAGTTTTTCTGAATTGCTAAAACACATTTCTTGAAACCATTACTCACTTTCTCAAAACCTTAAACACAAAACCAAATTTTCAAACCACATTCACAGAACCTCTGACTCTTCTGGCAAAATCAAACAATTGCCTCGAAACCATTTTATCTGTGCTCAAAATCAAACAATGCTCTCAGATCATACACACAGCGAGTCAAAATTATAAACACTACAGATCATTCATTAGACTCTATATAAAAAAATAGAGAACACAGAATCCAAAGCATGCAGTTACAGAAAAAAAGTATATTGTAACAAAGTAAACAAATTTTGCAATTACGTAAAAAAATATAGTAATATCAACTTACTGTAGTAAGGTGAATAAATTGTATACTGTATCCACTGCAAGTATAGTATTGTACTGAATATTGAATAGTAGGCCTTATCGCATGTTTGTATATTCACCACTTGAATACTGTGAAAATACAGTGACCCAACTGCAAAAGCCAAAGAGGTTACAGTAAAAAAACTCTAAATGAAAAGCATGTTACAGTAAAGTACACTCAGAAGAGTTGTGCAACTGCAAAATCAAGGTCAGTGAGAGAGATTTTATTCTGCTTCAGCATCATGTCTTCATGTTGGGTCTGACTCTGGCCGGAGGAGTTTCTCCAAATCTCAGACAATGTCGTCTCTGCAGGCAAAGGGGAAAACCCTAAAGCCAGATCCAGCCTTGACAACATTCTCCACATCTTGCTCTTCCTCGTCCTCATCCTCTTCCTGCTTGTTCACCTCCTCTTACTCATCCTCTTCCTTCTCTCCCTCTTATATTGTTTCCATCCATTGTTGGTATCAACATTTAGTGCAACATTTTGAGTAAATGTTGGGAATTTCTTCAGCACTGTAATCGTTAAATTTCCATTCACTTTGTGAGCAACTTGAAGCACCAGAATCAGACAATTCACTTTCACTTTCAAAATTATCTGTATCATTCTTCTGCTCTTTTCTTGCTTGTTTCGATTCTTCTTCTCTGTTTTTCTTTTTCCTTTTTAGAGGAGTTTTGAAGACAGCTTGATCCATGTCTATGTAAGGGAGTACCATTAATTTCATCTTAAATACTATTTTATTCATATCTTATTTTTATTTGCACTAACCACTCAGTGGATTGCACAGTTTTGAAAACGAACGTTAAAGGGATAGTTCACTTTGAAATAAAATTTTGGTATGTTTTAGCTTACCTCAAGGGGCATCCAAGATGTAGGTGTCTTTTTTTCCGCAGTAGTTTCAATTTTGATATTTTTAGGTCAAACCGTTCTTGTCTGTCAGTCATATAATGCAGGTCTATGGTCACTATCTCAAAGAGCATGCACAAGACCAAATTAAAACAATTCCCCATCGTCCAAATTAAACAATTCCCCATCGTAAGTACACATTGATGGCCTAAGACACGAAACGAGCGGTTTGTGTGAGAAAACTAACAGTATTTATATAGTTCAAGTTCGCAGACTGGTGCATAGATATATACACTAGAATCTAGTGACTAGATGTCGCCTTGGCTACTGCAGTTCATTGGAAAGAAACCGTAGCCAAGGCGACATCTAGTGTATATATCTATGCACCAGTCTGCGCACACGTCACACACCAGGATGCGCGCGCGCCCTCAGATCACTTGGACGTGGCTGTGTTCAAGAGGTAAAAACAATATAAATACTGTTCGTTTTCTCACACAAACCGCTCGTTTCGTGTCTTAGGCCATCAATGTGTACTTATGATGGGGAATTGTTTAATTTGGACGATGGGGAATTGTTTTAATTTGGACTCTGTGCATGCTCTTTGAGATAGTGACCATAGACCTGCATTATATGACTGACAGACAAGAACGGTTTGACCTAAAAATATCAAAATTGAAACTACTGCGGAAAAAAAGACACCTACATCTTGGATGCCCTTGAGGTAAGCTAAAACATACCAAAATTTAATTTCAAAGTGAACTATCCCTTTAAGGGTTGTTTTAAGGACATGTTCGTGCATGCCCGTAGCCAGCCACTCTGAAGCGGTCAAAGGCGATTCTAAACGAGTCATAAAAGAGAAGGGACAGGACCCATCGTCAAAATGTCTGTGTCCACCACTCTAGTTCATCCAAAACAAACCAGAAAAGAGACTCAAAGTGCTAAATACCGGAATTATCCTTTAATCAAGGTGTTTCTCTACCATTTGCGCCACGTTTTGCCTGCCATATGCTTGTAGGTGTCCAACACATTATTTTATGTTGTTTGGCTTAAAAAGTGGTTCATTTTAGGCACAAACTATGTGGTTACGGTTAGTGGAAAGTCTGGTAAAACATGCCTGGCGTCTGATGAATTACGGCAGATGCGTCGCTCTCAAACCCCAGGTAAATGTGCTCACAGTGTCACATGCCTGGCATGCGCTGAAAATATCGCCGCGAGTCGCTGTCAGAGCTCCGTTAAATGTGCTCACGATGTCCGCTAAAACATGCATGTCAGCCGGTAACTCGCTCTATAGGGGCTGTTTACACCTGGCCACTTCATGCGTTTTCTCAGATCGGATAGCTATCTGATTTATCAAAACGATTCCATTTACACTTGGTCACATAAATGTGTTTTTGCGAAACGGATTTAAATCCGATCTTCAATTCCCGCGCTATATGCAGATTTAATGGAGTGCACGTCACCGAAAGCAACAGATATGAGTTTCATTTTATTGATCATCAGCTAAAATTTCAAAATCAAAGACCGCATAAGAGAGAGCGGCAACAGCCCTGGTGAGATCATTTCGTTTTTTAAGTATTTACTTTTAACGATGAAGATTGTGTGTTAAGCGTCTACGACTTACTTTCACTTTGATTTGCGATAGTTTGCACGTTGGCTTAATGAATAGATGCTCAGCTTCTCATATGCGGTGATGCGTGTTCCATAGCGTCGTCATATCTGGCTATAACATTACATATAGACTATAACATGCTCTCACACGTTTATTTTTTTTAGAATATTTGGGAGGAGTACAATTTACATATGTGGTTTCAACAACCAGATGCATTTACACTTGTCCAGTTTCGTCTGGAATGCGGCCCAGACCACCTCCTGAAGTGGTTTGAGCGATCGGATTCAAATCCGTCTCGAATGCGTTTCGGAGGGCATTTACACCTGGTCTTTTCACGATCGGATAGCTATCCGATCTGAGAAAACGCATGAAGTGGCCAGGTGTAAACAGCCCCTTAGAGCCCTGGTAAAGGCAGCCGAAATGTCCGCAAAAACATATAAAGTTATAGTCTCAAGGGGTCTCAAACAGTCTGATGCTTGTGCTGATGTGAAAATGCTTACGTTTACCTATGTTATACAATTTATTCTGTCAACCAACCAATATGAAAAGAAATACATTTGCTAAATTGACTACTGTAACTTGATTCTAGTGATTCTAATTTTACTAGGTGAGTATATGTATATTTTCCTTAATTTTGACTCTGGAATGGCTAGATAATTGGTTTAAATACCATAATACTCCCTTCCTTTTTAGCTTTTAAAAGTGACCAGAAGTATGGTCAAGGAGTTATGTTATTCTACTCAGCATTTTTGCCTAAAGTAAAGAAAATAGTCTGACTTTGATTAATATATGCTGCCTAATTTAAGGGAAAACCAGGTTTGGTGAAAATCACATCAAATTTAAATGTTGTTATGATAAATACATTTTATGTATGGCGTTGATTTAAAATTGATGCAAAGTGATGCATCTCTAATTTATATATTTGCACTCTTTCCTACTTTGTACCGCAACTGTTGCACTATAATGTCCCTCAGATTAGGGGTGTAACAGTACACACAAATCAGTTGAGTAAATATATAAAGTCACAGTTTGATATGTTTTTGGTAGAGCGAGGAGAAAAATGCACAACATAAATCATCATTTTAATTAAATAGTGGTTTACTGAACACACTTTAGGGCTCTCTTTTTGAATAAGTACAGCAGTCCACTTCTGTAAAGATGTCTTTGTAGTTTGAAATATTGGGTTTTCTGTTTCCTTCTTAACAGCTCATCTTGTCCTGTATTATGTTTTTACTATTGCTTTCATTTATCTCTGTTCTCAATAACTCATGGCGATTTCTCTGTACCATGTGCAGTGCGCCACTGTTCTGCACACCCATGTGCAGTGGTCATTATCACGCTGCAATCAAGAGACCTATACCAAAAGTTTTGAATACATGTACAGATACATAAATATTTTAATGGTTGTAAATTAAATATTTTAATGGTTGTAAATTTATCGGATCTCTTTCAGAACGTCACTTGTCTGCCATCCAACCACATGAGTACTGGTGAAGGGGGTCATCGGCCATCATCAAGTTTGTGATTTCAATGGTTATTTGTAAGTTTTGCCAGACCTGAATATGTTTGGCCTAAAACAGTGAATTTGTCTTACTGACTGATTCCAATGTTGACATGCTTATGATGCTAGGGTCCAGCAAAAACCTGTATTTGCCCAGTTTGTTTAGATTTTGTTTGTTTTTTTCTATTGGGGTGGGGGTGTGGGAGGGATGTGGAAGTGTAAGGCGTGTAGTTTATCTCTGTCTGGTAGATATGACCTGCTAAAACATTTTAGACTTCAGCACCGGCATATGCAATGTTACCCATGCCCACACATAAACTGCCCATGTACTTTTAAGACATGGAATGCTTTGCACATTCATTTAAGTAGAATCCATCCTAAACAAAACACCCAGGAGCTACAGGAATTGTCAACATGTATTTGTCATTTGTGCACTTGTATTGATCTTCCTACAGAGAAGGATTATTTTTCACACATTGGCACTCATTTGAAGAGTAATGAAACTGTTCCTTGTATGTTTGGGGGTTGTAATTTTCAAACACATGTATACAGAACATTTCACTCTCACAAGAACAGGAAACGCAGTCGACATACATTGAAAGATTTCAAGCCAGAATATAGTTAGAAAAACTCGAGTTTCACAAGAATCCTCTTATAATCCTGAGGAAGATGCAGGCAATCAAGATGACTCTGCAGTTGAAGCAGACAGTGCATGTTCAAATAGTGATGTAGATGTAACCAATAACTTGCCTGAAGTAATTGAGAATAATTTTGCAGCAGCGTTGCTCAAGTTAGAGCATTTTGCACATGTCCCAGGCAAAAAAATGGATGAGTTCTTAGAGGAACTGCACTACTTAAGTTCAGCAACATTACCCCTCTCCATTGACATTCTTGAAGGGGTATTTCAGAAACATAGTCCCACAACTGATAGGTCTGCGGTAAAAGAAGTAGCAACTGCTCTCTGCACTTCTAATCCATTGCTCAAAGCCATAGAGAAGGGGGGTCCCCTAAGCTCAACTTATCTCCAAAACAAGTATTATCAAGAAAGCTTTAACATTGTAGAACCCACTTAATATGTTCTTGATGCCGAAGAAAACAGAAGTTCCCTTTCGAAAGGGAACTCGCACTGCGTCGATGACGCTTTGGGGAACGCCTCAGGCGTGACAGGTGTCTGAAATCACTATCAAATCACGGCAATCACATTGACCGGCGACAGCCCGTGAATCATTAACGTGAATGATTAACGTGCGACCTGCAAGTATAAAAGGGCGCCTTGCAAACATGACAATCATCTTATCGTCTTCAGGGACTGTCTGTTTGAATATTCACTAGAGGAATTGTGAAAAGAAAAAGGAATATGAAACGCACGGAGAAGGCTGAAAGCTTCCGGAAATGTGCAGACCCGTGTCCAAGGTACTTGACGCCGGCTGATACACACGAACTGTGCGTTCTCTGTCTGGGCAAAGAGTACGCACAGGCGGTTCTCGAGGGAGCCGCCTGTGCAAACTGTGAGCGTTTTCCGTTGAGAACGCTCCGCTCTCGTCTAGCCCTCTTCTCGAGTGAGGAGGGCTCACCATCTGTACCTCGTGGCTCAGGTCCCGCTCGTGCTGAGGCAGAGCGGCGACTTGCGTCATGGGGTTCCCAGAGGGATCTCGCCGATCGCCTTGAGAGGGGTGTTCACCTCTCAGATGATTCGGTGGATGACGAGGGTGAGTTGCAGGTGGATGACGAAGAAGATTTTTCTCCGACTATTCCTGCAGCGGGTGCTCTTCAGGACGAGCAGGTGATGGATGATGAGGAGATCATTCAGGTGGATCCCGAACCCTCTCAGCCACCCTGCCCCGTGTACGCAGAGCTGGTGGATGTAATGGAGCGCGCCGCCGGCAGGCTGCAGCTGCCATGGCGACGCGCTAGGGGAGAGATCGCTCGCGGCAGGCTCGACGATCGTTTTCTCCCCGGCCATAAACCACCAGCTCAGGTGAGCCTTCCATTTCTCCCCGACCTTCACATTGAGGTCGAGAGGGCATGGAAGAACCCATACTCTGCCCGTATCCACCGACATCAGCGGGCTAGTTTCGCTGATGTCGAGGGGATCGAAGAGCATGGGTATGTGTCGATGCCGCCCATTGACGAGACGTTTGCGAACTATCTCGTGTCTGGGCGGGCATCGACACTGAGAGCTCCAACCCTGCCATCCAAACCGCTAAAAACAACGGCTCGTTTGAATGGTAGAGCGTACACGGCAGCAGGTCAGGCCGGTGCTGCCCTGCACACCATGGCGGTACTGCAGGCGTACCAGGCCGACCTGCTGGGGGATCTCGACCAGGGGGCAGGAATGTCCCCTAAGGCGGTGGCTGAGCTGCGCCGGACCACAGATCTTGCTCTCCGGGCCACCAAACAAACCGCTGCGTCGATCGGTCGATCGATGGCAGCGATGGCTAAATCTAAATCCATCTATGGCTAAATCTAGCTGGCATCGGGGAGAAAGAGAAGGCCTTTCTCCTCAATTCGCCGGTTTCGCCCTCTGAACTCTTCGGCACCTCCGTAGAGGCGGTGGTGGGGAAGTTCAGGGAGGCGAAGGCGCGCTCAGCGGCGTTTAAAACCTGTATACCGCTGAGATCCGCGTCCACGCCCAGGCAGGCGGGAGGACCTGGCCCTTCTCGGTCTGAGGATCGTAGGCAGGGCCAGCGAGCCAGCGTCACCTCTCGTGCGCCTCCTCCTGGGAGGAGCAGGGCGCAGAAGAGGCGTGACTCCCGCAACAGGAGGGATTTGAGGGAGGTCATCCACAACAAACGACAGCGTCGGTGAGGGATGACCTCCTCAGAGGGTCATAAAATCTGCCCTCCCCTCTGTTTCCTACTCCCCAGGCGTTCATTACATCAGGCCTGGGGCGGGGCCTATGATGAGAACAATGTTCTGATGGCCCGCCTAGGCTTGGTTAGTGAGAGCGCCTCTTTCAGGCATGTAAAGTGATGGACCCCAGGTTCATAAAGAACTATCTGGCGAGTCTTCACTCCGCATGCCGCAGGTGAGCTGACTGGTCTTCCTAAAGAGTAATTTTGTGAAAAATAAATACTAATATGTATCTCTCTACAGACCTCGTTCCCTGTATAGAGCTATGGGGTCATGTCAAAGTCATAAGGTAAGGTACATTTTGGATTTGTAAGGGCCCTGAAGTTCCCCTTAGGTGGCTAGAACAATAGGAAGAAGCACCAGCTAAAGTGTGGGCTTCTCTTGTGTTGTGAACTGTGTTAGCCCTTGGGCTGTTAGCCACCTCAGGGTAGAGTAGTTGGTCTCTCTCTCTTAGAAGTGTTTACTTGAGTTTGGACTGACGCTAGAGCTTCAGATGGATCTTATGTCCGGCCCACGGGTCCGTTGCACTTCCTTCCTGAGTACATCGCCCCTTTGAGCTCTGTTTGGGGTTTCAGTGGGCTGAGCGATTCTGCAGCCCCTTTAAAATGTAACAATTTTTCTAGTAAGGCTGTGGCTCCTCCGAGCCCTCAGGTAGATCTATGCTTGCAGGCAGGCCCTCACCAGGGCCGCCTCTATAGCTGGCTTAGGCTATGCCATGGATATTGGAGGCGTTTCTGCTGAAGCGTTTCTGCGCTGATCCTTCACTTTGTGAATTTGGACTTCAAGAATCCCTGTATGCAGCCTTCTGGAGTCGTTAGGCCAAGGCCCGCCTCCTTCTCTGCATTCTGGGGCGACAATAGTAATGCAGCGTGGTGCAGAGGCATGGTTTATAAAGATTCGGGGTAGGCCTCAATTAGGCCTCCCCGGCGCAATACTTTATTGGCAGGGTTAGGCCGTCTTGTAAGAAAAAATCTCACAAAGACACTAGGTTTGTCTGCCCGACCTTGCCGTGCAGAACTAGTACGGACTTGGGCCGCCAGGTTAGGCTCATTTACCTCGCTGAGTTACGGCTCGAGCGTCGGGTTGTCGGTGTTGGCTCACAAGCAAGCCTCACTCCCCTAGGGTGGGTACAGATACATTCTGTCACCCTTAGAGCCGCTGGCAGGCCTACACCCTGTTAAAACTCAGGGTGAGGTGAGAGTTTTCCCCTGTGTTACAGGGTCGGTCTGAGTTCCTCACTTTAGTTCTGTATTATCCTACCTCGCGCCACTATGGCTCGGGTCGAGAGGAAAGTTCTAAGCGAAGTACGCTCCCCTGAAGCCAGAGCATTGCCATGAGCTGACGCCCATGCTTACAGATGGTAGGCCCCTGACTCTGGGGCCTCCATTGACGCAGAGGGGCGTATGTTGTACTCCCCTTGTTTAAGGGGTGCTAGCACTATTGCTGAGTACACTGCCATGGGCAATGTAATTAGGTACCAGAATGCTGTAGGCACTGTGTAAACAGCTTATCTGCCAACGAAGGCTGCACCATTAGGTAGTAGGCCTCAGCAGGCCTCCTTGAATGGTCAGCCCCCAAGAGGGCGCTGTAGGCCAGCCTACTTCACGTGGTTGGCCTTGGTGGTTCGGGCAGTTGACTCACTGATGTGTAATAGGCCTTAAACGGGCCTCCTCGGAGGTGAGTCCTAACTTTGTGGTCCTGTGGCTGGACCCAACAGTGTACCTTTGTAGCAGAATTGACTTGCTATCAGCTAGTAGGCCCAACCGGGCCTCCCTGATAGGCGAGTCCCCAGCTGGCTGGCCTTAGCAGGCCGCCTTGGAACTATAACCCGGACTCAGGGCTCATAACTACCAGTTGCTGTCAGGTAGTAGGCTTCTCAGGCCTCCCTGAATGTGAATTCCCACTTAAGATGGTTATCAGGATGACTTACTATCGGGTAGTAGGCCTCACCGGGCCTCCCTGAATGTTAGCTCTCAGGTAGTAGGCCTCACCAGGCCTCCCTGAAGGTGAGTTCACTCAGACTGTGACTCTCAGGTAGCAGGCCTCACCGGGCCTCCCTGAACGTGAGCTCTCAGGTAGTAGGCCTCACCAGGCCTCCCTGAAGGTGAGTTCCCCACATGCAGTGGTTATCAGGTAGTAGGCCTCACCAGGCCTCCCTGAGGGTGAGTTCCCCACATGCAGTGGTTATCAGGTAGTAGGCCTCACCAGGCCTCCCTGAAGGTGAGTTCCCCACATGCAGTGGCTGTCAGGTAGTAGGCCTCACCAGGCCTCCCTGAAGGTGAGTTCCCCACATACTATGGTTATCATGTAGTAGGCCTCACCAGTCCTCCCTGTGAGTGGTCTCCCAACGATGCTGGGTTCTGGAAGCTAGTGGCCGCTTGCTATCAGTCCAGCTGGCCTTATTAGGCAGCTGCTGAAAGCGGGCTTGTGCCCTGGCTCAACTAAAGCGTTCGCCCTCTGCAACTGGTTCCAGGTGGACCATTGCTCCCCTCACTGAGGATCACTTTGAGTGTTTGGACTCCTGAGTCTGGTTAAACGGTCGTAGGCCTTTCGTGAGGCCTCCCAGTTAGATCAGCCCTTAGGCCTTCACAGGCCTCCTCAGTGTTTTGAAACACAAACACTGGGTAGATCCATGGATCGAGTAGAGAAACTCCCCTCGCTGGCAAGGGTTGGAAAGCACTATGCTGAGTCATACTCTCCAGGATATCCCGTCTCTAAGATCCGGGCCGAGTTGGTTCACTGCCAGCTTCGCAGACCCTCGGTTTGGATGCCTTACCTAGGGCAAGTGTCCAGAGGCTCTGTGTTCAGACAGACAGGAAGTGGCCAGGCTAAGTGTCTATGTAGCTGACGCCAGGTCAGGCCGTCCTGGTGGTATTTCGGGGTGAGTACGTTCCCCTGAATAGTGACTGGCTGGGGTTCCTTCGGGTTCCCTAGCCACATTCCCTAGAAGGGACCCCTTCTATTGGAAGCTGTGGTTCCAGGCCCTAAGCAGGCCCGGGTAGGCCTTTCATTTAACTCTGTCTATGGAGGTTTTCCTGTGAGGCTTAGCTTGGGCTATGACCGTAGGGAATGCTGTCACTGACAGCCCAGTGTGACCTGAGGGTGAGTGGTTCTAGCGTTTCATGTTGAATTTGCTGGTTCTGACAGTTGTCACTGCCACCTGGCATGCACTCCCCTTAGCATGGTTGCGTTGGTATATCGTTCCCCAAAGCGTCATCGACGCAGTGCGAGTTCCCTTTCGAAAGGGAACGTCTCAGGTTACGACTGTAACCTATGTTCCCTGAGAACAGGGAACAAGACACTGCGTCTCCTTGCCATGCCTCGGGGCCTGCCTACCAAACAGTCTCTTCAGACGATAAGGTGATTGTCATGTTTGCAAGGCGCCCTTTTATACTTGCAGGTCGCACGTTAATGATTCACGGGCTGTCGCCGGTCAATGTGATTGCCGTGATTTGATAGTGATTTCAGACACCTGTCACGCCTGAGGCGTTCCCCAAAGCGTCATCGACGCAGTGTCTCGTTCCCTGTTCTCAGGGAACATAGGTTACAGTCGTAACCTGAGACGTTTTCCTGTATGTTCCTGTACTGAAGTCTTTGCAGCAACTCTTTAAGAAAGATGTTGTGGACAGGGTAGATGAAAACCACAGAGCACAGCAGAGTAAAATGGCGAGTGGTGAACACCACACTTACAAATCTCCTCAGGATGGTTCACACTTCCAGCAAAACATTTTTCTGTCAGGGGATGAGAGACATATTGTTATGTTTATACATAGATGATTTTGAGGTTTGCAATCCTCTGGGTACTTCTCGCAGGAAACATAAGCTTTGTGGAATCTACTGGACTAATTTGCCTCCAGGCTCATATTCATCACTATCATCAATTTACTTGGCATTGTTGTGTAAAACTGATGATGTAAATAAGTATGATTATGACCGTGTCTTACATCCTATTCTTCAAGACATGAAAACTCTGGAGCAAGACAGAGTTTTCATTCCATTACTTGGCAGATTTGTTAAAGGTACGATTCAGGTTGTTGCGGCAGATAACTTGGGGGCGCACAGTATTGCAGGTTTTAATGAGAGCTTTTCTAGTGGGTATATCTGCCGATTTTGCACTGGAACAAAAACAGACATCCAAACAAAAGAGGTAAAATCAGGTGCATTCACCCTTAGGACAAAAGAACTCCATGACTCTCATGTGACCTCAACTCAGGAGAATGGTACAAGCTGTTTTGGGGTGAAAAGACATTGTGTTATCACCAAAACGCTTGCCCACTTCAACATTCACACAGGCTATCCTCCAGATATTATGGATGATCTGTTTGAGGGCATAGTGCCAGTGGAGCTTGCACGGTGTTTGGCATTGCTTATATCCCAGAATTATTTCAGTCTTCAAACCCTCAACAAATCCATCCTGCACTTCCCTTACAAGTGGGCCGACAAGACAAATAGGCCACATGTGATCCCACACACCTTTTCAACTAGGGCAACAATAGGTGGAAACGCCCATGAAAATTGGGCTCTAATAAGACTACTCCCATTCATAATTGGGCACCTGGTGCCTGAGGGTGAAATGGCATATACTGTTGGATTTAAAAGACATTGTAGAGCTTGTGGTTGCTCCAACACACACAGGTCCATAGGTCCATTGCCTATCTTGAGGGCAACATTTCTGAGCACAGACAAAAGTACCAAGAACTCTTCCCTGGTGTGCAACTGCTCCCAAAACATCATTATTTGGAGCACTATCCTCAACTGATAAGGATGTTTGGGCCTCTTGTGTGCCTCTGGACAATGCGTTTTGAGGCCAAACACAGTTTTTTTTAAGCAGGTTGTGCGACACGCCAATTGCTTAAAAAATGTGCCCCTCTCGCTAGCCACTAAGCATCAGCTCATAATTTCATATCACTTGAGATCATCCAGTTTTGAAGAAACATCCCTAGAGGTTACAAACGTCTCAACAGTCCCTCTGGATTTTTTGAAACAAGAAATAGCTCAGACTATTGAAAAGAACTTCCCTGGTACAACTGAAGTTCACCTTTCCAAGTGTGTGTCAAGCAAAAGGTGTACATTTCAGAAATGGGATGATAGTTGCTCATGGTTCTACAAGTGGACTCCCTGACTTTGGAGAGATTCTTCAGATTTGTGTTGTTCAGGGGAGACTGTGTTTCATGGTGAGAAGGCTTTCTGGGTGGTACAGGGAACATTTCAGAGCGTTTGAGCTAAGTGTACATCCTACCAGAGAAACTATTCTGATTGAACTTGGTGAACTGGCCGATGACTACTTTGTTGGACCTCTTAGACTGGTGACACTAAAAAGATACATAAACATAAGGTTTGTTTTCTTTAATATTGAATGGATCTCAATGGACTCTCTTATTTCAGGGAAGTGTGACTTCATAATGCCACATTTATTTCCCAGCTCTTTATTTTGATTTCATATATTCAAATGAATGGAGCATAATTGGTACAGATTCAGACCAAAGCAACAGCAGAGGGATGGCACAGAGTCACATACAGCAGCACCTTTCTTCAAATCATTCTCCTCCTCGTCTTATTTTCTACTCTCTCCTTCTCTTCATTTTTGTCTTTGTTCACCAACTGGTAGTGGTAGTGCTGCCCTGGTCTTGTTGCTTTGATCTGCTTTGATAATCACGGCCCTTTCATTTGAATGCAAAATGGAAGTGAAACAGTTTGGGAATAAGTTTGGCATTATGAAATCACAGTTCTCTCATTTATTTCAGGATTTTTTCATAGCCATATTTAATCAGCATGGCATTCCCTACTTTTGTACTCATTGGTGTTTTAAAATCAGATTGCCCTTATTTAAACTTAAAGGAGTCATGAACTGGATTGTTTTATTATTTTATAATGTTGCCTGGGGTGCCCTTATAATGTTAGTATGATTTTTACATAAAAAATTGTCATAATTTATAAATAAAAGCCATTTTTCCAAGCCTGATTTCAGCCTCAGATTTGAACGCTCTGTTTTAAGGGGCGTGTCTGCTGTGAGACTGCAGTGCAAACGCCCACTGCTGTGATTGGCTGACATGCTTGCATATGAAATAGCTAGTAGTATTACATGAACTCTCTCGAAAACTTTTACTACGTTTTTACTATTACAGCTATCGAGATTAACAAATCGTGAAAAGTATCGTTTAAAGCATTATATTTAAATCTATTCCATCACATGAAAGGTTGCAGCATGATGAGCACTGACTGTGCAGATGACAGACAGTCTGTTGATCGCGTGAATAAAGATCTTATCATTGCAACGCAATTTTTGTAAAATGTTTAGCACAGACACCTAAGCCAGTGGGAAGGGTTGTAGGAACCGCGTCATTAAAAATGAATTTAATCCACTGGTCCCTGATAGCTTGGTCCGTTCTTGGGAGAGAAAAAACATTTCCATGTTGATTCTGGCAGTCAACAACAGAGCAACTCACGTGTGCACCATGTTTCTGCATCTTTCACGGTCGAGTGCGTACTTCGAATCGGAATTCATGCCGGCGCTCGACTGAATATGAGGGGGAGAGGGGCAGGGCGGGCTTCCTGCAGCATAGGTCTGTGGTGTCCATATATGGTATATCCTGCGCCGACTTGACGTCAAGTCGGCGCAGAAATTAACATCACGTATTTGAGTGCGCGTGCACGTGGGCTGGTTGACGAACCCAGAGGTAAACAAACACTTCACTTTTAAATATCGGCTTCCCAGCCAGTGTATAATCGTTAGGCAATCATAACATACATTTTTTTCTTGTGGAAAAGTGAAAATTACAGGTCATGACTCCTTTAATTTTCTCTATCCTCATTCAGGCGGTCGTGAAATGGCTGCTCCAGTGAAACTCAGAATCATTCTTGGAGAAAATGATTCCCAGAGACTGATCCTTCCAGATAGTATGCCAGAGACTCTCATCGAACTCATACAGGAAATTAAGAGGCAATGTGGGGTAGATGGGGACTTCAGGCTTCAAATCATGGATGTTGAGTTTGGGAATGAATTCACCAACTTGGTCTCAATGTCAGACATCCATGACAAAAGCTCCATCAAGGTCATCTTTAACTCGGTTGCACCTGCCCAGCCTGGTGGCACCCCGCCCCCTCCCTACTCAGCTGCTGCCACCACCTCCCGCACTCTGAATGACTCGTCATCCCTTTCATCTGCTGGTAGCTCATTTGATACAGAGACATATTGTCTTCTCCTGAGTCCACCTCCTCGAGATCCACTGCTTGGCCCATTGTCTTTCCCATGCCCCGGTTTGCTTATGATACTCAGCTACAGCTGGACAGGGCCAATGCTGCTTTTAAAGAAACTGGAGCTTTGTTGAATCCTGATACTAAACTTACAGTTTTTTTTCGTTTGCTAAACGACAGTGGGCACAACTGGAGTCACATGTGCAAAACTCTAACTACAGTCTGCAGCAGTTCATGTGGACCAAACTCTAGTTCGTTTTTCATTGCTTGAACACAGTTTTCAAAACTCTACACACTTATCCCATGACTTTAACCACAACCTGCACAACACTGTGGATTTACAGCACTTTGTTCAAATGCTAACACACTGCTGTCAAAACTGTGAACCACACATTCAAAACAGAATAGATTTCAGCCTTGTGCCTTTCAAACACTGCTGACTGCAATTTCAGCTGAAAGGCTCCCATACACAAAATAAATATATTTGAAATATATTTTTGGAATATATGCAAATATTTGAAATTGGCCCAATAAATATATTTTAGTTAAATATATGTAAATATATGTAAATATATTTCACACTTACTGTAACATCATATATTTTTGTTATATTTCAGAATATATTTCAAAATGATAAATATTAGTGACCAACAATGCAAATATATTTCAATGTATTTCACGAGTTCACATCTACATATAATTAGTACAGTAAGTTTATGCGTATTTGGCGTGCTGTCCGGGGGGAGGGCTCCGAGCTCGGAGTTAGGCCCGAACCCAGAGTACTCCCCCCAGTTGGTAAGTGTAGATGGAACTGGAAGTGAGGAGATGGGGTGGAGGAGGGATGCTGACAAACTTTCAATGAACAGAGATAGGTCTGCTGTGAATTTATACTCTGTCATTGAGTTGATTACTGATTAATCTCCAGCTGTGCATAATTTGGTTAATTATCTGAACCTGCTCCTCCCGAACTTTGTTAATAAAACATCATTTGGAATATATGCCACATATATTTTCGACACTTTATGTAAAATATATTTCAATATATTGTTTTTCTGTATGGGTGGAGGTGGAAAGTGTTTGGTCACCACCCACATGACCAAATGTCTCTTTTGGAAGCCATGCGTGCCGGATGTGAGGACACGACTGCCAGGGATGGATAAGGCACTCCAGAAGGTTCTTCCCCAGGTGCATGGCAAGAGAGAACATTAGATGTGATGTTGAAAACCTGTGGCCTGACGCTAGAGAGAGGCAGGATTAGCCTGTCAATTATTTGTTCGAATTACATTACATTACATTACATTACATTACATTACATTACATTACATGTTCATATGTACTTTTAGTTTCTACCTTTTTTTTTTCTCATTACTGTAATTCCGTAAATTACTACAGACTATTGAAGCAAACTGCTAATTTTCATTTACCTTAAAGAATTGTTATGTTCTAAAACTTTAAATAAATCATGTGAAAGAATGTCACTCTTTTCTTTGAAGAAAATATTACTGTGTATGAAGTCACTGAAATTGTTCAAACTGTAAAGATGAAAAGTTTGTATTTTCTGTATTGGTGTTTGATGCTAGTGTTTTTCCTCTCAGTGTGTTCTGAGTGACAGTGTGTGTTATCTCAGTGAGGGTTGTGTATAGTGTTTGGCTGCACTGAGCCTGTTTTGAGCTGTGTGTTAAGAGTTGTGTTGCTTGGAGTGAGTTTTGCAGGTGATGTGAACTGTTTAGCTCAGGTGACTGTTGGTAGTGCAGACTGTAGTTAGAGTTTTGCACATGTAGCTCCAGTTGTGCTCACTGTCGTTTAGCAATCGAAAAAAACTGTAAATCTGCTATTCTTGATGGCTTAGCTGAAACGATCATCCAGTACAAAGTGTACCTCTCTGACAGGGAGTTTGATGAGGTAGCAGAAGCTCTGGTAACTACACATCCATGTTTAAAAGAGCCAGGTTCAGTGATGGGTATGGCGGATGGAAGACAAGCCTGAAGTATAAACCTGCTCACTACCGAACAAAACTCTGACGGCTTGGATGCCCTGAAGTTACTGTGAATGCCTTAACACACAAACCTGAGAGCAAATGCAGTCCTGCATATGGTGTAAAGAAGCTGAAAAAAGCCGAAGTGAATTACTGCCCCACCTATCCGGCCGGTGAAACAGCAGAGACACTAGAAGAGATAAGAGTGGCACTCCTCTCAGAAGTAAATAAGAGAAACAATGAGCACAAGTTGGCTGCAATGATGGACAAGACCTTTGCACTCAGAAGGCAAGGCCCCACTCAAGCCCCCATGATAGCTGATTTCAAAACGAGGTGGCCAGCTCTCTTCAATGTGCGTGAGGTAAGTGAATGACTGCACTGGATGTGTCACAATACATGTTGACAGAATCTGAGGTTACTCAAACTGATGAGGATTTACTGAAGGCCAGCAATAGCAGCCTTTGCTGGCCTTCTGACAAAGTAAACTAATATTTAGATAAATACATGTCTTATGTATTTACATTTCTTGAACAGATAGTCTAGAACTGCTATTTCAAATGTGTACCAAAAAGGTATCTGAGTTTTGTCTACCTTTTTTGTTATGTTTTTTGTAGGTGAGTGCAGAGTTCAAGAGAATCACAACGATCCATTTGCAGTCAAAGTTCTTCTCCGAGCTTGATGTTCACTCTGCAAACCTGATGAAGGCATATGCCAAGTAAGGTGGAGTTCAAGGGAGAAAAATCAAGACCATCATGGCACCCATAACCCAGGTATGATACCAAATAATATGATACCATGATACAATGATACCATGATGACAAAAATCACTTAAAACTTGGTCATTGTAGAAATGACTTTGAGCACCACATCTGTTCCCCCATTAGGGGTCATTGTTTAAGAGTCAGGGGCATCATTTAATCCTGAAAAATCTGCTCTGAAATCATAAAACTCTAGAATCTGTTGGAAAGCAGTTTTGAAGCACAGAAAAAAGAATTCTGCTGAACAGAAAGGAAGATATTTAGAAGAATGTCAGTAACCAGACAGTTTCTGGTCTCATTGACTTCCATAGTAGGAAAAAAATATACTATGGAAGTCAATGAGACCAGAAACTGTCTGGTTACTGACATTCTTCTAAATATCTTCCTTTCTGTTCAGCAGAAGAAAGAAATTCATAAAGGATTGAAACAACATGAGGGTGAGTATATGAAGACAGAATTTTCATTTTAAAGTGCAGCGAAACAATTTTAATGTCATTTGGTTATTTGGTTACATTTGCATTATTATATTATGAATATGGATTAAGTTAGTGATAGCTGTTTTACAGTAATACTGTAAAGATTGTGTGCTATAAATGTGCATGTAATGCACATCAGTAAAAAAAATCTTTGTCCTTGTTCTTTTTTTTTTGTCACAGGATGTCGATGAAAGCACTCAACTGGCCATAGCGGAGACAATATTTGGAATCTTTCTCTTTTGACAAGAAGGTGCAGAGCCTGGCGATGACCCCGCAGATGTTCCTGGAGGGGGTGGAAGTGATGAGTGAGTTGGGCAATTTAGCTTTTGCTGTGGTGATGTTGCTGGGTCTTGTCTACGCGCTAAACCTGAGCTACCCCCAGGAGCTCAAGTACACTTTTGAGGTTCTGCAGAAGTTCATTATGGAATTGGATGGAAACAAACTATCCAACAAAGGACAAGTTCTCAAAACACTGCTTTCCCGTTAAGAAACACCACCATAGCAAAAGCTACACCATCATTCTAACCTGAGGAAAACTATACCAACACTTTTTTTAGCGATAGCTTCATAGAGCCTGACCTATAATCAGTCCTTAAAGACCCTGTGCAATCCAAAACAAGATTTAAAAGTAGTTATAGTTCTCAGAGTTGAGCAAATTTACTGATACTTTATTTATTTACTTTGTTATATTTGGAATTTGATTTCTATCCTAAAAACAGTGCCCAAGACCGCCCACTAGTGGCTAAAAAACAATAAAAAAAGTGTACCTTCTGTTTTGTTGTTTAGGTACACCAGCACATTAAACTACAGGTGTTAGTAAGTGTAAATCTTTAAGAGGAATGTGAGTATAAAGACAGGGCCCCATTTCCCAGTATATCAGTGTTCAGCTCATCTGGGTTTTTTTTGGGGGGGTTTTTTTTTGCTCTGTTTTTATAAAAAAAAAATTCTCTCTGATGCAAGGTCCAGTCTATTCATGGGTTTCATCCGGTCCCTTTCCACAGGTGTATAAAATCAAGCACCTAGATTATGAATGCAGACGGCATTGTGCTTGATTAATACACCTGTGGAAAGGGACCGGATGAAATCCATGAATTGGCACTTAAGGAAAGCTGTATGCTGAATAATTTTTTTCAGTTTCTCATTACAAAATTAAGACTAACCTATGTTTAAGTTTTTTAAGTTTAAACATTTACATATTTCGGGAGTTAAACTTGATTGTAAGATATCCATTTGTCTTGTTTTTATGCCTTGCCTTGATGCCAACCATACTGTAGACATTGTTGAAACTTGTTTAAAAAATGTCCCTAGCGATGTTTCAATGTAAACATTTTAAATATATATATGTAAAAAAAAATTCTAACTTTGGTAAATATTTTTTATTAACTTCTGTGTGAGTTCACCATCACATAAAATCACAGGTGCAAGATGTACAAAGTGCAAAATGTTAAGAGTAGATTAAGTGGGATGTGAGTGAGAGGGCCCATTTCCCTGCAAATTAGTTGGGCTGACACTATTAAATTAAGCTGTGCCCAACCATAGTAAATAAGTTGAATCAACCTTAATAAATTAAGTTGACCCAACGTAAGTACATTAAATTGGAATAACAGAATTGCATAATGCTGAAATAAAGCAAGTTAATCATGTGGAAATCCTTTCCATGATTTTTTTTATGTTCATTCAAAGAGTTTTTTTTTTTTTTTGTGCATCCATATCTCTTGCTATTACAAAACGATTACTTATAAGAGTCCATTTCACTCTTTCATTTAAAATTGAGCTCAGCAGGTTAGTCTTTTCAGTCCACAGATCTTTAAAGGAATAGTTCACTTTGAAATTAATTTTTGGTATGTTTTAGCTTACCTCAAGGGCATCCAAGATGTAGGTGTCTATTTTTCCGCAGTAGTTTCAATTTTGATATTTTTAGGTCAAACCGTTCTTGTCTGTCAGTCATATAATGCAGGTCTATGGTCACTGTCTCAAAGAGCATGCACAGAGTCCAAATTAAAATAATTCCCCGTCGTCCAAATTAAACAATTCCCCATCGTAAGTACACATTGATGGCCTAAGACACGAAACGAGCGGTTTGTGTGAGAAAACGAACAGTATTTATATAGTTTTTACCTCTTGTACACAGCCACGTCCAAGTGATCTGATCTGACGTGTACGCAGACTGGTGCATAGATATATATACACTAGATGTCGCCTTGTCTACGGCAGTTCATTGGAACGAATGTCTTTAAGGCGACATCTAGTGTATATATCTATGCACCAGTCTGCGTACACGTCAGATCAGATCACTCGGACATGGCTGTGTATAAGTGGTAAAAACTATATAAATACTGTTCGTTTTCTCACACAAACCGCTCGTTTCGTGTCTTAGGCCATCAATGTGTACTTACGATGGGGAATTGTTTAATTTGGACGACGGGGAATTGTTTTAATTTGGACTCTGTGCATGCTCTTTGAGACCGTGACCATAGACCTGCATTATATGACTGACAGACAAGAACGGTTTGACCTAAAAATATCAAAATTGAAACTACTGCGGAAAAATAGACACCTACATCTTGGATGCCCTTGAGGTAAGCTAAAACATACCAAAAATGTATTTCAAAGTGAACTATCCCTTTAAGGTTTATAGAGTCATACTTTGCTCAATACCAATCATTTCTTTTTCAAGACATTCCACTTTTCCAGACTTTTTTATACAAAACAATGAATGTGATAAATATTGTTGACAAAAATTCCTTATTTGTACCTTCCCTATTATATAACACCTTTCCAAGTCCACCACATTTTAACCCTCTGGGGTCTGAGGGGTTTTGGGGGTCCTTGAGATGTTCTGACATGCCCTGACATTTGTGCTTTTTTCAGTTGCTTATAAATATATTAATGGCAAAGGTATAATTACACTCTATTTAGCACAAACAGGGCTACCATAATATGTGAGCAACATGCATGTACACGTTTGTATTTTTGAGAGAATAATGTTTATGCATGGTTATTGAAAAAACTAAAAACTAAAGTTTCTGAAATAAGGCCACAAAACACATACTAAATACGTGTCAATAAGACTTTTGACTAATTGATGTCTTTGCCTAGAGTTTTTTTCTTCAAAATGATGTGAAAATCATCCTACCTAATCATTCACATAACACAATACATTGATTTAAATCTTGTAAAACACTTTTTGTTTGTAAAGGCAATATGCGCAAAGGGCGTCAACCATTCAACAGCATCATGCATATTTAGTGATTCACACCTGAGGAGACAATGGGGCCCGCATACTTAATGAGCCATTCATTCAGGTGTGTCACCTATAGCCACAAGAAAGAATGCAAGAGCAATATATATATATATATATATATATATATATATATATATATATATATATATATATATATATATATTCTACCAAATTGGTTCACAGATGGAAGCATGTCAATTTTTTTTTTTTTTTTTTTTTTTTTTTACAAATTGTGCTTGCAAATTGTATAATATCCAAGGAAAACATGTCTAGTAATTGCTGTATTTTCAGTTTTGGAATATGTATCCTCTCCCCAAATTTGTCAATAATAAAACACAATACAAATTATTTAAAGAAAAGGCTTATATTTACCTTTTAAAATTTGTTTACATCTACCTTGTAAATATTTTTTTTATTATTAAAAAGGTTACAATTACAACAACAATTGAAGTGTAATCTTTCTTTGTAAAAACTAAAGTATACATTTTATCATACACATTTCAAAGTTAAGGATTCATTACTTTGAATATAGCCTACATTGACAAAACATACTATATTTAACATATTAGCAAAAATTGGCAAACAAAAGCTTATTTGAGGTGGCAGATATTTTACAGTAAAAATGTGTAATCTATCCAAAACTAATCAACGAAATGTTGTCTTTCATTTGTCTGTAACATAGGTCTTTCGTTTTTATTATAAGGAATATAAATGTTAATTTGCAGTTTAATACGTTGCTTATTCAAATACATTTTATTTCAACATATTTCAGTCGATTTTTACTCAGTATAGCAAAATAGTTTGCTAAAAGCAGATCATTCATTCACACACAGAAACGCAATTCAAATTTAAACCGTCTTTTTGCGAGTTGTGGTAAACAGCGCATCTCTGCCTTTCATTCACACACAGAAACGCGATTTACTTGAGAATGAAAAAAAAAGGTACTACAGTATTCCATCCGTTGCTCCTCGAAATACCAGCACTTCTGAGGTATGTTTCCCATTATTATTATTCCTCACAGCGCTGCGAGACGGTGTAAACAAGTACAATGATCTGATTAAACTTGTGTTTTCTCGAGCTGATATGGGGGCGTTCACAGGTTCGTGGATTGCCTCAGTAATTTGCGTTTGAATAGCGTGCGCTCTCTGTGGGCGGAGTCACATTAAAAATAATTAGATGAGATGAGAACGACTGACATCTCGCTCTTTTCTTACAGATTACATGAACTGAGAATATTTGTTTTTTATATAAATTACTTCATTTAAAAGAAGAGAATTCAAGCGTCATGCCTGTGTGTCTGTATGCCTGTTTGACTGAGTATTCACTGAGTTATTGTTCATTTTCGGACGCGTTTCAGAATGGACTACACTGACAGAGAGAAGGCAGAACTCGCTTCGTGTTTATTTTTCTTTATTTGGCAAAAAGCAAAATACTTTGTTTTTATTGTGAGTATACACAAAAATAATACACATTTAACAGAATCGATTGATGTATGAAACGTGTTTGTAATATCAAAGTCAACAGAGCAAAATGAATCTCTTTTGAACTGATAAAAAAAAAAAAAACGAGCTGGTATCGCCGGCGATACCGCCGACCCCAGGGGGTTAAGAACGATCTGAAATGTCCCTAAACTCCATCAAAAACTGTATATTTGTCCCTTAAAGCTGCAGTCCGTAGTTTCTCCTCTTTGTCGCCATCTCTGTTCGAAATCTGCAATTGCAGTTATTTGCGGAATTATCAACTTTACGTGCGTTGTACATCGGCATGAAACAGCGCGGATGAATCCAATGTTTTGAGGTGAGTGTGCGGCTGTCAATCACCGCGCCGGTGTGGATACGGGCATTCAGAATCACAGATTAAACTTTTTGGAAGTATGACCAATATTAGAATTTTCAATGGAAAATGACGTCTGAACAAGTAGGTAGCATCCACTTTTGTTCTGATCAACTAAGAGGAAAAAAAGCATTGCAGAAAATCACGCTGATTAAATCTAACGATCGCTTATCATATCATGCACTGTAAACCCAAGTAAGTTAGCAGAACTCAAAAAATTTAAGGCAATCGATTGCCTCAATTTTTTTAAGTTTTGAAATTCAAAGTTTAAGTAAGCAGAACTGGCAGATTTTAAGTTTGTACTTAAACATTTCAAGTTAAGAACAATTAAAATCAGAGTACACTATTCCATACATTTAACTTAAAGGGATAGTTCACCCAAAAATGAAAATTCTGTAATAATTTGCTCACCCTCAAGTTGTTCCAAACCTGTATGAGTTTCTTTGTTCTGCTGAACACAAAGGAAGATATTTGGAAGAATGTTTGTAACCAAACAGATCTCGGTCCCCATTGACTACCATAGTATTTTTTTTTTCTACTATGGAAGTCAATGGGGGCCGAGATCTGTTGATTACAAACATTCTTCCAAATATCTTCCTTTGTGTTCAGCAGAACAAAGAAACTCATACAGGTTTGGAACAACTTGAGGGTGAGTAAATGATGACAGAATTTTCATTTTTGGGTGAACTATCCCTTTAAAACCTTCATGTAATCTCAATGTGAACACTTTTCTGTTCTTAAGTAATATAAGTTATGAGTATTAACTTATAGTTTTAACAGGCTAATTTGCTAACATACTATTATGTTATCATGCTAACAATAGTATGTTATACAGCACTTGCTGCATGAGTGCAACAATTTAAAGATTTTATTTGCCTCCAAATCAAGCCGCATGCACCACTTGTCACCATGATGGTAACTATCCTAAAACCAACATTAACAGAAATTCTTCTAAATTAGCATAACAAAACATTAATCAATACTCAAACTCCCACTTAAGTCAAGTCAAGTCAAGTCAAGTTTATTTGTATAGCGCTTTTCACAATACAGATTGCATCAAAGCAGCTTCACAGTATTAAATTAAAATAATACAACAAAGTTTGTTTCAAGAGGAATTTATTGATTGATAAAATTAAATTAAATATCCCCAAAATATCCCCAACTGAGCAAGCCAAAGGCAACAGTGGCAAGGAACCGAAAAACTCCATCAAGTGACCTAATGGTGTCCTAAAACTCCATCAGGTGCCTTAATGGAGAAAAAAAAAACCTTGGGAGAACCCAGGCTCAGTCGGGGGCCAGTTCTCCTCTGGCATTGGATAGAGGCCGGATTGTAGTTTGAACTGTAGGATTATATGAATGCCTGGCTGAAGAGATGCGACTTTAATCTAGTTTTAAACTGGGAGAGCGAGTCTGAGCAACGAACAGTATCAGGAAGACTATTCCAGAGTTTTGGAGCCAAATGTGAAAATGCTCTCCCTCCTTTGGTGGTTCTGGATATCCTAGGTATGACCAAAAGCCTTGAATTTAGTGATCTCAAAGAGCGCGATGGATTATAGGGCGATAGAAGATCCGTTAAATAGACTGGAGCTAAGCCGTTTAGGGCTTTATAAGTCAGTAGCAATACCTTGTAATTAATACGGAACTTTATAGGTAACCAATGCAGTGATGATAAAATCGGTGTTATATGATCATATTTTCTTAACATTAATCTTGCACAAAAAAAACATTATATTACACTTAATTTTAGCATTTACTCTCCCATTCAAGTGCCATCGGCAAAGCATGCAGGGAAATAGACATCCCAGCCGTTTCAGTTAAACTTAAGTTTGTTTAAATTAAAATAAATCATTTCATAAAACTCAAAACAATGAAACAGTTCAGTTTACTTAAAATATATCAGTTCTGTGAACTTGAAAGAAAAAGAAAGTGCTAAATACTCATAAAAGTTAATTTGACTGAACTAATTAGTTTCATTTAAGTTTGTCCTACTCAAACCAATTAATTATTTTGAGCGTTAGGGTTTACAGTGCAAACCGCGCAAATCATAGAAGAGCAGTTATTTTGTACAAACAAATAACAATCATAGTGCTATGAAATAAACGGTGTATGAAAAGAATCCCTGTTATGCATAAACGTGTTATAATATAACATAATATAAACATCTTATGACAGGAAAATTTTCACTTTACCGATCTGATTCAGATCCAATACTTGACAACGGAGGAGGCGGGTTTGATTTTCTTGGAGTAGAGGTGAATTGCTCCCTCTCATAGCTAGCACAAAATAATTCATATTTACCATAATAACGAAACGAGAAAGGCACAACAAAGGAAACTCCGTAACTGTGTAAATCAAGCGAACAAGTGCACTACTGTTACGTAATTAAACTATTGAAATGTCTTTCCTGTCTAGCAAAAAAAAAAGCTGTCTCTGCGTCCGTTTTGAACCCCTTTTAAACACGGAGTTCACGCCATCTTTCAAAAGCCCTGCCGATGTTTATCTTTGTTTTCACATGGGCCGGTTGCAGTCTCTTTTTTCTCTAGCCCTCCGAAGTCCGAAGTCTTTTGGGTTTTACAACTGGTGAATCTCCAGTTGTCACTGGTGATTGTCGTTTGAAACATTCTGGATCCGCTATAAGTTTAATTATATCAAGTGCTGTGAGAAAAGGCTATAAATCTACACTTCGAACATCCTCACACGCAATATAGCCTACTAGCCGGCACTCCTTCTTTATGTGTACAGATGTGACGTAATGACGCAAAGACATGCTCGAATTTCCCGCGGAAATCCACCAGTACCACTGGAATTAAAATCATTATTAAAAGCTAACCGATTTGAATCGAGCTACGGCAAGCAGAGAGTTTTGAACACTGGCTGGTTATGTTTTTTTGGGGGGTTTTGGATAATTTTTAACACAAAAAAGTTACGGACTACAGCTTTAAAATATAAGTCATTTTTTCCATTGACATATTTGTTACCATTTCTTTTAGCCAACGTGCTATACTTGGTGCACAAATATTTTTCCAATTTGAAGAAATAAGCCGTTTTGCTTGAAGAATGCATATATTTATAAATACATACTCTTTCTTTTTTAACTTGATCTCCTTAGGAAACAAATGTAATAGAAAAAGTAAAGGTGACAATGGAATGTTAACATCAAGAATCTTCTCTATCATTTCTTTCACACCTTTCCAAAAAATTTTGACTTCTTCTTACTCCCATATGCAATGATGTAATTCTCAATGCATCTTTAAACTTAATGCATCTTAAGCAAGTGTCAGGTTTCATTATATTTATGCAATACAGCTGGAGTTATATAAATCCGCATCAACCTTATATTGTAGCAGTTTCAGACGTGTGTTCATTGTTCGTGATTGAGCCTCTTTACATGCTTCCATCCAGTCCTCCATCTGGATATCCTCGTTAATATCCAATCTCCAGGCTTCATTTTGAAGAATCCTTCGATCCTGACACCAGCATATTGTATAATGATGAAATTAAGCCTTTACTTGAACAATTTCTTGTAATTTCTTTTTCTAAGGTAGACAATGTTGGCATATCCAGAGAATTATTTTGTGTTCTGAGTATGATATTTCTTATTTGTAAATACTTAAAGAAATATTTTTTTAGGAATTTTATATGTATTGACTATTTCCTCAAATGATTCCTCAAATATAGATCTGCTATCTTTCGTATGCCCTTGTCTGCCCACATCTTGAAACCTGCGTCCAATCTGCCTGGTTTAAACTTTGTATTGCCCCAAATGGGACTAAAGCAAGATAAAGGGTAGGAGACACCTAAAAAAAATGTCACATCATACCATACGAGGTTTAGATTTTGAATCACATTGGCTAAGCACAATGCACTCTGTACATGAGGTTCCTCACTATTCCTGTCCTGTGTAAAATCCAAGGTACAACTGAAATCTCCCCCTAAAATAATGAGATCTCCTTTGTGTTGTTGTCTTAAAAAAAATCTTCTAATTTAGTGAACAAACGTATTCTCTCTGTCTGCACCTTGGAGCATAAATATTCACAAAAAGAAAAATAAGATTGCTAATTTCTGCCCTCACAATCACCAATCTCCCTGGATCAGCTTCATTTTTTTGACAAGATTTTCTCTTTAACAATAGGGGGGAAAAGCACTGCCACTCAAATTGGACCCATGACTAAGGACTTTCTCTCCTCATACGCCATACTCAGCCTCATTGCTCTGATCACGCTATGAGTCTCTTGTAACAAAACCACACCCATGTCTTTCAAATGCATAATCTCTGAAAGTAACCTATTCTTTGTCCCATCTCTCATCCCATTAACATTTAGAGATCCCACCCGCAAGACTTCCATGAAAAAGAGGGAGAGAAAGAAAGAAAAAGTACAGAGAAAAAAAAAAATTAGCAGTCATCACTCTCAGAAACGCACTCAGTCCTCCTCACCCACACTCCCAACATGCAAAACGCAGAGAGAGAGAGAGAGAGAGGAGAGAGAGAGAGAGAGAGAGAGAGAGAGAGAGAGAGAGAGAGAGAGAGAGAGAGAGAGAGAGAGACGGATAATATAATATAATAGTCTACGTACCATCAGCGATCATCAGCAGTGCTGACATCAAAACACAGCTCGTCTGGTGCATCTTCAAATGCTAAATTAAACCAAACCGATTATGACATTTAGTTATAAATTACCACAAATATAGATGTTTCGCTGAGGGAAGCTCATGTTCGTCAAATGTCCGCAGAACAGTTACTTTCACTTGTATTTTTCACTTTCAGTTTTAAATGGTCCTCCGGTTGCGTCGAGTCATGTGATCAGGACTTACTGAAATACAGGCAGTGCAATAAACACATTCTCATATTATCAGTCCCAGAGAAAGTGATCATGTCTTTATAACAGAGCATCACCAAACTACCAGGTTTCCCACTGGTCACTCCAGCCGCAGTTTAAAAATACTCGGTTCAGACAGATTATTTTAAAAGAAGAAAAATAATAATAATGGTTTTCTTTATTAGTCTTTAAAGGGATAGTTCACCCAAAAATAAAACTTCTGTCATAATTTACTCGCCCTCAAGTTGTCCCAAACCTGTATGAATAACTAAACAGTTGATGGACCCCGTTGACTTCCATAGTATTTTTATCCTACTTTCTTCAAAATATTGTGTTCAGCAGAAGAAAGACATTCATACAGGTTTGGGTGAGTAAATGATGACAGAATTATTTTATACGGTCACCTTTCAAATAATTGTTTTATGTAGATGTGTTTACAACAAGATTATTTAAAAACAACAGACAAAAATAAAGTACATATTCTTTCAAAAGATCTCAATTGCTTTTTGTTTTAATGCATTGTTATATATTAAGCTTTAACATTGAAATCCAATAACAAAATAAGTTAAAAAAAAATAAAAATAAAAAAGATACTTAGTTTCTGTTAAATAATATGCCTTGATTGACGACAGAGGCCTATATAGAGCCCTTAATGCTGGTAAATAGAAAAATGACTGACGATATATATGAATGAGGGGATATCCCATATGAAAATCTATAACTAATGAAAAAGCTTCAAAGTTTAAGCAAAAATAAAACCAGAAATAGACTTTCACTGTCAGCGCTCCTGCTCGTGTGATGAGAGAATAACTTCTTTTCAATATGTGTGTTTTTATGATATTGTAACAATTACATATTTTCTGTTTTACAGACGACACTGATCTATAACAGGACATAGAATATTTTCTCTTCTCAACTGTTGTTTATTCAGGAGAGCGAATCCAAATATCACTCAACAATCAGTATCATGAAGAGGGATGTAAAATAGTTGAGTAACTGAACTTCATTTCTACATTTACCATTTAGGCCTAAGTATCATTTTGGTAATACATTTTACTCATTACAACGCCATCACCTGTAATCAAAATAAAATGTTGCTACATTCATTGCGGGATGCAATCGCGAGTGTCTTAACTGAGTGTAAATGCAATTAAGAAAAATAAAATTTAAATGATCATTTTGCTACAGTTTTTGCTTGAACATGTTAAACATATCTAGTCATTTCTGTAATACTTTTTAATTAGAATTTTGCAACTTATAAAGCGTTAAAATATGTAATCAATGTACATATTAAAACTAGTGTACGAAATGGCAAATGTAAATTGTATAATTGAATTATAATTTTCATTTTGCACCAAACGTTGCACAGATGTAATGGAAAATGTAAATTTAAATACAGAAATGCATTGTCATTTTGCATATTACATTTCAAATTGAATATTGATACCCATATGCTTCCATATTGTCTTGATGAACAAGCATATACTGAAAATATTTCTTAAGTGACACTTCTCTCCAAACAGCTTGTGCTGCAAAGCTCCTCCAAACCTGTGATCAATCCTATTAATAAATCCATTACAGTTCAGAGTACATGATAGTTTCAGGCTTTAAGTTTCTTGGTTCTGATGTTGTGTGTTGAGTGTCCAGCAGATGGCGCCAAATCTCCATTCACACTGATGACGTTTGATGTTCCGCCAAATCAAACAGCTTTAGACACTTTCATTCATACGAGGCTTTATTAATATGATCAGGTCACCGTTATTATTACAGCATCAGATCTGATTATTGTTGACAAAATTAATAACGCTTATTGAACAAGCTCTCTCATGAGTCACGTGTGTTCGTTGTTTCGTGCAGTAGGTGTTTGTGTGTGTGCGCGCGTGTGTGTGTGTGTGTGTGTGTGTGTGTGTGTGTGTGTGTGTGTGTGTGTGTGTGTGTGTGTGTGTGTTCAGTTAGTGTGTTTCATCAATATCTGCTCATTCTTGCTCTCAAGATTCCCGAATGATCTCTGTCATAAAGCCAGATGCAGGAATATGATCACGTGAGGATATCACGTGATGCTGATGGTGACGTCACGGCACCAGAGAGGAATAAAGTGAAAGTAAACAACCCTGAACAGCAGCTCGACTTGATATGCACATATGTTGATATATGGGTATCATTAATTATTTCAAGAATATATTGAGATTTTTTTTATACGTTTTGTAGTGTTTTTGTTTTCTAGCAACATTAGGTCAGTGTGAGCTTTATGTGTTCAGATTCAGTGGAGATGCAGACCGGAACTGAAACACTTCCTGGTATCAAACTCCGTTTACACGCTTTAAAGAATAAGACACAAATATATTCCGTTAGTTTGAGTTTGTATTAATCCATCCAATCCAGCTTCACTCTGAGCTGATGAAAATATTAATGTACTGATGATATTCAGTGGCATTTGAGTTCATTTCTGCTGTTGTTTTTCTCTTAACCCGGGAAATTACAATACAGTCGAGTCTGCCTTATTTTATTGGCATATATGATATTGTTTTTTTTTTTTTTATTCGTTGGGTAATTTCTAGAAATAACCCGACTGTTGGGTTAAATAGCCTATGGTTTCCAGACAGAAAACTTTTAATGCGTCCTGGCCGTTCATTTACAGTTATAGCCCAATATACAACACAGATTGCTTCATAGCAGCTTTTTTATTATTTAATATCATGAGAACAAGAGGTATTACATATTCACATTATTACATTAAGATAAGCTGCCATGAAATTAAAGAAAAAAAGTAAATAAACAAAAATCGAAAAATTACATAAAATCCAGTGCTTTAAAAGCATTACATGTAAATCTTTTGGAACAAACAAAAAAGCACTGAAAACATATAAAGTAATTTTTAAAATGTGAAACATTTGGTTTGCATTGAACCGACTTCTTTTTATGTCTATGGTATTTTTTCAATAAAATAAATAATGATATTATGTTGTTCTTTAAATTTCAAAAGTCATTATATAGTCAAATATATTTAGACTATTAAAAAGCACATCAAATACACAAAGTTCTATCACATACACTTCAGTTTTCTACTAAAAAAGGTTTCTGAATCTTTCCAAAATAAGTAAATCTCCAGTAAATACTTCTCCAGTAAATACAGTGAAAAACGGATGCAATTTTTTTTCTAGTGCACAACATGTAAAATATTAAGCTTAAATCATTCCAAAACATGAGGCAACACACAGATTTTTGTTAAAACTTTTGATGATATAATGTACAGTTCTTGAAAATACCTACTTCTTTACTAACCAGTGAAGGGGGCTCGTGTGTTTTGTGGGAGATTAACTGGGAAAAATGCACGTTTCATTGGAGAGAATATGGAGTCATGTGACCTGAGCACATGTGCTGAAACAAGACACAAAATGGCCGCCTGTGGGTCATGTGACCACTGTTCGCAGGCCATTGAGAGACGAGTCTGAATAAGGGACCGTCTGCAAAGTGCAAATCCCTTTTGTACATTTTATATTGTGAAGACTATTCAGAAGCTTCACTGTGACACACTGTCACCAGACTCAGTTCACACATCACTGCTCTCCTGATAGGAGGACCAATGCTTTCTTAAAGCATAAAGAAACAGAACAGTTGCACGTTTTGGGCTCTCAGAAATACACAGAGGCAGGGTTGCTAATACAATGATATATCAATTCAATTGTAGAAAAAAACAACAACATTATGACGTCCAGAAATCAGTTTCAGTATTACACTGAGAACTCGTGTCTAATGTCGTAGTTTCATTCTCACATGAATGCTGTCTAAAGCATGGTGCTCATTTAAAGGTATGTTTTTAGAAGTTGTAGACAAAGTAGCCCCTTTTAAAGTAGTAAGAGTTAAACAGAGGACAGAACCCTGGATAAATGATGATAATATCAAGGCAATTAGAATAAGAAATAAGAAGTATGATACATTTAAGAGAAATAAGGATGATCAGAATTGGGCAGAGTATAAAAAGGCGAGAAATGAAGTGAGCAGATTAGTGATCAATGGTAAAAAGACCCATTTTAATGAGAAAATTGTGCAATATAGAAATGATTCAAGTAAGTTATGGAAGTCCCTCAAGCAGCTTGGCTACAGTAATAGGCTGAAAACAAAAACTAGTAACATAACTCTTGATTTGGGGATTAATGTTACAGCAGAAAAGATGACAGTGGCAGATAGTTTTAACAATTACTTCTCATCAGTTGCTAGTAAACTGGTGGAAAAACGACCTGTCCAGTCAGGGCAGTACGGTGAAAGTCACATCTTTGAGTTTTACTCTCGGCAAGAGGTCAAACCAGATGGCTTCTCTTTTGAAAAGGTGTCAGAGGCAGTTGTACTTGAGAAACTTAAAAACCTGAATAGCTCAAGTTCCACTGGCTTTGACAATATTCCATCTAGATTTTTAAGAGATGCTGCTGAGGTTATAACCCCATGTATCACCCATATCATAAACATGTCTATTGGACAAGGATATGTCCCTAATGATTTCAAGCTTGCCAGAGTAATTCCACTTCACAAGAAAGGGAGTAAATTAGACCATGGAAACTATAGGCCGGTTTCTATGTCAAAGATAATTGAAAAGATTATTTTTGAACAGATTGACAAATATTTCGCATCACACAATCTACTCTATGAGTTCCAGTCTGGCTTTCGTAAATCACGTTCCACTGACACCTGTTTATTGTATCTAACTGACCACATTAGGAGGGAATAAAGGTCATTTTTGTGGTATGGTCATGTTAGACGTACAGAGGGCCTTTGATACCGTTGACCATGGTATTTTGGTACGTAAATTAAAAGCCATTGGTTTTAATGACTTAGCAGTCAAATGGGTGAGATCTTATCTGAAGGATAGGAAACAGGTGGTGGATATTGGAGGAACAATGTCTCAACCACAGTGTATAGAATGTGGGGTTCCTCAAGGGAGTGTTTTGGGTCCACTTTTTTTCCTTCTATATATAAATGACCTTAAGTCTGCATGTTCATGTGAACTTTTTTTATGTGCAGATGATTCTGCGTTATTGTTTTCACATAAAGATAAGAACATAGTTGAAAGAACTCTTAAGTGTAGAACTATCGAATGTCAGCAGGTGGATGTCAGATAATAAGCTATCACTTAGGGAAAACAGAAGCCATACTGTTTGGTTCAAAAATAAAATTGAAAAGATCCCCTAGTTTTAAGGTTTTAGTTGGTGATAATGAGATTAATGTAAAGGACTCGGTTAGTTACCTCGGCTGGGTGCTGGACTGCCACATGTCTGGAGTGGGCCAAGCACAAAAGGTACTTATGAAGGTAAATCAAAGAGTACGTTTTTTGTCCAGAATCTCAACGTTTTTGGACAAAAAAAGCTATGTTAATTCTGGCAAATGCTCTAATTCAGCCTTATTTTGATTACGCATGTTGTTCTTGGTACAATGGTGTCTTAAAGCACCTGAAACTCAGGCTTCAGACTGCTCAAAATAGGGTTATAAGGCTTGTTTTGAACCACCCCATGAGAACTCATCTTGATATTTCTCACTTTGAGACTATTGGGTGGTTAAAAGTAGAAGATCGACTCTCTCAGATTCACCTGTGCATGGTACATAGGACGGTACATGGGGCTGTCCCGAAATATTTGAATAATTATTTTAATAGAGTGAGAGATGTTCACAGCTACTCTACCAGAGGCAGCTCTACTGATTCTGTACCTCCAAGAGTTAAGAGTAATTTAGGTAAAGAGTCCTTCTTGTTTGTAGCAACAAGTTTGTGGAACAGGTTGCCAGGAAATTTAAAGATGGCCAGAAGTTTAGTAGGTTTTAAGCTGGCACTGAAAAAATGGCTCAGATGCCAATTGTAGTATGACAATATTTTATAGCTTTGTTTTGACGGATTTTATTTGGTGTTTATATGGATGTGATGCTTGATGCTTGATTTATTGCCACTAGCTCTGTCCCCCCTTCCTCAAGACCTCAGTGGAAATAAGCCCTAGGGCTTTATTGTGTTATCCTGACTTTGTTTTGTTTCTTTTAATGTATGATGCAAAGATATATCGTATTTTTAACAAAATGGTCAAATAAATAAATCAATACAATACAATACACATCTAGGGGAGACCGGGGAGGGTTGAGACACTTTTAGCTTAAGCTTTAGCTTGAGTTCTCAAACTTTTATACGAAGTACCCACATTTATTTACTACAAATGGATCCAATTCAGCCGAGAATATCACAGACCTCGTGAGCTGATGTCAAATACATGGTGTTCCTTTTAACACACCTTTTAACAGCAAGTTAACACATGAAGAGCTCTTTTCCAAAACGGGATAAACGCCATTAAAAAAAAAAATGAGTTTGTCATGTCATTTTGCTGTGTACTGCACCTATTCACTGCTCCATCAACGTTTCATGACAAATCGCTATATTTACTTGTTTAAAATGTACTGCAAGATGCTGTTTCTTTCCAAAACGAGATAAGCGCCAAACCTATTTTTAGCCTAAACGGGATATATCCTCTCAACCAATCAGAATTCGGTGAGCGTTCTACGCAATCCAAATAGGCGGCGATCTGAACAGAGGTTTGTTACTTTGTTTATGTTCATTCATTCCTCAAAATGAGTGCTTTAAACTGCTGTAACACTTTTGATGGCCTTGATGAGCAAGTGAGACCTACACCTGGGGGTAGAAAACGCAGACTGGACAAAGAAAATCACAAAAAACAACAAAAAAAGAAGGTTCGTCACTCGGGTGGCGCGTTAATACCAACAGTGGGATGTCAACACAAAGCTGCCGCCAAAGGTTTCTGTCAGGCCGAGAGGCTGTCGCCGGACGATCTGATGGTAAATTTCAACTACTTTTATGGAAAACCAAACAAGGTTGACCAGGACCAGGCCATACTTCATCTCCTGGACATCACGCAAGTGACAAGGAAGCGTCCGAAAGTCCAGGACATTAACAAACAAAAAGACCGGAACGTATCTGTTAAGTACAGTCTTTTGTGCAACAGACATCCGGAGAAAGTGCCCGTTTGCAAGGCGACCTTCATAAAAGTGTTTGGTGAGTACAACTTTCGTTTCAGAATTGATTAGTATACTACCGTTTTGTTGGTTTCCCCCTCGCAATAAAGATATTTTCCTGTAAAGAAGCCTGCTAACGTGACATTAAAAGTACTGAATAGTTCTACTAGCCTACTGATAGATAGACTGGCCTTTGATACACTGACCATGATAAGGTGCTATGGTAGATTGTGTGTAGTGATGATAGTGCAAAAGTACAAAATGCGGCCAGTAAACAGTGCAGGGATAGCCTATGTGCAAAGATGTGATTGTTGTTACATATGATTGGACATTATGTTGTTGTTACATGGTATGTCATTGCTATAGAGCAGGGCTCACACACACATTTTCTATGAGGTTTTGATGCTTTGGCAATACAAAATGTATATATATATTTTTTTTTTATGCCAATAAAGCTTATTGAATTTAGAGAGAGAGAGAGAGAGAGAGAGAGAGAGAGAGAGAGAGAGAGAGAGAGAGAGAGAGAGAGATGTGTGTGTGTGAAAGGTGATATGTTAAAGGGATAGTTCACCCAAAAATGAAAATTCTGTCATCATTTACTCACCCTCAAGTTGTTTCAAACCTGAATGAATTACTTATTTTCTGCTGAACACAAAAGAAGATATTTTGAAAAATGGCGGTAACCAAACAGTTGATGGACCCCAATGACTTCCATAGTAGGAAAAAAAAATACTATGGAAGTCAATGGGGTCCATCAACTGTTTGGTTACAGACATTTTTCAAAATATCTTCTTTTGTGTTCAGCAGAAAATAAGTAATTCATTCAGGTTTGAAACAACTTGAGGGTGAGTAAATGATGACAGAATTTTCATTTTTGGGTGAACTATCCCTTTAAGCAAAAGCAGTTCCTAACCCCTGCTAAGGAGAAAACTGAAAGGGGGAGGGAGTAATAGCAAGTTAGTTGTGTGTAATTCTGTTTATTTCATACTGGCTCCAATGTATATGACAATCTAAATAATTTACTTTCACAGGCATCAGCAAAGGCCGTGTGTCCCGGGTGGCTCAATATTATGCTGAGACTGCTGAGGCTCGCCCAGAGAGAAGAGGTGGTGCACGACACAGTGAGGAGCATGCAAGGAGAAGGCAACTCATTGTTGAGCACATACAGTCTTTCACCTGCAGGGCCAGCCATTATGGCCGGAGAGGAGCACCAGGCCGCAAGTATCTCCCCAGTGACCTGAATGTGCACAAGATGCATGAGCTCTTTGAGGCTCAGAGCCATGCTCAAACCAGCTATTCCCTCTATTACTCTGTGTTTTCCAAGGAATTCAATCTTGGCTTCGGTCACCCAGCTACAGATGCATGCGCTGATTGTGCCAAGTACAAGATCAGGATTACAGACCCAAACCTTACTGACACAGAGAAGAGGATGGAATCGGCATCATTCATCTTGCATCGTCGCAGAGCGCGCGTTTTTTATGACATGTTAGGCAGGGTTGCTGAAGGTCATCTGACCCTCTGTTTTGATATGATGCAAAACCTGGTGCTTCCAAAAACCGCGATAGGACAGGCCTATTACTCACGCCAGATGTATCTGTACCTGTTTGGTGTGGTTGTGCACCATGGGGAGAACAGTTACCAGGAAAAAGATGATGTCCATCTGTATGTGTGGCAGGAGAATGAGGGTAGCAAAGACAGCAATATGATTGCTTCTGCGCTGAATGACTGCCTCAAGGTTCAACTTCAGGACAAAGTCAGCAGATCCAGGGGGCTTCGGCTGTTCAGCGACTCTTGTTTTGGGCAGAACAAGAACATGAGCATGGTGTCCATGCTGATGGAACTTCGGCAGCTTTTCCCCAACCTTGGCATAGAGCACACCTTTCCAGTACGGGGCCACAGTTATCTCCCTGCAGACCGAGTCTTTGGCAGAATTGAGCAGAAGATCAGGAAAATGGACACAATTCTGCTACCACAGGAATACCACGCCATCCTGCAGCAATTTGGCAACGTTCATGTTTATGGCACAGACTGGGAGGCGTTTGATTACAGGTCAGCCTCAAAGGACTGTGTTAAGGCTCAGAGGAGCTTTAAAATCAGTGAATCACGAATGCTTGACTTGAGTACCAACAAGGTGGGTGTAAAGACGACTTACAATGGGGAGTATTGTTTCCATAGTGTGTTAAAGCGGGGCAAGCGGTGGGCTGACCTGAAACCTGAAGTACTTCCAAAGCAAAGCTCTGTTAAGGCCGCAAAAAAGAGAGATGTGCTGGCACTATTAGGAGCAATAGGTGTGTCTGATGCTGTGAGGGCTTTTTATGATGATGCACTGTATCAGGTGACTGACAATGCAGGCCTGAGTGATGACGAGTGATCCACACACACACACACACACACACACACACACACACACACACACACACACACACACACACACACACACACACACACACACACACAACACACACCCCCTCTCTCTCTCTCTCTCTCTCTGTCCTCTCACACACTCAAAGCACATCTCACACACAGACACTGATGTTTTTTTTTTTTTTTTGATGTATAGCAGACAACTGTTTTACAGGTTCGACACTTTACTGTATGCCTTACTGAATGTATTGCACTATTGAATGCATTATTGAATATTGAATGTTTTTCATGCATATTTGTTGGACAAATTGGTCCTACTTGTTACAGGTTTGACACTTTACTAAAAATGACTCTAAATGTATTACTTAATAACTTATTGAATATTGTTATCATTACTATTACTTTTTTCAGGTTCAGCACCGAATGACTATTAGCCTAAATGTGTTACTAAATTATTTGAATGTATTTTTAACATTGTTGTATTTAAGGACTGGTATTTGTATGTGTGTTATTTTTAAATTATTTGTTTTATGTGGTGGACAATATTAGAACATGTCACTGGAAATATTTATTTTATTTTTACTATTTATTTTATTTGGCTTTTATTTATTTCATGCATTTGCACTTATTTAATTTATATTAATTTATACTATGAGTACCTGATTATATGTTGCATGTTCTCTTGTTTGTTTGTTTTTTAAAAGTTTTTATTTTTTATTTTTTTTATTGATGGATTTATAGCGTTTTGAAAAAAAAAAAAATGAACTTTGAATTTATCATCAACAATATTGTTGTTTGATTTAATAATCATTGTTCAACATGTTCAGACTGAGCCAAAAAAAACATTTTAACAGGATGAATTGAATATTCACAAAATGTGTGGGTCTAGGTAAAAAATTTAATTTTCCTGAAAACGACTGAAATGGATTTATCCCGTTTTGGAAAAGAGCTCCTCACATGCTGGGGTAAGTTAACACATGCTGGGGTAAGTTAACACATGCTGGGGTAAGTTAACACATGCTGGGGTAAGTTAACACATGCTGGGGTAAGTTAACACATGCTGGGGTAAGTAACACAGGCTGGGGTAAGTTAACACATGCTGGGGTAAGTAACACAGGCTGGGGTAAGTAACACATGCTGGGGTAAGTAACACAGGCTGGGGTAAGTTAACACAGGCTGGGGTAAGTAACACATGCTGGGGTAAGTAACACATGCTGGGGTAAGTTAACACATGCTGGGGTAAGTAACACATGCTGGGGTAAGTTAACACATGCTGGGGTAAGTTAACACAGGCTGGGGTAAGTTAACACATGCTGGGGTAAGTTAACACATGCTGGGGTAAGTTAACACATGCTGGGGTAAGTTAACACATGCTGGGGTAAGTAACACAGGCTGGGGTAAGTTAACACAGGCTGGGGTAAGTAACACATGCTGGGGTAAGTAACACATGCTGGGGTAAGTAACACATGTTGGGGTAAGTTAACACAGGCTGGGGTAAGTAACACAGGCTGGGGTAAGTTAACACAGGCTGGGGTAAGTAACACATGCTGGGGTAAGTAACACATGCTGGGGTAAGTTAACACATGCTGGGGTAAGTAACACATGCTGGGGTAAGTTAACACATGCTGGGGTAAGTTAACACAGGCTGGGGTAAGTAACACATGCTGGGGTAAGTAACACAGGCTGGGGTAAGTAACACATGCTGGGGTAAGTTAACAGGCTGGGGTAAGTAACACATGCTGGGGTAAGTAACACATGCTGGGGTAAGTTAACACATGCTGGGGTAAGTTAACACATGCTGTGGTAAGTAACACAGGCTGGGGTAAGTAACACATGCTGGGGTAAGTAACACAGGCTGGGGTAAGTAACACATGCTGGGGTAAGTAACACAGGCTGGGGTAAGTAACACATGCTGGGGTAAGTTAACACATGCTGGGGTAAGTAACACATGTTGGGGTAAGTTAACACAGGCTGGGGTAAGTTAACACATGCTGGGGTAAGTAACACATGCTGGGGTAAGTAACACATGCTGGGGTAAGTTAACACATGCTGGGGTAAGTAACACATGCTGGGGTAAGTTAACACATGCTGGGGTAAGTAACACATGCTGGGGTAAGTAACACATGCTGGGGTAAGTAACACATGCTGGGGTAAGTTAACACATGCTGGGGTAAGTAACACATGCTGGGGTAAGTAACACATGCTGGGGTAAGTAACACATGCTGGGGTAAGCTGTAACAATAGAAAAAATAAGTAAAAATGGATGCCATACCGTATGATTTTGTTCAAAAACAGATTTACTGAAATAAAAGAATAATGTCTCTCTCTCTCTCTCTCTCTCTCTCTCTCTCTCTATAACATACTATGTTAATAAAATAGGCTACTGAAAATTCTAATCTATTGTCAGGCCTAATTAAAACATGTTTAAAATAAAAGGTAGAGTGAGAGTCTCTTTTGTAGTGTCTATATGAGGTGTCTGGAGGAGAGAGTTGATCATCAGCTGAAAAGAAAACTCATTCCAGACGAGGGTAAGTTACAGTCTCAGTAACAGTCCACCCACACATGTAAAGTCTGTCATCATTTACTCACCTTGTATGACTAAGGCTACTTTCCTCTGTGGGACATAAAAAAGGTTAATGCTCTATCTATCACATTTGAAAATGAAGTAGCCTTCCACCTACACTGAAAACCACAATAAACCTAACTGATAAAACACATTTGCTGAAGTTTGCCTACCAGTCTTCCAACTCTTTTATTGTGACTCGTACACAAGTTTATGGTTTCATTCTCACATCTACTATATCTCAGGTTCCAGTAACTGATCTGCACTTGTGTGGGTTTTCCCTCATTCAGATCATCTATAATAAACACAACCGTTGAGAAGAAAAAGCTTCTTCTACTTCAGTGTCTTAGAACTGAAGGGCAACATTACAAAACACACACATTTAACCCCTTTTTTTGTGATAATGTCACCTCTGTTAATGCCAACTGCATACATTTTGGCACAGGTGTGTATTTTCATTGGAATTTTACTATTTCAGCCTCATTTCCTTGGATAAATCTATTTTACACTAGAAACACAGAATAGTTCCTCTCAGGAGCTCCAGGACAAAAATGTCCCCATTGAAACCCATTAAAACTGAAATATTTAATCCCAGGGTTATTTAACTATAAAGTGATGTGATCTTTGTTAACAGGCTTAACAATTTACATTGTTACTATTTCTGTACCAGATGTTGCCTTTTTCTCAGGTTTGGCCTATAAAGCAAATCCTCACTTTATTCCTGTTTTCTGCTTCTGCATATTATAGAGAAATTGGATAAATTATGCAGATATAATTGTGTGTGTGTGTGTGTGTGTGTGTGTTGGTATTTATGTCAGTGTGTGGTTTGTAAGTGTGTATTGTAAATGTTTTTGTTTTTTGTTTTTACATCTGACACTGCATACACAATAATGTTGTTGTTAATAATGAACATAATCCAAGACTTTAGAATATGGAAAATATATATATTTTTTTTTTTTTTTTCATTAAAAAACATCTGTGGTATTATGTCATCAAACCAGGATTTAAATTAAAAGAGTTACAATTCTGAAAAATGACTGAGTGTTTAGTAATTATGATAAGAACTGATGATGGTAAAAAAAATAATAATAATAATAAAAAAATAAATATATATATATATATATATATATATATATATATATATATATATATAATATTTTTATGACAGTTTTTGCACATGGACGTTTTTGTCCACTATGAACCCATCTGTGTCCTAACTCTTTTAATTGAGGCACAAGGGTTAAATATAACGAACTGGCAAACTGTGGATTTACCGACAGTGTGTTTCCCGTGTTCTGCATTTTGCTATTGTTATTCTCGGATGTAATAAACACATGTAAGTGGTCACGAACACAACATGCGTATATATATCTCACTCTCATCTCCTGAAAGTAGATCATCACATCGACTCACATCATCATAAAACACATAATTCTGCCGCTAATAAACATCTCGCCATCGTGAATTCTTCATCAGACTTCAGTTATCTTATTCTTCTCAATACTCAGAGAATATACTGTTTTTAAACAGGGCTAGTTTACATGAGTTCAGTGCTCAAACGCATCAGCTTTCTCAAAAAACAATAAAAAAGAATATACACAATGTAAACAATCATGTTTATAAGCTGAAGTTAACACAGCTATTTGATACCTGAAGCGGGTGAGTGATGGTTGAACCTCCTCTTGATGCTGGATAATCAGCTTTAATGAACAGAAACCAGTGAGGAATGATGAACTGGAGCAGATGTAAAGATGGAGCAGCGATGCGGAAACAACCGAGAAGAAGAAGAAGTGCGTGCCTCTTTGATCTTGTGTTTCCGTTCTAGCTAGGCTATTTCCTTTGAGCGAAACCTCTTGCGTGTGTGTATATATGTGTGAGTGAGAGACAAGCCAGACACAGCACTAGTTAAGAGAATGTTTTTGCTCTTCAGTTCTTGAAAAACACTTCCTATTACCGACACATTTTCTCTGTTTTTATTTTAAATATTAATGCTTTGGAACAAACGTAGCCTACATAAAACAATCATGCCACAGAGTATTTTGATATTTGACATTTGTTCTTGCTTTTCTTGTTGTTTTTAACTGGTCATGTATTTCACAGGACTCTGTTGTAAAGTCTAGTGACATGTGTCGCTCCCTACATGGACAGCTTCTGATATGCTGACCACTAGTTTCATAGCAGAAGAGCAGAGAGACCGAGTGTGTCCGAGAGCGCTCGACAGTGCGCGAGAGAGACCGAGTGTGTCCGAGAGCGCTCGACAGTGCGCGAGAGAGACCGAGTGTGTCCGAGAGTGCGCAAGAGAGACCGAGTGTGTCTGAGAGCGCGCTCGGCAGTGCGCAAGAGAGACCGAGTGTGTCCGAGAACGCGCTCGACAGTGCGCGAGAGAAACTGAGTGTGTCCGAGAGTGCGCAAGAGAGACCGAGTGTGTCTGAGAGCGCGCTCGGCATTGTGCAAGAGAGACTGAGTGTGTCCGAGAGCACGCTCGACAGTGCGCGAGAGAGGCCGAGTGTGTCCGAGAACGCGCTCGACAGTGCGCGAGAGAGACCGAGTGTGTCCGAGAACGCGCTCGACAGTGCGCGAGAAAGACCGAGTGTGTCCGAGAACGCGCTCGACAGTACGCGAGAGAGGCCGAGTGTGTCCGAGAACGCGCTCGACAGTGCTCGAGAGAGACCGTGTCCGAGAACGCGCTCGACAGTGCGCGAGAGAGGCCGAGTGTGTCCGAGAACGCGCTCGACAGTGCTCGAGAGAGACCGTGTCCGAGAACGCGCTCGACAGTGCGCGAGAGAGACCGTGTCCGAGAACGCGCTCAACAGTGCGCGAGAGAGACCGAGTGTGTCCGTGAACGCACGAAAGTGCGCAAGAGAGACCGAGTGTGTCTGAGAGCGTGCTCGACAGTGCGCGAGAGAGACCGAGTGTGTCTGGGAGCACGCTCGACTGTGTGTGCAAGAGAGACCGAGTGTGTCTGGGAGCGCGCTCGACAGTGCGCGAGAGAGACCAAGGGTGTCCGAGCATTATAGTTTGTTTATAAATAAATTACACGTTTTATAATAGCATTAGAATAATCTCTGTATCATATTGGTATCATCTGCAACGTTTTAATTAGTTCACATGGTTATAAAAATAAAATCTACAAATAACCGGCAGGGAACCGCCTAGAATTTGGCTTAAATAACCTCTGATGATGACGTCCTCTGTAGGTTTTAAAAATAAAACCCCAAAATGGTATTATTATTATTTATTTTTGGTACATTGTTCAGTATTATATTGAAAGCACTTCTTCTTTTTTTTTTGTGAGTAAGAAAATACTTCAAGTACGTCACAGTATGTCTACCAGTTGTGTGACAGTTTTATCGTTTTAATTTGCATTACAAAGAGTGTATGTATATATATTTTGTATTATTACTTGTTCATTTTTGGTACATTTCTTAAGAAGCATAATTTATTTTTAGACTCATCTGTAGGCCAGTTGTGGTCTCTGTAATAAATATTAAAAGTTTTAAACCATCTATTGTGTTTTATTGTTCCACTATAGTAATGATAATATGTACAATAATATATTGCATTTAATAGATGTCTCTCACATGAACATTAAAATAGTGTAGATTAGTGTACAATGTTTTATAATGATAATTTATTCTATTTAGTGTCCATTTCATTCATTTAACATATTTAATATTGTGTGCATCCAAGTTGTTTGAGATATTTGAACTTTTTTTTTTTAAAGTAATGCAATAGTTGCTTTCCCAATTATTTATTTTCATAATGATGTAACACAGTTACTAACTCAGTTATTTGTGAGAACAAACTAGTACTTCTTTTAAGTAACATGCCCAACACTGGTCAACACATACATGAAATACACACACTTAATTTGATGCAGATGTGCAATAATTAACAATAAATATATAGTTAAGCAATAGGCGGTACTGTGTCTTGAACATTGCGGGACCAGTACTTTTTTTTTTATGCATAAAGAGCTCTCAGAAACACACAGAGGCAGAATTGCAGCGAGAGAACAACAACAGTTGTGTAGTTTTATTAAAGTTATGCATTAGAAAACGCGCATTTACAAACCGCGCAAACTCGCATTAACTCGTTCTTAAAGGGGACGCGTCAAATATGCGTGTCGGTGATGCGTGAATTATGTCAGATCAGTGATTTAATTCAGATAAACTTAATTTTAACTGAAACTGGGGAAGGGTTTCTAATTCCCAGCCTGCCTTGCAATGGCACTCAAAAGGGAGAGGAAATGCTGAAATTAAGTGTTATAAAATGCTTTTTGTGCCAAATGAATGTTAAGTGGCAGATTTAGAAGTGTTTAATGTTTTGTCATGTTGTAGAAGAGTTTCTGTTATGTTGTTTTTTTGGGGGGGATTTCCATCATGGTTATGACTGAAGCATGAGCTTGGTTTGAGAACAGTGTGTGTTTAATGTGGTATATCGCTGTACTCATTCAGCAAGTGCTGTGCGATCAAAGCATTGTGAGTTGCTCATCTGTGGTGATACTAGTAGCGTCCACCGTGTTTTCCTCATGGCGTGCTGGAGGAGAGAAACACCTGTGTTGCAATCAAAGATTAAAACTATAAAGGTATGATGTATTTGTTGTTGCGAGGGTTTGTTCTTGTTGCTGCTGCTGACTTCCTTAAACGCGGTAACCCACGTCCGGTAGCGGGAGGAAGCCAGCTGTACATGCTCATGCTTTACTGTTGTATGTGTTGTTGATGTACAGTATGTGTTGGTATTGTCTTGTTTTCCGGGGAGGCACTAATTTATGTGTGAAACTACTGGTCCCCCGGCGCTATGTGTGTGTAAAGTGAGTGAGTGTGAGTGAGTGTGTGTGTGAGGGGGGGTGGGCAGGTTATTATCTCCCATATGCCTCGGCTCTTATACTGTATATTGATGACGGCTATGTATTTAGCATGAGTGCTATTGACGGTCTGTCCTGATTGGTATTTGGTGTGTATTTATTGGTGTGATATTTAATGACTTTGAGGTTTGCAATGCAATGAAATTATGCATGAGAGGTGATCACATGAATTGATTTAATGCAAGTATTTAACAACCGCCAAAACCCTGTGCTGAATATATTATACTGTTTGTTGATGTCTTATTTATATGTTTTCTAATCACCCACAAAACTGGTTAGTAAAGAAGTATTTTCAATAACTTTATATATCATCAAATGTTTTAATAAAGTGCAGATTGTAATGGAATCGCATCAGGGAATAGCTGACATGGAGAGCTGTATGACAGACTAGGCTATAGCAGCTCACTATATTCAGACCAGGAGATCTGAGAAACACATTAAACCAACTTTATCTGTCACAAAACAGACTGAATGAACACATTCAGTTCATTTTTATTTTGACAGTAACATATGGGATGAATATAGTATCAAAATGATTAACACGTGCAAGCACAATTATCCATGAACTTGATAAATGTTGCATATGTTTTACTCTCCACAACCAAATGCCTTTCAACTTGCGTGTGCAAAATTCAAATTTGAATAAATGTTTAGCAATTTGTACAAATAGAGATTTTTTTTTGTGAATACAAATGTTTTCTTTTGTATTAGTGTTTCATAATTTGCGCATCACACGCGTGCATTCATTGACGTCAGTCTCATTTGATTCATTTGGATTTTGAGACTTTCTTTTCGCGGTTCTTAAGCATTTCACAACCCACACACAAACAACTACAAATGAATAGGCCTGGTGCTAATTATTAATGTGCACAACTACCTATTATTTGACAAATTCACAAATGTGCGTCACTACATTTAAACTAATACAATACAACTTGTGTGTGCAAAATCCAAAATCACATGAATGTGCAGCATTTTGTACACATAGAGACATAGTTGTTAATACAAAACCTCGATTTTGTATTAATGTAGGCCAGAATTTGTGCATGCAACAAGTAAGATGTGTATTTGTGGATGAGGCGACACGCGTGCATTCAATGACTCGTTTCTGAGTCGATCCTATTTGATTCATTTGGATTTTGAGACTTTCATTTCGCCCGGTTTAGCCTTGAACGATCCACACACACACACACACACACACACACACACACACACACAATTGTCTGAGAAAACCTGCTACCACTAGTTAGCACTAGCTGCTAAAACAGTTAACAGCACCGTATCGAGCATTCTTCCCCATTTAAGACGCTTAATGTGGCTTTAGAAAGTGATATTGAAGCACCAAATTTAGTACACAATATAGGCCTACCTTATTAATAAAGCATACTTTGTAGAGGCAAACAGATTAAATCAGATTATAGACAACACCCATAGAAAACCATTATAAAACGCTTAACGTGCAATAGCGCGTTGCATGTTCAATAAAGTGTATAGGCTACTGAGTTTTAGTATCACCATCTCACTGCATTAACGTTAAGCTTTTTCTTTATAATAGACTCTATGGGAGGAAAACTATATACAGACAACAGCTAATATGAACGCGACGCGCACGCAAGTTTCACGTTGAGGGCATTTTCCTTCCTTAGAGACTGTTAAAAAGAAAAAGCTCGACGTGAAATTTCGCAGTTAACAACGCTAACAGAGTTATAAAAATCACAACAACAAAAAAAGTTTCATAAAAATACCATCTTGATTAATCAGAAATCAATCAGTGACCGACAGCAACACCAGTAAATGATAAACCATTCCTCCTCATGTCTTTGTCTTGCACAAGGTTTGAGTCTGTCGCATTCATCATGACTTGGTGAGTAAATTAATAAATTTTTCTTTTCATTTTTCAGAGTGAACTATCCCTTTAAGAAACATCAACAGCACGGTGTGAAACTGTACATTTCTCCATGTATATCATCAACAAATAAATGCAGTTCAAATAGCAAAATATGTGTGAGAGCATTGTGTTACGTCCTGAGACATATTTTATTTGTGATTGATTTATGTGACTTGTGTTTGTTTATTGTTTTTGTTTATGTATTGGTAAGTTATGGTTAAAACTGGGGCCTGTTTCAATAAGGAGGTTCAACCAACTCTGAGTTAAAACTTGAACTCTGAGTTGACTTACCCTGAGGTGGAAAACTCTTGAGTTTTCGATTACAGAACAGCTGAAATGAGTTAGTTCAATCAACTCTGAGTTGACTGACTTTGAGTTAAGCTCGTGCACCACAACTATAAAAAGCCATTATCAATGGAGCACAGATATTACGAGTCACCATGGCAACAGCGCCAGACAAAAAGAGGTCTTCATATTTCTTCACATTTTAATTACTGTTATACAGTGATGGGTGTAATTAATTACCAAGTAATCTAAATACTGTAATTTAATTAAAGGGATTACTCTTAATTCTTCTGTAATTTAAAGTTTAATCTGATGTAATTGTATTAGACTATAGAACAATTCTGTATAGGCTATTTAACATACATTTTTAAAAGTTATATTTTTAATGTAACCTTCTCCCTCTACACACTTTGGTCAATTCAAGAATAATTCATGCAATTGTTTATTTGAAAGCATTAAAAGTGCTGTTTGTCTCTCCTTGTATTGTTCAAGTGTTTAAGGTTGACATGGGATTTAGTAATTAGTAATAAGTAGACCAATAATTTCTAAAGATAGTCATTATTACATTAATCTAATTACACTGTTGAAGATGTCATTTGTAGTTAGTAATACAAGTAACTTGCCCAACTGTTATAATATCAGAGGTGAAACTGGAAGAACAGTATGTTATTCAACCTAATTTTAATTTTCATGTAGGTGCAATCCTGCAGGCATTAAAAGAACATGGCAGCAGCTGAAATTTTAATATAAAAACATAATTCAGTCAAGTAAGGCTTGAGCATAGTATGGGTGTAGGCTACCTGACTACAAACATTTGACATATTAAATAACTAAAGCATCCAGTGTCCAGCAGTGCAGCAGCGTTTACGGCTGAGGGAATTCCTGGAGGGACTTCAGAGCCAGTCCCAAAGATCCAAGGGCCTTCATAAAATGTAAGAGGTTTACATTTGTGTTATTTTTTATATAGGCTATTTTTGAGATTTCCATTTATTTTACTTTGGGTTAGGATTTTTGTTGGTCCCAATAGATTCTGATGGTAATATCTGTCTTTTGGAGCCTCCTGTCCCAACAGAACCCCAGGCAGTTGTAAGTCGCCTACTCAATACACCAGAAATTATGACAAATAGTGTTATAAAGTGTACTCAACCAAATGCTCATCACATGGGGATAAAGAGTTTCTGCTGCCACAGAGAGGCCTAATGTTAATATTATGTGTCTACACATCAAACAATCTACACATTCAGATTTTTTTCACATTTTTATGTGGAGTAGCCTATAGAATCTAAGTTTAAATCTAAGTATAAACGGGTATTCTTATCTCTCCCCGCGCCCCCAGAGTGTGGAAGAACAGCAGGAGGACGGTCCATCAACTTCTGTTGCACAGATGAACACGTTCAGTGATTTCCAGTAAATGCCACAGTTTAATTCTGTAGAATTTGTTTAGAACTACATTATGTAACTCTAATTTACTACTGTGTTTTCAGTTGCCAGTAAAGGAGTTATATAGACTTCATCTTATTTAAAAAAAAATATATATTTTTTTTTTATTTATTAATAAAAGATTAATTTTATTAATAAAAATGTACTGAAAGAATGAATGAGGTGTTTAAACACCACTTCCACTTTAAAAAGGGGAGGAGACCGAAAGAAACTCTGGGTTTACTGAAGAAAACCTGCTCCCGACCAGGTTAGGTTCACAGAGTAAGTTACCATGGTAACTGACTCGGAGTATAAGTTACCTCTCTTTCTGAAACAGGCTTGACTTACTCTGCTTTCTCAGGTTTAACATACCTCCCATTCTGAAACAGAAAACTCAGAGTTTCCCTCATTTTAGGGTTAACATACTCAGAGTTTTCACTTAACCTCCTTTCTGAAACAGGCCCCTGAGTTAGACACCTTTTTGTTTGTTGTATTGGCCTTGGCCCCCTCCTGAAGCTTATGTTTCCCTTTATATTTTTCTTTTGATTCAATAAACACCAACTTAAGTTCATTCGTTCTGGATGTGTGTTACTGGGGTTGGAGACGAGAAGTTCCTGTGCTCTCTCTCTCCATTATTTTTTACTGCTATGCCTATCACCCCTAGACTAAAAGAGGCAGGCACGTAATAAGTGGGGCTCCTCCTTTCAAGTGAAAGTTTACCGTGGCGTAATTGTAAGTGTCTGCTCATTTCTCTTTTGTTCTGTTTGTCTGTTTTCTTAAAAAATAAAAACATTAAAATGCGTCAGTTAGACTTGCATGCTCTGGAATTAAATCGAAAACCAGTTTGATGCCTCGCTCTAGATTCCCCTCTGCTTTATCTCCTGTCACTTCATCTGCTGCTGTTGCTCCTCAAAGTAATGATAATGCGATTCCTGATCCGGATTTTGATGTTGCCAAGCATCTTAAACTCATGCCCACGTTTATTGAAGCGGAAGTGGATTCGTATTTCGTTGCCTTTGAACGGGTCGCTACGAAATTGCGGTGGCCAAAAGACGTGTGGACTCTGTTGCTGCAGTGCAGCCTTTCTGGTAAAGCACAAGAGCTTTGCTCCACCTTGCCAATAGATCAGTCCCTTGACTATGATATAGTCACATCTTTGATATGATATATGATATATGATATATGATATATGATATAGTCACAAATTTAAATCACATCTGAAAACAGCCAAACAGACATTCGTTGAATCCGCAGAGCAAGAGAGTCTTGGGTTTAGTCCCGCTGGTCTTGTTTTCGGCCACACTGTTCGTGGCCCTATGAAGCTGCTAAGAGAGCAATTATTAGCTAAAGAAATCTTAATGAAACCTGACTCCTTCCCAGCAAACATTGGTCCGACGGCAACGTCGTGTCCCTGGCCAAAAATAGTCGCGGTATGACGGCATAAATCGGTAAAAATATGTAACACAGAACATTTCCTAAAAATGCATTCAGATACATGTGTGCATGTCTACAGTTATCTGAGGTTGCATGTATAATTGTTATTTTGACTTTTAGCTACGTGTAGTTCAATATCTACCATGTTGTGTTTCGGGTGAGAGAGGACGTCACCATGGCGACGTCTTTTACACGTGCATTTATAGTCCATCATGACCCTCTATGAAATCAATTGTGATAAAGCTGTGCTTAATCCTTGTGTGGTTAATACTGCAATAATTAATTAAATTTTTTATTAAATTAAAGTTTTAATAAGTTGTGTGAATACGTCCACTGACGTCCTTTACACGTCTATAGTATCGGGTGAGAGGACGTCACCTGGCGACGTCTTTTACACGTGCATTTATAGTCCATCATGACCCTCCATCATGGAATCCTTGTGAAATATGCAAAAGCTGTGCTTAATCCTTGCATGGTTAATACTGCAAAAATTCATTTAATTGCCCAAGTAGTTTTTAAGAGGTTGTGAAGACGTCCACTGACGTCCTTTACACGTCAAGGCTGTGAATACACGTCCACTGACGTCCTTTACACATCTAGTCAAGCAAGACAGAAAAAAAAACCCCAGGAATTATCTTTATGAAATACATACAAAGTAAATATATTTACTTTATCTTGTTTAAATAAATTATAATCACACAGTTCCCAGTGTGGTTAAGTTAATGCAAAGCCTCTGCATTTTAGTCATTATTTCAACCTTAGCCTACCTTACCTTTTCGGTAATGTTGTGTTTTTTTTGTTGTTTTTTTTTATGGAATGTATGCATGTAAAACAGAAATATATCTGGTCACCATTTATGTCTGAGTTGGATGTAATTGCCAAAACTGTGCTGCCAAGATGTAACAAAAGATCTCCCGACATTACCAAATCCCGCGATAGGTTAGATTATCTCACGAGATGTTAACGCGTTTTCCCCATAGACTCACTCCGGAACACTGAAGTTTGAACAACCACGAAGAGAGGAGGAATTGAGGCCCATATTATTAAAAATCTACTGTTGGGTACGTACATTTTGTATTATTAGATTCACGTGCTAGAGTTTTACTTGTTTGACATGAATGAACCGAAAGAAATGATGCCCACATTGTCAACTGAAATTGGCTAACTGAGTTTGGCTAAAATTAGCTAGTAGGCTAAAAGTTGCTTTGAGCTTATACAACGGTATACCATAGTATAAAGTATGTTTAATGATACAGTCAAAGTTATTACTGTAAATTATTAATGTAGCCTTTTGAGAGTTTCTTTCAGAAAGTAAATTATCTGAAGTAGAATGAAATGTTTAGCTGGATTTGAACATGTATGTTTTCAGTAACTGCTTTAAAAATGTTGTAATTTTAGAATTGCTAAACATGTCTATTCAGGGGACATCACAGCCCACCTGTCTTTATCAGAAATGTCCTGTTCACTTTCTCACTGTTACACACCTAGTTAAAGGTCTTTCTCAAGGGCACCACAGTGGTATTGAAGAGGCAGGGGACAAATGCTGTTTTGAATTTAGCTGAAGACCATACAAATATTTTGAAAATAAGTGCATGTCATTTACCTCAAATTTTTAATTTTCATTTATTTTAAAAAGAAATATATTCTCTTCCCTTAGATGCTGTGAAGAGGTGGAGCCCACATGCTACAGACACTGAAATTGATGCAGCAATGGCAGAACACCTGAAACACACTCCAGGAAGAGCTGGGGGTGGTGGATACAAAAAATTAGCCAAACAATGTGTTTAAGGGATAGTTCACCCAAAAATGAAAATTGTCATCATTTACTCAACCTCATGTTTCAAACCTGTATACCTTTCTATGCTAAACACAAAGATGTTTAGAAGAATGTTTGTAACCAAGCAGATGTCGCTTCCCATTAATAATCATTTTTTCTCCAATAATGGTAGTCAGTGGATGCTCTATTTGCTTGGTTACAAACATTCTTCAAAATATCTTCTTTTGTGTTCAGCAGAAGAAAGAAACTCATACAGGTTTGGAATTTGGTGAGTAAATTACATAATTTTCATTTTTGGGTGAACTATCTTTATATAATAATTCAGTATTTTGCAATTGGTATTTTAGTTTGGTTAACAAATCGAGAGCTTAGAATTATAAGGTTCTATCTCCGTTTATTGTAGTTTATAAAGCATCAAAGTTTTTAAACTCGGTTTATGTTTTGTGAGATGGAACCTTTTATTTTATTAATAACTACTAACAATTTTTTTTTTTTTTTACAAAAATAACACCACACAGGCATTAATAAACACCTAATGGATCAGATTGTCAAAAACTCAATTTCAACCAAAAGTGGAGATAGAACCTTAAAATTCTAAGCTCACGAAATGTTAAACATTGAAAAAAATAAAGAGAAATTTTGGCTGTTCAATATCAATAAAATGTTGTGCTTAATCAGAACATGCTTCTTTTTTGCTTATGTCCACAAATAATGTGTTATTGTTTTTGATGTACACGTGATTAAAACGTTTTATTGACGTTCAGGTCTGACTGGACCAATTTTGGACCTTTTTAGAACCTTTGTCAAGATGTGTAGGCTAAACCTCAAGACTTGATTGTCTTTCACGATGTTACACAATAGGTGTGTGATTATTTTATATGCAGGCTTATATATACACTTAAATTATGCAGCAACACATTTAAACACATATGACGACGCATTTAGACGTCCAGGGACGCGCAGAAGAGACGTGGAATTCACGGCCAGAAAAGACGTGGAATTCACGGCCAGAAATGACGTCGGTTCAACTTCCATTTTGGAACTATTTTTCAACCATGACGGGACGTCTCGGACGGACGTCTTTTCAACGGTCATTAAACGTCCAAATGTTTGCTGGGTTTCCTCTTCCTCGGTTGGAGGACTGTGTTGACAGAGTAGCCTCTGCTAGGTATAACTACTTACCTAACTCCACGTGCAGCTGAGATCTCTGCGTTTGTCACTCCTGAACACTATTTCCGACAGTATGAGGTTTTAGCTTTCGCCATGAGAAATGCCCCTGCCACCTTCCAGGTGGTCTTGACGGGAGTGCCGAATTGTGACGCGTACCTAGATGATGTAGTCATCTATTCAAAAACCTGGGAATATCACATGAAAACTCTGGAGTTAGTATTCAGTCGCCTGGCTGCTGCCTCCCTAACCTTGAATCTTGCCAAATGTGAGATAGGTAAAGCTGTGGTAACGTATCTGGGGAAACTAGTTGGCCAGGGTTGTGTCAAGCCAGTTGAGGCTAAGGTTGCTGCCATACTTGAGTTTCCTACACCCCGTAACAAGTGTGATCTACACCGATTTTTTAGGTATAAGTGGGCACTACTGGGAATTCTGTAGAAATTTCTCCACTGTTGTGTCAACTCTTACTGATCTTCTCAGTACTACCTAGAGATTTAAGTGGAGCATGGAGTGTGATAATGCTTTTAAGGCCGCAGAAGATCTCCTTTGCCATGCACCAGTGTTGTCTGCCCCTAATTTTGACCCTAAATGTCCTTTAAATGCTTTAATCATGGCCGGAGGATCTCAGACAAATTCCATTGAGAATCCCACCAGCTAACACGAATACAACAGTTTTTATAGAATGAGGTATGACAAAAATGTCATGCTGCATTACATAATTTCCCCACAATTTGATTGTTTTTAGGTTTGTTTGCAGGTAAAGCAAACTTTGTTTTAATGAATACTTCATTGTTAATCACAAGGTTCAAATTTAGTCATCTGTCTAGTTTCAATTCCCAAATTTGTTATACACTCACACAACCAAAGTGAAAGGGGTATGGCAATACAACATACAACATTCAAAAACACAGGACAGAACGTTTTAGTACATTGTGTTTCAAAGTGTTATCATGTTAGGCCTGAAAAAGGAAGTAAGGTTAGATGTTAGAGACATGGTTAGTTTAACATACAGTTTACTATTTTATCTATTAAAAATACGAGTGGGTTGGTTAAATGATGGCTGAATTGCACTACTATTGTAGTTCTACGAGTAGCCTGTTTTAATCATGGCCGGAGGATCTCAGACAAATTCCATTGAGAATCCCACCAGCTAACACGAATACATGAATGTGGGTTGTAAACTTTAATGGTGGGGGTGTTATGTCCTGAGACGCTTCAGCAGCTTGTAACATGATAGCCTCTCTCATCTTGGCCTCATCGCTCGAAACCCAGCGCGGATCTGCCGCCGGGCCGTGTGTCCACAAGCCCTCGCTTTTCCCCTTACGGTCTCCTCCTGCATCTCTTGTTTAACTTTCGGCCGCACCCTGCACTCCATCTCGGCGGCGAATGCTCAGCTCATGCGTTGAAGTCCGTCGCTTCTGACCATGTGTCCTACGATGTACAAGCACAACAACTGAAAATATAAGAGCGACATGTTTAACTCATCTATCTGAAAATATCTTGATATTGATGAAAATTGCTCATTTTGTGGTCTTGTTGAAGAAACAGCTGCCTTATTTTGTGATTGTAGTATAACCAGTAGAGTTAGGGTTGATTTAAGTTCTTATATTTTTAACCCTACTAATGTGACCTACAGTTTTATCCTTAAATATGTTTTTATTATTATTATTATTATTATGAAAACCCAAAATTGTCATTTCTTGAATATGTTCATTTTATATGCAAAATGTTTTACCCACAAGCAAAAGTGCCTTTGTTTTATCCCTCAGGCTTATAAATAAAATAAAAATAAAATCATTTTTATGTATGAAGATATTTAACCTTGTCGTTGTGCTTTTTTTCCTGTGTAAATAATCTCATAGTATGATACGCAAACCCATGATATGTTGTCATTATGATTGTTCATTGTTAAAGATACAACCATGGTATCTTTATCTGATCTTGTATGTAACTATAAGTTCTGCAATACTCGAAGATATCGCCTTTGGAGAAAACTGTTGATTTTATACTGGAAAAATATAAGTATCACTCCTTAAAATTAATATTACCCCATAATGAATTGCATAGCTAGCCCACCCCAACACTTACACACAATAATAATGATAAATGCTGGCCAATAATTAATTACTTTTTTTTTTATACTGACACATTATATATATTTTAGTAAAACAAGCAGAATGTAATTTGTTTTGTCATATGACATAGCTATGCATACACACTAGATAAATGCAGTGAACACATCTCAATTTTCAGTCAAGCAATGAATTCATGCATACATTAATTAAATAATTATATTTATTTACTGACAATAATAAGAAACATGAATAAAATAATGAATAGAAGTAACCATCACAATAAATAAATACACAATTCAACAACACACGAAACAAAGCTTTATTCAAACTTAATATGTACAGGCGGTGAACCCCTCATCCTCATGCCATCTCAACACAGCGGTTCATTCTTCATCTTTATTCTTTATTCCACCGCTCCCACCTTCACCTGTCTCTGCTGTCCATCATGTCCCGCATCACTGACTGATCTGATCGTGGATGGGAAAGGGACACTGGAGCTTGACAGCAGCATATTCCATCTCCTTATACAGAGAGCCTGTGAGACCTGACTCAACAGCACACATTACACATTAAATTATATGTACATCTTTTGGAAGCAATCAGTGTTGTATTTTGATATGATTTGTGTGTAAACACATACATGAATGATGATTGACTGACAAAAAAATTATAATAATTAAAATAACACAGGCTGTTTTTCCAAAGTGTTCAAGATGACATTCATGTTAGCCTATCATGAACTAACAATACTTGTAAAACACTTATAATTCTTAGTTATTGTTAATTTCCACATGTATTAATGCATTATTAAAAACGAAAGTTGTAATAACTCAAACTAAAATGTCTTAAAAAGATTCAACCAAAATGCGGACCTAAGTCGGACTTCCCCTGTTGAGGGACTTTCCAGTCGGTCTCTGAAAACAGCTTTTAGAGAACAAACAGTTTTACAACAACGAAACAACTTACAATCAACAATAGAGTCTCTGCTGTCATTCCTTCTCATGATCGACGATACATTTCCACTGTTTCCTTCAATCTTCTGCAGTTCTTGAACATTTCCTGAAACAATCTCTCTCTCTCTCTCTCTCTCTCTCTCTCTCTCTCTCTCTCTCTCTCTCTCTCTCTCTCTCTCACACACACACACACACTCACACGACATGCATTCGCGAGTGCAAATGCGGAAGTCCAAGGAAAGGAAGTTGCTGATCTTGCAAAACTCACTGTAAGTTGATGTTCATGTTGGTCTGTAACACCACTAAGGCAGAGTTTAAAGAGGAATCACAGAACTGATTAATACAGTATATGAAAGAAACAAAGGGAAGTGTCCAAACAAGGTGAGCACTACATAGGTCATAAAATGACTCAATATGATTAAATGATTCTTGATCTAGAAAAGGGAAATATAGGGAATGTTGCAATCTAAAGGCCCGTACACACCGGGACGAATATCGGCGCGCGTTATTCGCCAGCGTTTTTTCAACGCGTTTTTTGTGTTCACACCCAAGCGTTTTTCGCTGACGATGAGCCGAGTGAACATGCAAATTCATTCCCTGACATTAGATGGCGCTTAATGTAAAACAGAAATACAATACCACTCCATAACAGTCTATACTCTGCAATACCACTCCATAACAGTCTATACTCTGCAATACCACTCCATAACAGTCTATACTCTGCAATACCACTCCATAACAGTTCTCTTTTAACAAGATTTGTGTAGTCGCTGTCGCGTTTGTCATATAGTTCTTTATTCCGACACCAACGAGACCAGCAGCTCTACATTCATCTTGCCTTGCATCTTCCTCGTCATTTCTTCCCGGCAGAAGCTGATAGAGTCAAATTATTTTGGTTAGATATCTGTTGCTTGTTAGGGAGGATTATTTATGTTAGGGAGGAAAAATCTCTCAGATTTTTTGTAAGAAGGTGTAATGTGAAATTGTCGTTTGTTATTTGGTATGTCTTTGTGTTTTGTATGGTTTGAAGTTTAAATAAATGTAAAAAAAAAAATAAAAAAAAAAAAAATTTCTTCCCGGCAGTGTCTGTCTATGGACAGTGTAGATGCTACTTGGCGTATATCTTCTTCGCTGTTACGTATGTGTGCTCAGCAAGACCGTTTTGTGTTTGAGCGCCCCCAAGTTGTGTTTTACTGTAACTTCAGAAGCTCCAGACACGTGTGCAAAAGCGCCAATCTCATTGGTCGGATAGTTTTTGACGCGGCGCGTCAAACCAAAAAAACGAACCCGAGGCGTTTAAAAAAAAATTACGCTTTTACGCGTGCCGTTTTTCGCGTCGGTGTGCACACTCACATTGGCGCCCTTTGTTTAGTCACGAGGCGTTAAACGTCGGCGAATATCGCGCGCGAAATTCGTCCCGGTGTGTACGGGCCTTAACAGAAACGGTTGAACATGTGCTTCTGTATCGCATATGAAAGAGGAGGACATCCATAAAAAAAAATAAAAAAAATAAACTAGCCTAATTAATCACACTTTTTATTTTTGTTTTTTATTAATCACACCAACATTAAAAGTAATAATGTCACATTTACTCTCCAAATGAATGAAACAACATAGAGGCAGTGTGTTTTAAATATGTCTTTTTATGCCAGTGTCTCTGAAATGGTTTTGCATTACAGTATAATTAAAAGCTATACATTTTAACATTTATTAGGCTTTTAAAAATGTAACAACTTTTAATTTAAGTAAATTTAAAACAATAAACCCATTATAATAATTGTCACATTTACCTATAATTAAAAATAACCCAATAAAATGACCCAATTGGATTAAAAAATAGATATGAAAACTAAATGTTTTTTTCTTTTTGAACACTTTCCTGACAGGAATTACACATGTGGAAACTACGCGAAGAACATTAAAAAAGACCGCCGAGGCAGAGCCCGTCTACGGAGAGCCTGGCCACTCCCTATTAAGTCCTATTGTACCGAATGTTGGTTGTAGTTCCACCAGAGTTCCACTGGAGGCGCTCGCCCATGAGTGCAGACTGAATGGGAATTTGTCTCTTTCACCCGATTGCCGTTGAGAAATCTCAGATTTGATTGTCAGTTATGCAAGTTCAACATGGGTTATAGGTCGAAAGTTGAATGAACGAGTACTTACGTCCTTTCGATTTCTTACAGGTTGAGTTGTTGCCCATAACACGCTAGCATTCTGCTAATGAACGCTGATTGGTCAGTGAAGGACTGATTACGACCAGAGATACCGCTTGATGGCATCGTGGCATCCGAAGCGGGACCAGAAACAAACAAAACAAAACTCTTCTAGCACGTGTATTTACCTGTGCCAGCTGTGTTGTGTGTTTACCTGTGTCAGCTGTGTTGTGTAGTTACCTCCCAGATAGCACATGTCTATTTGATGTGATGTTTACATCTGGAAGACGTATTTTTAAGAGTGTTTGCTCATCTTCAATACGTCTATAGGACGTTTCCTGTCAGATGTCAAATAGACATTTAGAAGATGTCAGTTTAACATACATTCTAAATCATTACATCTTAAAGACATCTTCTAAACGTCTATTTGACATCTGACAGTAAACTTTCTATAGACGTATTGCAGATGAGTGTGCTATCTGGGCTGTGTCAGCTGTGTTGTCGATGCCTCGAGAGAAAAGAAAGTGCAGAGCGCGAAAGCACCAAAGTGACTGAAGGATTGCCGTAAAGCAGTATCTGTGGTCGTACGATGTGCATTGACACTTTAAAAGACTTTTTAAAGCAAATAAGTGACTCTAAAAAATCTAACACCCAGCAATGTGTAATTTCTTTGCATCTCCTTTCGAATACAACATTCAAATTACTAGACAAAAAATTATATCCTGAGAAAAGTGGATTTTGATTGGTATAGCGCCATAGACTTCCATTCATTCTGCAATCGTCCTGTGAGCACCCTCATGTGGAGCCAGAGTGGAACTGCAACCAGTTCCGAAGCCGGAAGTGTACTGAGAGTGGAAGTTCTCCCCTTATTAGACATTCTCTGGCCGAGGCTAGTGAAGTGCCGTCACGCGCATGCGCCGAAATTCGGCACAACACCTGTTTACACACACACATACGACTTGTTTAAATACATTTATGTTGTTCATAAATAACAATAAATTGTTGTTGTACCAGCAATATCTTCAAATTTTGTTTTTCACTGTAGAAATCTCAAATGTCATGATTTGCCAATGCAATGAGTACCGGTGTTAGGCTGTCAGGGGACACCCTAGGCACTTCGTGGACAAGAGGAAGACTACGGTATGGATAGGTTGCCAGGGGACACCATAGGCGCTTGGTGGACAAAGGGATGAAGAGTAGGCTGTCAGGGGACACCATAGGCGCTTCGTGGACAAAGGGATGAAGAATAGGCTGTCAGGGCACACTCTAGGCACTTCGTGGACAAGAGGAAGACTACGGTAGGGATAGGCTGTCAGGGGACACCATAGGTGCTTCGTGGACAAAGGGATGAAGAATAGGCTGTCAGGGGACACCCTAGGCTCTTCGTGGACAAGAGGAAGACTACGGTAGGGATAGGCTGTCAGGGGACACCAATGGCGCTTCGTGGACAAAGGGATGAAGAGTAGGCAGTCAGGGGACACCATAGGCGCTTCGTGGACAAAGGGATGAAGAGTAGGCAGTCAGGGGACACCATAGGCGCTTCGTGGACAAAGGGATGAAGAATAGGCAGTCAGGGGACACCATAGGCGCTTCGTGGACAAAGGGATGAAGAATAGGCTGTCAGGGGACACCCTAGGCGCTTCGTGGACAAGAGGAAGATTACGGTAGGGATAGGCTGTCAGGGGACACCTAACGCACTTCGTGGACGAAAGGATGAAGAATAGGATGAAGAATAGGCAAAACACATGGCCGGGGTGGGCTAACACATGGCAACACATGGCCGGGGTGGGCTAACACATGACAACACATGGCAACACATGGCCGGGGTGGGCTAACACAAGACAACACATGTTAACACATGGCCGGGGTGGGCTAACACATATTAACACATGTTAACACATGGCTGGGGTGGGCTAACACATGCCGGGGTAAGTTAACACATGGCCGGGGTGGGCTAACACATGCTGGGGTAAGTTAACACATGGCCGGGGTGGGCTAACACATGCCAGGGTAAGTTAACACATGGCCGGGGTGGGCTAACACATGTTAACACATGTTAACACATGTTAACACATGGCCGGGGTGGGCTAACACATGCCGGGGTAAGTTAACACATGGCCGGGGTGGGCTAACACATGTTAACACATGTTAACACATGTTAACACATGGCCGGGGTGGGCTAACACATGCCGGGGTATGTTAACACATGGCCGGGGTGGGCTAACACATGCCGGGGTAAGTTAACACATTTCCGAGGTGGGCTAACACATGCCGGGGTAAGTTAACACATTGCCGGGGTGGGCTAACACATGCCAGGGTAAGTTAACACATGGCCGGGGTGGGCTAACACATGTTAACACATGGCTGGGGTGGGCTAACACATGTTAACACATGTTAACACATGGCCGGGGTGGGCTAACACATGCCGGGGTAAGTTAACACATGGCCGGGGTGGGCTAACACATTGCCGGGGTAAGTTAACACATGGCCGGGGTGGGCTACCACATGCCGGGGTAAGTTAACACATGGCCGGGGTGGGCTAACACATTGCCGGGGTAAGTTAACACATGGCCGGGGTGGGCTAACACATGCCTGGGTAAGTTAACACATTGCCGGGGTAAGTTAACACATGGCCGGGGTGGGCTAACACATGCCGGGGTAAGTTAACACATGGCCGGGGTGGGCTAACACATGTTAACACATGTTAACACATGGCCGGGGTGGGCTAACACATGCCGGGGTATGTTAACACATGGCCGGGGTGGGCTAACACATGCCGGGGTAAGTTAACACATTTCCGAGGTGGGCTAACACATGCCGGGGTAAGTTAACACATTGCCGGGGTGGGCTAACACATGCCAGGGTAAGTTAACACATGGCCGGGGTGGGCTAACACATGTTAACACATGGCTGGGGTGGGCTAACACATGTTAACACATGTTAACACATGGCCGGGGTGGGCTAACACATGCCGGGGTAAGTTAACACATGGCCGGGGTGGGCTAACACATTGCCGGGGTAAGTTAACACATGGCCGGGGTGGGCTACCACATGCCGGGGTAAGTTAACACATGGCCGGGGTGGGCTAACACATTGCCGGGGTAAGTTAACACATGGCCGGGGTGGGCTAACACATGCCGGGGTAAGTTAACACATGGCCGGGGTGGGCTAACACATGTTAACACATGTTAACACATGGCCGGGGTGGGCTAACACATGTTAACACATGTTAACACATGGCCGGGGTGGGCTAACACATGCCGGGGTAAGTTAACACATGGCCGGGGTGGGCTAACACATGCCGGGGTAAGTTAACACATGGCCTGGGTGGGCTAACACATGCCGGGGTAAGTTAACACATGGCCGGGGTGGGCTAACACATGCCGTGGTAAGTTAACACATGGCCGGGGTGGGCTAACACATGTTAACACATGTTAACACATGGCCGGGGTGGGTTAACCCTTTAGGCGCCAGAGGTTTTTTCCTAAAACGTTCGATTTTGACATCTTCATTTCAAAAGGCTATATCTTAAAAGTGATAAAAGATAGAGACTTTCTGCAAATTAGAGAAATATTAAGGATGACCCAAAGTTTATGTAGGGATTGCATTTTCCCATCTAATTTGCATATTATGACGTCATATGGTGGCGGTCATCTTGGATTATAGAATTTTTATGGTTTTTGTTGATGTTTATTTGGTTGTTTTTTTGTTTTTTAGCTGACAAAGACGCACACATCACAAGGACATGAACACACAAAAAAGAGCACATATTGTACACTACTAAATGGTCAGGGAAATAGATAGTAAATCAACAGTGTAATAAATGGCAGACAAAAACAATTGTTGCAGGGCTTTTGCTGTAGAGATAATGACTCCCTATTCATCCAGGTGACATTTCTTGTAGTTTTCATGGTGTGGTCTTGCGATAGACTATGCATAATAGCCTCTCTGCCCCGTGTCACATCGCCTCTTCTCCTGCTACGAGCAGCAGCGCGGGCGCGGCCAGATCTGCCTCGCGCGCGCGCCGAGTGTGCACAGCTCGGACTACTGTCATTGTCATTGCGACTCCCCACCCTGCCTCCACGTTGCCCCCTAACTGTCCTATGAATACTTCGACCTCGTCTAACATACCCAGTGCCATTAGACAAAGTCTCCACCACAATACTGTCGCCGTGATTGCGGAGAGGCACACGGTCACCATGGCTAGCGCGGTAAAAATCTCCCGCGGCCGCCTCGTTCCCCACAACACTAACACGCCTGCTAACTTCGCGATGAACACTCCGACCCCGGGAAACATTGTTCCCACCACTGACATTGGGCAAAGGACCATCTAACGTTATATTGGGCAAAGGATTCACCGTTTGTGCTTGGTGTAGGGCTATACTTTCACTTTCAGAATCACCGTCATTTTCTGAAGGCAGATAACGTTATTCCCCTTCAGAATCAGGGTCCGCGAATAGAAGACCCAACACTTCATTGCAGGTAAGCTTTATTGATGCCATTAGATAATAATAATAATAATAATCTAATGCAAATACTCGCTGACGTTGACAATATTGCTCTGATAAAATGGCTCACTCGCACACTAGCTCCGCTTTTGTTCGCACTGGTTCAATGCGCTCTAGCTCGAATATTTTGTATAGAAGCATGACTTTTTTTTGAGTCGGGGATGAAGTATGACATGTCTGCCAACTAGTGGAGGGGAGGTCGAACGAAATTTGACACCCTATTTGACAAAATCGGCCGTTTCATTCAGTGCCACATCTTGTCGAGTAAACTCGACCGTGGCGCCCAGAGGGTTAACACATGTTAACACATGTAAACATATGGCCGGGGTGGGCTAACACATGCCGGGGTAAGTTAACACATGGCCGGGGTGGGCTAACACATGCCGGGGTAAGTTAACACATGGCCGGGGTGGGCTAACACATGTTAACACCTGTTAACACATGGCCGGGGTGGGCTAACACATGTTAACACACGTTAACACATGCCGGGGTAAGTTAACACATTGCCGGGGTAAGTTAACACATGGCCGGGGTGGGCTAACACATGCCGGGGTAAGTTAACACATGGCCGGGGTGGGCTAACACATGTTAACACCTGTTAACACATGGCCGGGGTGGGCTAACACATGTTAACACACGTTAACACATGCCGGGGTAAGTTAACACATTGCCGGGGTAAGTTAACACATGGCCGGGGTGGGCTAACACATGCCGGGGTAAGTTAACACATGGCCGGGGTGGGCTAACACATGTTAACACATGTTAACACATGGCCGGGGTGGGCTAACACATGTTAACACATGTTAACACATGTTAACACATGGCCGGGGTGGGCTAACACATGCCGGGGTAAGTTAACACATGGCCGGGGTGGGCTAACACATGCCGGGGTAAGTTAACACATGGCCGGGGTGGGCTAACACATGCCGGGGTAAGTTAACACATGGCCGGGGTGGGCTAACACATGCCGGGGTAAGTTAACACATGGCCTGGGTGGGCTAACACATGCCGGGGTAAGTTAACACATGGCCGGGGTGGGCTAACACATGCCGGGGTAAGTTAACACATTTCCGAGGTGGGCTAACACATGCCGGGGTAAGTTAACACATTGCCTGGGTAAGTTAACAAATGGCCGGGGTGAGAAACAGAACAGTTGTAGCTTTTGAGCTCTCAGAAACACACAGAGGAAGGATTGCAGCGAGAGAACAACAACAGTTGTGTAGTTTTATTAAAGTTATGTATCAGAAAACGAGCAAACTCGCATTAACTCCTTCTTAAAGGGGACGCGTCAAATATGCGTGTCGGTGCGTGAATTATGTCAGATCAGTGATTTAATTCAGATAAACTTAATTTTAACTGAAACTGGGAAAGGGTTTCTGTTTCCCAGCCTGCTTTGTAATGGCACTCAAAAGGGAGAGGAAATGCTAAAATTAAGTGTTATAAAATGCTTTTTGTGCCAAATGTGGCAGATTTAGAAGTGTTTAATGTTTTGTCATGTTGTAGAAGAGTTTCTGTTATGTTGTTTTTTGGGGGGGATTTCCATCATGGTTATGACTGAAGCATGAGCTTGGTTTGAGAACAGTGTGTGTTTAATGTGGTATATCGCTGTACTCATTCAGCAAGTGCTGTGCTATCAAAGCATTGTGAGTTGCTCATCCCAAATAAGGGGAGTGGCGATACTAGTAGTCCAATGTGTTTTCCTCATGGCGTGCTGGGGGAGAGAAACAACTGTGTTGCACTAGCAATCAGAGATTAAAACTATAAAGGAATGATGTATTTGTTGTTTGGAGGGTTTGTTCTTGTTGCTGCTACTGAGTTCCTTGGACGCGGTAACCCACGTCCGGTAGCGGAAGGAAGCCAGCTGTACATGCTCATGCTTTACTGTTGTTGATGTATGTGTTGGTATTGTCTTGTTCACCGGGGAAGCCCTAATTTATGGGTTATTATTATCTCCCATATGCCGCTTCACTTGTACTGTATATTGACGACGGCTATGTATTTAGCATGAGTGTTATTGACGGTCTGTCCTGATTGATATTTGGTGTGTATTTATTGGTGTGGTATTTAAAGGGATAGTTCACCCAAAAATGAAAATTCTGACAGTAATTACTCACCCTCATGTTGTTCCAACCCTGTAAGACTTTTGTTCATCTTCGGAACACAAATTAAGATATTTTTGATGAAATCTGACAGCTGGCTCACTCCTCCATAGGCTTCTATAGACGTTATAACTTGCTGGAATTAAATGCATTAAAGGTCCCATGACATGCTACTCTTTGTAGGCTTTAATATAGGCCTTAGTGGTCCCTAGTACTGTATCTGAAATCTCTTTCCAAAAATTCAGCCTCGGTGCAGAATTATAGCCACTACAAGCCAGTCCCAGAATGAGCTTCCTTCAGACAGGCCGTTTTGGTGTCTGTAGCCTTAAATGATAATGAGGAGGAGAAAGGCGGCGCAAGGTGGAGGGTGGGTGTGGCCTTGACCATCTTGCGCAACGGTACCGTGGCGTGCATGTTTACGTTGGATATATTGCAATGGCACGAAGACACGCAGTCTTTCAAGCATTTCAGTTTGACCCAGAATCTGATCCGGATGGAGAAGCAACGTATGAAGAAGTTGCAACTCAGCGGCTCCAGCAGGACGTTTCCGAATGGTTAGTTTAAAATAGTATGTCTGGATATGGTACTTTATTCGGATGGTTTACAGTTATTATCATGTAGCTAACGCTAACCTACTGTTGCCTTTTCATGAGAGATCTGTAACGTCTGTATTTATCTTATTACAATTACATCAAGCTCTGCGATCTTGAAATGCGGATATCGCGCGCGCCATATAACCAACAGGAAAACGGTTATCCAAATAACAAAGACGTGTACGTTACAACACTCGCGTTACAGTGTGTGTATTCACACACATAAACTGCATAGCTAATGTTACAGCCACATTCTACGTGTAACAATCTAGGTAACCATAAACAGTAAAGCAACACACTTATATATCATTAGTTGACTTACTTGTCCGAGGTGTGTAGCTGAGCCAAAGAGAGTGATCCAGACTTTAGTTTCAGACGTTCAGCAAGCCCAGCTCTGTATTGACCCTTCGGTGTTCATTTGTAAATCCAATTATTGAGCAATTGTTATGCTTCGCTCGATCGCTCAAAAGCCATGATATCTCTCGTGGACAAACTAAAATCGCGCGCACGCGTTCCTACTTCCTAGCTCATTTTCTCATGGGCGGAAAATATTCTCTCTGGGCGGGCAAAGCAGAGACAGGGGAGGTAACATTTCCTCCTTATGACGTCATAAGGAGGAGATTCAAGATCAGCGCGTATCAGCCTCCATTTTCTCAAAGGCAGAGAAAGATAGCAAAAGCTCGATTTACACCGATTGAAATTTCTAGAAACTTGGGGACCATATACAGGCTAGGGGAACTCATATTAATGTTAAAAAACCTCAGAAAATGAAAATTTCATGTCATGGGACCTTTAAAGACGTCGTTAATATAGTCCAAGTGACTACAGTGGCTCAATCTTAAGTTTATCAAGCGACGAGAATACTTTTTGTGCGCAAAAACAAACAAAAATAACGACTTTATTCCACTATTCATTTCCTTCTCTCTGGGCCTCGAGTTTTTTCACGTAGTGTAATAGTGTAGCGCGTCTGTGTTGCACGTCACCACGCATCACCACATGACCAGCGTCGGCCAATAGTGAGCCTACGTGGTGACGTGCAATACAGACGCGCTGTGCTTAAACATTACGTGAAAAAACTCGAGGCCCAGAGAAAAGGAAATGAATAGTGGAATAAAGTCGTTATTTTTGTTTGTTTTTGCGTATTCTAGTATAAAAAGTATTCTCGTCACTTTATAAACTTAAGATTGAGCCACTGTAGTCACTTGGACTATATTAACGATGTCTTTAATGCATTTTCTGGGCCAGCAAGTTATAACGTCTATAGAAGCCTATGGAGGAGTGAGCCAGCTCTCAGATTTCATCAAAAATATCTTAATTTGTGTTCCGAAGATGAACGAAGGTCTTACGGGGTTGGAACAACATGAGGGTGAGTAATTACTGACAGAATTTTCATTTTTGGGTGAACTAACCCTTTAATGACTTTGAGGTTTGCAGTGCACAGAAATTATGCATGAGAGGTGATCACATGAATTGATTTAATGCATGTATTTAACCACCGCCAAAACCCCGTGCTGAATATATTATCCTGTTTGTTGATGGCTTATTATTCTCTAAGTTAACTTATTGCTGGTTATCATTTAATTACAGATATCAGAGTAGTTGAATTGTACCTGTCATGATTGCATTAACCTGCTGTCCCCTGGGTTTTAATATTATGATTGTATAAACACATAAAATTGTTATCTAATGAGTTTTGGGTACTTGAGTGTCTTCTTGGTTATTGACCCACCGAAATCCTTTGATACAGTAGAGAACCCGTGAATCACCCTTATTGTGGGTTGGGGTGATGTCAATTGTGTTACCAATTGGCAATGTAGAATTAGCTGGTTTAGCCTTGAACGATACACACACACACACACACACACACAGCTGTCTGAGAAAACCTGCTACCACTAGTTAGCACTAGCTATCGAGCATTCTTCCCCATTTAAGACGCTTAATTCAATTCAATTCATTTATTTGTATAGCGCTTTTCACAATACATATTGTTTCAAAGCAGCTTTACAGAAAGTGCATTTCAGAAATGTACATAGAAAAATACAGTTAGTTAATCATGTATTAATTTAGGGCATAACATATCGCCAGCGTCGAGTCGTCTCTTCACAGGCGTCGAGTCGTCTCTTCACGGGCGTCGAGTCGTCTCTTCACGGGCGTCGAGTCGTCTCTTCACAGGCGTGGGGTCGTCTCCTCACGGGCGTCGAGTCGTCTCTTCACAGGTTTAGAGTCGTCTCTGCACGGGTGTTGGGGCATCTGAGGTTTCCATGAGAGGCTGGATACAAACTGGAGCTGACGATCTGTATTAACTTCGGGACTAGCGTCCCGAGATAACGACAGAAAAGCATATGGGAAATAATTAGCGTAGCTGCTGTTCATAATATTAATGCATTCAATCTGATTTAACTGTAGTATAAAAGGTAATCATTATGTGAATGCTTGGCTAAAGAGATGCATCTTTAATCTAGTTTTAAACTGGGACAGCGAGTCTGAGCCTCGAACAATATCAGGAAGGCCATTCCAGAGTTTAGGAGCTAAATGTGAAAACGCCCTCCCTCCTTTAGTGGACTTAGATATCCTACACTGTAAAAATAAAAGGTGCCTGGAGGAACCTTTTGGGGTTCTTCACTTTGCCACACCGGCGGAACCGTCTGTAGATCCTCTAGGCACCCTTTAAAAAGGGGCGGTTCTCTGAGGAACCACACAGGTTTCCTGAGGAACTCTTATATAAGGCACTGTGTGGAACCACTGTGGGTGCCTCCAGGAACCAAATTTCAATTTTATTTTATTTGTATTAAATTAATTTCATGTTGTTACTATGGTTACCACCATTAACTTCTATTATAATAAACAAACTGAACCAAATACAAAATAAGAATTGTTTATTACATATTTTAGATCCATTTTAATACATACACTTCCATGCACTTGAAAAAAAAAGCTAGTAATAGATTAATATCAATGAATACACACACACAAAAAAAATAGTATAATACATAAGTAACATGAATAATCAACCAAGTGTATACAATAGGCTACACAAGAAAAGACATCTCAACAAAATGCATGGAAAACACATGTTCCATGTAATAAATCAATGTAAAAAATTACAATTTTGACTAATTAAAAATGTCCATCTTCACTTAATTTTAAAACACGTGTTTCAGTCCGCTTGTTAAGTCTGACGTCACTGTTTCCATGTCCAAAAGCTCTATCAGATGCCAAAAACAAACAACAAACAGTGCTAATATACACTCATTGTGCTGTAATATTCCTGAAAATTAGGATCCTAACCTTTATCTCTATTCCGAAATCTCAGATGGTTAGTTATTCAGCTATAGGCTTCGACCCGGAAACAGTATTCCTTATGTCACAACAAGCAGAAAACATTTTCCATTTTAACAGAGTTAAGGTGCAGTAAAATGATCTGTTGTTCTGTGAATGTTCACTGGTGAATTCAGTCATTTCAATAAGAATCCACACGATCGCAATTTTGTCTTTTTGCCTGTGTAATTTCACGAAATTCACAAATGTGATGCACCTTTACTCGCTGCAACATAAAATGCAATCAATTATAAAATCTTCAGAAGGGACACGTGAGGTACTTAAGTTAGAAAAGTGAAAAGGTGCATCAGCTTCATTTTCTGTTTGCTTTTCCTCTTTTCTGGTGGATGGTCCAGGCACTTCAGTGATTTTCAGGTCTACAGGAGGATTTTTATTCTTGATCAAACTTGTATTTCAGCTTACCGAGATCCCTGCAAAGTACAAAATTTTCTGTTAGTAAGGTTATTAAAGTTATTAAATAATTTCCTCAGCCTTGTGACGTTCCAAACCTGTTTGACTTTCTGTCTCTGTGGAACCCAAAAGCAGATCTCAGGCATAATGCAACCCGTCACCATTCAATATCACTGCATGAAACACAAGCATACATTTTTTTGTAATTCATTCAAACTATTCTTATGTACACTTGTCTAGTTCAATTCAATGCAACAATTTATGTAAAAAATGGTTAAGCTCCAAAAATGTCCCAGAAAAGATCCTAAAAATAGTCAATGAGTTCACAATTCATGTGTTATGGGTTGTGTTGTAAGTCTTCTGAAGTCATATAATAGCTTTTTCCTTTTTTTTGTCGAAAAAGACTAAACTTTAAGTTATAATTCAGGGTTCAAATGTCTTATATTCAAATGCATATGATTAAGGTATAGCCTATAAAAAATGCATAGCATTATTAGCTCCAAACCTGTGATATTATTTTTCTGAGTAACATGAATGAGATTTGAGAGCATGAGGGAAGATTTTCAGAGAATAACTGATTAAAAAAGTACACAGTCAAACAATACAATTTCACACAGAGAAAGTTCATAGTAATAAAGTACTTGCATGTGGTGTATAAGTAACTTACTGTAATTCAATGTTGCCTCTGAAATGTTCAGATTATTTTAGAAATGTACTGGTTGTTCTGGGGAAACAAAAGAACAAAGCTGATTATTCACAACATAATATTTATTGACCAGTAGGCCTAAATGGCTTTAAAATGGTATTTGAGAGAATGAGGGCACCTGTAAGTAAAGATAGGCTAAACAAAAACAGACCAAACTATATTAACCTGCTTTTGTTATTCATAACAAACGCCAATGAGACAGCAGGAATCAGCTACATTAGTTAGGCTATCTCAGCAATTTGAAGACACAGTTTTACAGAATATGTTGAATTGAATGACTAAATCAATCTAAGACAATAAGTCAATAATTTCCATTTGTTCATTAGCTTACGTTAGATCAACGTAGTTAGCATACCAGATACTGTGCAATAAACGAGTGGTAAACACTGTAAAAAAGTAGTAATGTATAATCAATTTAGTTTATATATATGTGTGTTTGAATATATAGTGAGTTGACTCTGTATTTATATTTATTTGGCGAGTTTACAAACCTTGTAACGGAGAGCCGATCAAACGGCGGAAGCTTTGATGAGAGGACGGAGCCGTTACCCGATGACGTCGATCAGCTGAGCTTTGTTGCGCGCGAGCAGCGCGAGCATCACTGAAGCGACGACAGTAGAGCAATAGCAGCAGTTTCGTGACAGAATAAAACTTTTCTCCTCCTAGTTCTTCTTCTTCAAATAATAATGTATGAAGAAGTAGGTAAAAATGATTATTTTATTACTATTATTTATTCAATAATAATTAATGAATTCTTCTTCTTAATATTATTATAATTTAGTGTTGTTGTTTAAGGTTTAAATTAATCAACAAAATAGGCCTATAGATAGGCTACTAAATAAATGTAAGCTACCCAGGTGAAAAAGACGTAGGCTACTGTTAAATGTATTAAAAATGCATTCAAGTATATTTGTATTGTAGGCCTACTAAAAACACACTCAAGTACATTTTTAATAGTACGTCTTTTTTCACCTGGGTATGTAGGCTATACTGAATCAAACTTAAGTAGCCTATAATAATAATAATAGGATAACAATATTCTCATTTTGGCCTCACAGAACCATTGGGTTCCTCCAGATGCTGGCTTTAACATAAGAGATCTTCCAGGAACCACTTAAATGTTAAAAGATCTTCCAATAACCCTTTTATCGCATTCAAGTTCCTCTATTTTCCCCCAAAGCACTTCGAGGTCTCATGGTAATGAAAAGGTGACTCCAGAACCTCTGAACTAAATACAAAGTGCTTAAAGGATCCCATAAGTTCCAGCAAGAACCTCAAAAATTGTCAATGCTCCTCCAGTAACCCTACTATAGGAGAAAGAGCTTTGAGGCACTTAAATTACATTTTGAAGTTCCTTGAGTATCCGACAGGATATTTGAGGCTCCTTTAGTTTTTACAGTGTAGGAATGACCAGAAGCCTAGAATTTAGTGATCTTAAAGAGCGCGATGGATTGTAGGGCGATAGAAGATCCGTTAAATACACAAGAGCTAAACCATTTAGGGCTTTATAGGTCATTAGTGATACTTTGTAATTGATACGGAACTTAATAGGTAACCAGTGTAGAGATGATAGAATTGGTGTTATATGATCATATTTTCTTGATCTAGTAAGAACTCTAGCAGCGGCATTTTGGACTAACCGTAGCTTGTTTATTGAGGATGCAGGACAACCGGCTAATAAAGCATTACAGTAATCTAGTCTCGAGGTCATGAATGCATGAACTAACTTTTCTGCATCAGAAACTGATAGCATGTTACGTAGCTTAGCAATGTTTCTAAGGTGGAAAAAGGCTGTTCTTGTATGAAATATGAAATATGATGGCTTTAGAAAGTGATATTGACACACCAAATTTAGTACTCAATATAGACCTACCTTATTAATAAAGCATACTTTGTAGAGGCAAACAGATTCAATCAGATTATTGACAACACCCACATAAAACCATTATAAAACGCTTAACGTGCAACAGCGCATTGCATGTTCAATAAAGTGTATAGGCTACTGAGTTTTAATATCACCATCTCACTGCATTGACGTTAAGCTTTTTCTTTATAATAGACTCTATAGGAGGAAAACTATTTACAGACAAGAGCCTATATGAACACGACGTACAACAACAAAAAAAGTTTCTTGATTAATCAGAAATCAATCAGTGACCGACAGCAACACCAGTAAATGATAAACCATTCCTCCTCATGTCTTTGTCTTGTACAATGTTTGAGTCTGTCGCATTCATCATGACTTGGTGAGTATATTAATACATTTTTCTTTTCGTTTTTCAGAGTGAACTATCCCTTTAAGAAACATCAACAGCACGGTGTGAAACTGTCCATTTCTCCATGTATATCATCAACAAATAAATGCAGTTCAAATAGCAAAATATGTGTGAGAGCATTGTGTTACGTCCTGAGACGTATTTTATTTGTGATTGAATTATGTGACTTATGTATAGGTAAGTTATGGTTAAAACTGAGTTAGACACCTTTTTGTTAGTGATGGGCAGATCAAGGCTTCGTGAAGCAATGAAACAGTTGAACCAAATGGTCCATATTGTTTCGAGGCTTCGAAACAATCCGACACCCGTCTCAACGGTGACACCTAGTGGTCACTTGCAGGTGTTGATCTGAAACAACCTTGACGAGCCATTAAAAAAATGTGTTGTTTTTTATTATTGTATTTTTCTAATATGTGAAGCTTGTAACCTATAGGCTCCTCACTGTGCATAATGTTATTTTGGTCCTGCAAAATGAATATTAATAAAAGAAATCAAGCCACAATGTCTCACTTTTTTTAGAGATTTTTATTCAAAAATATGAATTTCTCTGCTGTGGAAGGACTTAGCCTACTTCTTTTTTTACAGATAATTTATCCAGCCTTTGAAAAAATCCTCTCACAAAGGACACTTGTTGCTGGCATGCAAAGATATTTTTTAGCTAGGACATACAAATGAGGAAAGATTACTGCTCTCTCTTTCCAGTAAGTTAGTGGATCAGTAGTGCTTTAAGTTTATGCTCAGTGTGCAGAGAAAAAAATAATGGAATGTAGAACTACAACAAATAGGAAAACCAAAATGAATGGTACTAATATGTAGACCTATAAAATGTATATTCACACAATATTATATTATATTATATTCACATTGAAGCTATTTTTAACATGATTGGCAGATTGGGACATTAGGTTGTAGGGCATAGGGCTATGGACTTTCTAAACAGTGTCCCAAAAGTTTGTAATTATATTTCAGTTATAATTATATTTCAAATGCATACCTTGCTTAGATGGCCCAGCAGTGGCAGTAGCAGGTACAGGGGGAATGCCATCCTGCACCCTGCAAAATGGCAGGATGAGTGCTCCTCAAATGGCGCATCATGGATGATGTATTGTTGCAGTAGGCTAGCTGCCGATCACAATACACACATCTCACTTTATTTGGGGTTTCTAAACGGAAATGCTCCCACACCGCAGATGTACGGCATCTCTTCTGTGGAGCCTCCGTTTTATCTTTCTATCTATGTATCTGTCTATATGAATCTATCTATGTATCTAGATATGTATCTATAATCTATCTATGTATCTACATATGTATCTAGATATGTATCTAGATAGATTATATACATATATAGATTATATCTATGTATTTATATATGTATCTATCTATGTATTAATCTAGCTGTCTATATATATTTAGGGGTTCAAGCACGAAGTGCTGAAACCCTATTGTAATTGTACTGATTTTTATTAGGGGTTCAAGCACGAAGTGCTGAAAACCTATTGTAAATGTAAGGATTTTTATTATTATTTTTCTTCTGCCGTAAAACGCATCGTGCAGCCCAAACCGTGAGTGCTGGAGACTTGAAACTTTACCAGATGGTAGTACAAAAATCGAGGAGAGGTTCAGAGATTATGACCCCGATTGGTACACCGATTAGGTGGTACACTGATTTTTAGGTATAAGTGGGTACTTCCGGGAATTCTGTTGTAATTTCTCCACTGTTGTGTCAGCTCTTACTGATCTTCTCAGTACTACCTAGAGATTTAAGTGGAGCATTGAGTGTGATAATGCTATTAAGGCCGCAAAAGATCTCCTTTGCCATGCACCAGTGTTTTACCCACAAGCAAAAGTGGCTTCATTTCATCCCTCAGGCTTATAAATAAAATACAATAAATATTTTTTTTATGATGAATTATTCAAAGATATTTAACCTCGTTGTTGTGCTTTTTTTCCTGTGTAAATAATCTCATAGTATGATACGCAAACCCATGATATTTTGTCATGATTGTTCATTGTTAAAGATACAACCATGGTATCTTTATCTGATCTTGTATGTAACTATAAGTTCTGCAATACTCGAAGATCTCGCCTTTGGAGAAAACTGTTGATTTTATACTGGAAAAATGTAAGTATCACTCCTTAAAATTAAGATTACCCCATAATGAATTGCATAGCTAGCCCACCCCAACACTTACACACAATAATGATGATAAATGCTGGCCAATACTTAATTATATTTTATATATATATATATATATATATATATATATATATACTGAAAATAATATAGTAAAACAAGCAGAATGTAATTTATTTTGTCATATGACAGCATTTTGTCATTTGACATGAATACACACTAGATAAATGCAGTGAACATCTACATTTTAAGGCAAGCAATGAATTCATGCATACATTAATTAAATAATTGTTTATTTACTGACAATAATAAGAAACATGAATAAAATAATGAATAAAAGTAACCATCACAATAAATAAATACACAATTCAACAACACACGAAACAAAGCTTTATTCAAACTTGTTCAAACAATATTTACAGGCGGTGAGCCCCTCATCCTCATGCCATCTCAACACAGCGGTTCAGTCTTCATCTTTATTCTGATGAATCTGCTGACCGCCGCTCCCACCTTCACCTGTCTCTGCCGTCCATCATGTCCCGCATTACTGACTGGGATCTGATCGTGGATGGGGAAGGGACATTGAAGCTTGAAAGCAACATCTGCCTCATCTCCTTATACAGAGAGCCTGTGAGACTCGACTCAACAGCACACATTACACATCAGTGTTGAATTTTTATATGATTTGTGTGTAAACACATGGATGATGATTGACTGACAATAAAATTATAATAATTAAAATGACACAGGCTATTTTTCCAAAGTGTTCAAGATGAAATTCATGTTATCGTGAACTAACAATACTTGTAAAACACTTATAATTCTTAGTTATTGTTAATTTCAACATTTATTAATGCACTATTAAAAACGAAAGTTGTAATAACTCAAACTGAAATGTCTTAAAAAGATTCAACCAAAATGCGGACCTAAGTGGGACTTCCCCTGTTGAGGGACTTTCCAGTCGGTCTCTGAAAACAGCTTTTAGAGAACAAACAGTTTTACAACAACGAAACAACTTACAATCAACAATAGAGTCTCTGCTGTCATTCCTTCTCATGATCCACGATACATTTCCACTGTTTCCTTCAATCTTCTGCAGTTCTTGAACATTTCCTGAAACAATCTCTCTCTCTCTCTCTCTCTCTCTCTCTCTCTCTCTCTCTCTCTCTCTCTCTCTCTCTCTCTCTCTCTCTCTCTCACACACACACACACACGTGCGACATGCATTCGCGAGTGCAAATGCGGAAGTCCAAGGAAAGGAAGTCGCTGATCTTGCAAAACTCACTGTAAGTTGATGTTCATGTTGGTCTGTAACACCACTAAGGCAGAGTTTAAAGAGAAATCACAGAACTGATTAATACAGTATATGAAAGAAACAAAGGGAAGTGTCCAAAAAAGGTGAGCACTACATAGGTCATAAAATGACTCAGTAATAACTCCTCTCAGAATAGCATTAAATGATTCTTGATCTAGAATAGGGAAATATAGGGAATAGTTGCAATCTAACAGAAACGGTTGAACATGTGCTTCTGTATCGCATATGAAAGAGAAGGACATCCATTAAAAACATAACTAAATAATCACACATTTTTTTTCTGTAATTAATCACACCAAGATTAAAAGCTGTTAATACATTTTTATATAATAATGTCACATTTACTCTCCAGATTAAAGGACAATTCCAGTGAAAAATGAACCTACACTGTAAAAACTAAAGGAGCCTCAAATATCCTGTCGGATACTCAAGGAACTTCAAAATGTAATTTAGGTGCCTCAAAGCTCTTTCTCCTATAGTAGGGTTACTGGAGGAGCATTGACAATCTTTTAGGTTCTTGCTGGAACTTATGGGATCCTTTAAGCACTTTGTATTTAGTTCAGAGGTTCTGGAGTCACCTTTTCATTACTATGAGACCTCGAAGTGCTTTGGGGGAAAATAGAGGAACTTGAATGTGATAAAAGGGTTATTGGAAGATCTTTTTACATTTAAGTGGTTCCTGGAAGATCTCTTATGTTAAAGCCAGCATCTGGAGGAACCCAATGGTTCAGTGAGGCCAGAATGAGATTATTATTATCCTATTATTATTATTATAGGCTACTTAAGTTTGATTCAGTATACATACCCAGGTGAAAAAGACGTACAATTAAAAATGTACTTGAGTGTGTTTTTAGTAGGCCTACAATACAAATATACTTTAATGCATTTTTAATACATTTAACAGTAGCCTAATACATTTTTCACCTGGGTAGCTTACATTTATTTAGTATCTATAGGCCTATTTTATTGATTAATTTAAACCTTAAACAACAACACTAAATTATAATAATATTAATAATAAGAATTAATTAATTATTATTGAATAAATAATAGTAATAAAATAATATGTTTTACCTACTTCTTCATAAATTATTATTTGAAGAAGAAGAACCAGGAGGAGAAACGTTTTATTCTGTCACGAAACTGCTGCTCTCTCCTCTGCTGTCATCGCTTCAGTTCCTCGCGCTGCTCGCGCGCAACAAAGCTCAGCTGATCCACGTCATCGGGTAACGGCTCCGTCCTCTCATCAAAGCTTCCGCCGTTTGATCGGCTCTCCGTTACAAGGTTTGTAAACTCGCCAAATAAATATAAATACAGAGTCTACTCACTATATTCAAACACACATATATATATATAAACTAAATTTATTATACATTACTACGTTACAGTGTTTACCACTCGTTTATTGCATAGTATCTGGTATGAAGGTTTTAGCCGCGATGCTAACTACGTTGATCTAACGTAAGTTAATGAACAAATGGAAATTATTGACTTATTGTCTTAGATTGATTTAGTCATTCAATTCAACATATTCTGTAAAACCGTGTCTTCAAATTGCTGATAATAGCCTAACTAATTTAACTGATTCCTGTCGTCATTGGCGTTTGTTATGAATAACAAAAGCAGGTTAAGTTTGGTCTGTTTTTGTTTAGCCTAACTTTACTTACTACAGGTGCCCTCATTCTCTCAAATACCGTTTTAAAGCCATTTACTGGTCAATAAATATTATGTTGTGAATAATCAGCTTTGTTCTTTTGTTTCCCCAGAACAACCAGTACATTTCTAAAATAATCTGAACGTTTCAGAGGCAACATTGAATTACAGTAAGTTACCTACACCACATGCACGTACTTTATTACTGTGAACTTTCTCTGCGTGAAATTGTATTGTTTGACTGTGTACTTTTTTAATCAGTTATCCTGAATTATAACTTCAAGTTTAGTCTTTTTCGACAAAAAAAAAGGGAAAAAGCTATTATATGGCTTCATAAGACTTACAACACAACCCATAACACATGAGTTGTGAACTCATTGATTATTTTTAGGATCTTTTCTGGGACATTTTTGGAGCTTAACCATTTTTACATAAATTGTTGCATTGAATTGAACTAGACAAGTGTACATAAGAATGGTGTGAATGAATTACACAATTTTTTATGCTTGTGTTTCATGCAGTGATAATGAAATGGTGACGGGTTGCATTATGCCTGAGATCTGGTTTCGGGTTCCACAGACAGAAAGTCAAACAGGTTTGGAACGTCACAAGGCTGAGGAAATTATTTAAATTTCACAACTATCACTTTAATAACCTTACTAACAGTTAATTTTGTACTTTGCAGGGATCTCGGTAAGCTGAAATAAAAATCAAGAATTGATTTCAAGTTTGATCAAGAATAAAAATCCTCCTGTAGACCTGAAAATCACTGAAGTGCCTGGACCATCCACCAGAAAAGAGGAAAAACAAACAGAAAATGAAGCTGATGCACCTTTTCACTTTTCTAACTCGTTAAGTACCTCACGTGTCCCTTGTGAAGATTTTATAATTGATTGCATTTTATGTTGCAGTGAGTAAAGGTGCATCACATTTGTGAATTTCGTGAAATTACACAGGCAAAAAGGTCCATTGACCATTGTCAGCAGTGTAGCGATGTAATGTATGAAGCACCACACAAAATTGCTGATCGTGTGGATTCTTATTGAAATGACTGAATTCACCAGTGAACATTCACAGAACAACAGATCATTTTACTGCACCTTAACTCTGGAAAAATGGAAAATGTTTTCTGCTTGTTGTGACATAAGGAATACTGTTTCCGGGTCGAAGCCTCTACTTCTACTTCCTCTATCTTGTTTCTAGATATTGAGAATACTCAACAACCATTTATGGGAACTGTTGATTCAAGTCACACATTTAAGCTTTTCAAAAGCCATAGTGTACATTACAGTCTCCAGTCTCACGGCATCCCAGACTTCAACATTTTATGATTCAACATTTTATGGATAACTTACCATCTGAGATTTCGGAATAGAGATAAAGGTTAGGATCATAATTTTCAGGAATATTACAGCACAATGCGTGTATATTAGCACTGTTTGTTGTTTGTTTTTGGCATCTGATAGAGCTTTTGGACTTGGAAACAGTGGCGTCAGACTTAAGTGAACTGAAACACATGTTTTAAAATTAAGTGAAGATGGACATTTTTAATTAGTCAAAATTTGCATTTTTTACATTGATTTATTACTTGGAACATGTTTTTTCCATGCATTTTGTTGAGATGTCTTTTCTTGTGTAGCCTATTGTATACACATGGTTGATTATTCATGTTACTTATGTATTATACTATTATATATTTTTTTTGTGTATTCATTGATATTAATCTATTACTAGCTTTTTTTTCCAAGTGCATGGAAGTGTATTAAAATGGATCTAAATATGTAATAAACAATTCTTATTTTGTATTTGGTTCAGTTTGTTTATTATAATAGAAGTTAATGGTGGTAACCATAGTAACAACATGAAATGAATTTAATACAAATAAAATAAAATTGAAATTTGGTTCCTGGAGGCACCCACAATGGTTCCACACAGTGCCTTATATAAGAGTTCCTCAGGAAACCTGTGTGGTTCCTCAGAGAACCGCCCCTTTTTAAAGGGTGCCTAGAGGATCTACAGACGGTTCCGCCGGTGTGGCAAAGTGAAGAACCCCAAAAGGTTCCTCCAGGCACCTTTTATTTTTACAGTGTAGGGGTAATTAACACATGGTTACCGAGTCGATCGTTCTCTGGGAATGAGTTTTCATGATAATCGAATGTAAAGAGTTTTATCTCTAAAAACAGATTAGCTTATAACACTAGTATATGGGGCACAGAGTAAGTAAAAGTAAATCGCTAGTTAATACCACTAACAAGGCTCAAAATAGCCTCACACTAACACGGTAGCATAATGAGGGTCCCTACATGCAAACCGAAGCATTGAGAACTTTATAAGTGTACAGACAGTTTAATAAGAAGATACTTTATAAAGACAGTACATTACGCGTATACAGGCAGGAGCCATCTTGGAAAACAGTCTCAACTAGTCGAGTCACGAACGCCGCGCTACGTGAGCTGGTCGATAGGATATCGTCAGCATATTCCTGCTCGAAAAGATAAGGGCGTCCATCAAACATTAACGGATCGTCAGTTGAATAATCCGCCATCTCTTTAGTGTGTATCCTGCGGAAGCACTAGTCTCTGTTGCGTTCAGTTTTTTAAAATTATTTTTAGTTATTTATTTTCTCTGTTGCGTTCAGTGCTTTCTTCTGGAAACAACGGACCATATGAGATTCCAAGTCACAGTTCATCTCACTTAGCACGGCGTCCGTGAAAAGATCTTTTAATAGCCCTTTTATAGAATTCGAGTTCCTCTAATTTCCCCAAAGCTCTTTGAGGTCTCGTGGTAATGAAAAGGTGACTGCAGACCCCCACCCCCTACACACACACACACTCTCTCACACACATTCTCACGCAAGAGGTTTGGCTCAAAGGAAACAGTCATACAGAAAGGAAACACAAGATCAAAGAGGCACACACTTCTTCTCGGTTGTTTCTGCATGGCCTCTCTCGGGGACAGTTTCAACATGTGATTTTTCTCCAATCAGAAACAAGCTAGAGTGATGACACTCACACTGCACATACTCAATTAGTTAGGCTGAATATATGTAGGCCTATGTTCTACACATACACAAACAATACTCAATAACTGTTTGATAAATATCAAGCATAGCGTTAGTTCTGGCAGGTCACGTTAGTCAAGCTCACATCAGCTGACTCTCATAGGAGTCTACCTATAGGAACACGATGCCGATCACTGTATACATATATAAACTCCTTCAGTATTATCAGCAGCTATCGTGTTTCTCAGGAGCGAATTACCCTCCTCCATCCCCAGCTCCTCCTCTCGCCCAGTCAGGATTTGACATTTTGATGTCCATCGAATCAGAATAAATTCTCGAATTATGTTGTATACTTTAAAATCTTGAATTAAATATATTTGCAAACTTTCATGTTGGTTCTGTTCTGTTCAAGGGGGGTTATTGCTGCTCTCCTGCTCTTATCCATGCTAGGCTGCCCAGAACCATTCCGCCAATCCAAACTGTATGCTAATTGTCAATCGTATTTGACGGCAGTGGTCCTGACAGAAATGACTAAATAAATAAATAATAGGCTTTAATAATATTATTGTATGAATAAATAATATTATAGTAGGCCTAAAACAGTTAATATTTATTTTCAGAATTCTATGCTAATTGAGACAATAAAGCTAAAGTTAATTAGTGAAATTTAAGGTATTTTTGCAATTTTCAATTTTCATCTGGCTTCTTCCATTCAAACAAATACTGTGAACGATATGTCATATATAATCATCTTTAAATGGTACGGGTAATTAGCAGACAGATGCAAGTTTAATATATATAAATTTGGTCTAGTCTAGTCCAAATAGTCTCTGAGTAACTGAGAGAAATGCAAAAAGTGTTGCAACTGTCCCCGGTCTCCCCTACTCACCAGAATCTGAATCCCCCTCGCGTACACGCGCGTGACGTCACTTCACTAGCCTCGACGGCCTTTTTCAATGTTCTTCTCTTTTTTTTAATCTCTTTATTAATGGTTGTTTTGCCCTGCTTTATTTTGTACTTTCTTTCTTTTAACTAGCCTATGTTATTTTTGTTCATTAAACTCCTACGTTTGGGTTCACTCATTTACATGTCAGTCTCTCTGTTCCCTCCACACATGTAAATAGGTCATCAATAGATACAGTAGTTAATAATAATATTAATAAGAATTAATACATAATAATTCCTTAATCAGTATAATAATAATAATAATTCATTACATTTATATAGCGCTTTTCTCGGCACTCAAAGCGCTTTACATAGAAGGGGGGAATCTCCTCAACCACCACCAATGTGCAGCATCCACTTGGATGATGCGACGGCAGCCATATTGCGCCAGAACGCCCACCACACACCAGCTTACTGGTGGAGAGGAGACAGTGATGAAGCCAATCAGTATATGAGGATGATTAGGAGGCCGTGATGGACAGAGGCCAAGGGGCAAATTTGGCCAGGATGCCGGGGTTACACCCCTACTCTTTCGAAAGACTGGGATTTTTAATGACCACAGAGAGTCAGGACCTCGGTTTTACGTCTCATCCGAAGGACGGTGCTCTTTGACAGTATAGTGTCCCCGTCACTATACTGGGGCGTTAGGACCCACACAGACCACAGGGTGAGCACCCCCTACTGGCCTCACTAACACCTCTTCCAGCAGCAACCTGGTTTTCTCAGGAGGTCTCCCATCCAGGTACTAACCAGGCTCAGCCCTGCTTAGCTTCAGTGGGCAACCGGTCTTGGGCTACAGGGTGATATGGCTGCTGTCCCGATTCTACGGTGTCACTCGAGTCTAGAGTGCAATTGCTATTATAATTTACTCACAAATTATTTACTATGCCTTTATTTTTGTTCTGTTTTGGGCCAATTCAGCCACAGCAAAAACAGTTTAGAGAAAACTGCAATAAAAGTACTGTGTAAAAAATCAAAGTATTATATTTATGACAAAATGTTGTTTTTATCTTTAAATTACTTAAATATCCAACATTTAGCAACACTATATTTCATACAATATGTTAAAAAAAAATCTTATTTTGTTTCTACATGTCATCTCACTCCCTGGCTGAATGTGTGATCATTGAACCACAACTAGTCTCTGACTGTCTCCACCTTCATTTGATTAAAAAAATTAAAATAAAATAAAATAAAAGGAAAGGGAAAAAGTTTTAAACCTCACAAATGTGCAGACATCATTTTCTAAATTGTCTAATAAAATGTTATTGCATTATTTTTTGTTGATGTCTGCACTATCACTCCTGTCTCCCTGCTCCCAGTACCACATAAATGTTAATATTTGTCTGCTAAATTACTAATGTATTACTAAATTACTACAGGAGCAGTCCCGCATTCTCAGACCCCTCGTTTTTCGAGACAGCACCTCCTGCTGTTCAAAATATCGTATAACACCCTTATCCAAATGCCATTGAAAACAATAGGATGCAATATTACGGTCTCGTTTTATTTAAAGTTATCCAAATAAATATTTGCGTTCCCTGCTTAATGCATGTGCCAAAAAAAAAAAAAAAAAAAAAAAAAAAACTCATTGTGTTCTCTGACTAACAAATTACCCAGTAGTGATACAATTACAGATTGAACTATCTTCTGAAAAATATTATGTGATATTATATTGCTACAATGTTTTTGTTTTTTTATTCAAATTCCAATTTTCCTTTCAGTTCAACCTATAATGGTCTAATTAACATTATACCATGCTAATATTTTTGATATTTTGAATGCGAAGCAAAACTCAAATAAGAATAGACAAAACACCAATAATAAACAATTCTGTACTTTATTTAACGATCACCTAAACATCATCTTGCTGTAAACAGGACAAAGCGAAGAAAAAAGGAAGAAAGAATTGTGTTAGTGACTTTAATTTTCGTCTTCAATTGAATAAAAAAACCTCCTCAAGTCGGTTTGGATAAAAGCGTCTGCTAAATGAATAATTTAATTTATAGGAGAAAAGGTCCGGTAATTAAAAAAAGGTCAAACGGTAAATCTGATTAAATAATTAATGATGGCGTTCTTTGATATTAACACACTTAATGTATTTAATTGGTCTACTTTAATGTTAACTAATTTTAATCAAATTTTTACAATGGCTTGTCTACAAAATGTCCAAGGTTAAAGGCTAACGTTAGCTATCAAAATATTTTCGGTGAAAAAGGCGAAAAAACATACATTAACGGCTCAAATTTTGTTACAAACTATCTTACAAATATTAAATGGACTATTCATATGTTGGAGTATCGATGAGCTATAAAGTAGTTTGATTAAAAAAGAAATCGAATGAGTAGCTATGATTTGCTAAATAAAATTGACAATACTCACGTTTCGGCTTAAGTTCTTCAAATGTTTATCCGATCCAATTTGATAGGAGGCGCTGTCTTGAAAAACGAGGGGTCTGAGAATGACTCTGGGTGCGGGACTGTAGCTGCAGGCTCTGAGTCTACAGCTTAGGGTTAGGGTTAGGTTCATGAATAGGGTTAGGGTTAGGGTTCATAGGGTTAGTATGAATACTACTCCTCCATCATCGGGTGATGCTCGCATTTTCTGTTTGCTTTATGTCGAATCGTACACGGCTCCGAGGTGCGGGATAAACGGTGGTCTCTCAAATTCCGTCTGCATGCAATAGGACAGCGCTTCAACCAACCAAGGCTGCGTTTCCCAAAAGCATCGTAAGCCTAAGTTGATCGTAATCAATCGTACGACTGATCTTAATATTACGGTCTGTTTCCCAAAAGCATCGTAGCTTAAGTAGCCTAGCACTTGAAAATCTTCGTAGATCTACGAGTGCTGGAGTAATCGTACATCCCCAAGTGCATCGTAAGAAGACAGATTTATGAGGACACCTGCAGGACAACCGTAAGATTACACCTTTAACTTTATTCAAATGCAATATGATTATAATATAAGGTTTTGATTGTACTTTATTATACACTTTATTACTCTTTTTTTGTTGTTGGTTAAATTAATGTATAAATTAAATAATTAAAAAGGTCAGAAAACAAAACAAAAAATAGAAATAATTTAATCTAATAATTTTAATCAAAATTAAATGAATGAACAAAAAATATATACATCTTTGTTTTGATCTATCTCCTCTAAAATGACATTAATTTCAGCTTTTTGAAAGGTATCTTTTCTTTTTTCTTTTTTTCTTTGTTTTTCAGCCATTTTGTCAGTGCCTCCGCCTGTAGGTGCTTTATATAGACTTGTCTTGATTGCTAATCCACAACAGATGACAATTATTAGGTTAAACGTTCAGAATACGATTCCATATAAGGTTATATTTCAGCACTTCACGAATGGACAACGACTCTTAAGTAGCACATAGAGCACGTTCATGTTAAGTTCATTTTTGGGAAACGCGCGTGGAATTGCTGCGAGCGTTCGTAACCTTGCACGTAGAAAGCGCTCTTAAGAGCTAAGATACATTGTTATCGGGAAACCCGGCCCTGCGTTTTCCCAACAGCGGAGCTAGTTGATGGATTAAACTTTTGCTGTATATGGCCGTTAAAACGTTCTTTTCTCAAAGAAAAGCTTAACTCCAAGTCCTCCAGAGTCACGGCCAAAGCCGATTGGAAAGGCCGCTGTTTGCCAGCAGCAGCAGTTCTTCTTTGTTTTCAAGTAGCAGGGAATTCACACGGAATCATCACAACTCTGTCGTCATTATGTTAAGCCCGCCCACCGACTCTATACACGATGTGATTGGCCTGACCTGAGTTTGGTTTTTCCAGCTCGAAAGTCAACGGAGAGTTGCTAGACTATCCTGGAAGCAAAATACATTTTGCTGCCGCTAAGGTGCGTCTACATTTCTAGGCATGCATAGGGTTATATATTGGTAATCTGGAAAAGAGACAAAGGTTTTACATATTTGCTTTGTTTTTTTCTTTTTGAACACTTAAAAAAATATATAGGCCTATTTATTTTTTAAATGTTTTTTATTATTTAATTCACACACACAAACAAACTACTGTATCTATTGATAACCTTCACTTAAATGTGTGGAGGGAACAGAGAGACTGACTTGGAAATTAGTGAACCTAAACATAGGAGTTTAATGAAAAAAATAACATAGGCTAGTTAAAAGAAAGAAAGTACAAAATAAAGGGACAAATAAAGGCAGGACAAAACAACCATTAATAAAGAGAACTAAAAAAAACCACTTAATCCAGAGTTCCTGACAGGAATTACACGTGTGGAAACCAGGTGGAAACTACCGGCGAAGAAAATTAAAAAAGACCGCCGAGGCTAGTGAAGTGACGTCATGCGCGTGCACGCGAGGGGGATTCTGACACCTGTTTTCTCACACACACACAGACGACTTGTTTAAATACATTTATGTTGTTCATAAATAACAATAAATTGTTGTTGTACCAGCATTATCTCCAAGTTTTGTTTTTCACTGTAGAAATCTCAAATGTCATGATTTGCCAATGCAAGAGAGTATACCGGCACCTTTTCCCCCACTTCAAGCACTGTTTGTAATAGTCAAGAAAGAGGCTAACATACATAGCTAGATAGATCGTGTAGTTAGATAGTGGAGTGTGTAGGAGCGCATGTTCCTGGAGTGTTTTAAAGAGCGGTGTTTTTCTTGTGCCGTGTGGGAGTTTCACTTGAAACACGTGTGGTTTAAAACTTTCCACACATGCCAGCATGATGAAACTTAGTGTATTAACTAGTTGCCATATCAACACTTTATACAGTAGAGAAAAAAATTGCGCCAAAATTAAAAACTCTTTGGAAGATATCACTGAACATTTTTTTAACCATAGCTAAAGTAAATTTCGTATTGAGTAGTTCATCTCAGTTTTATGTGTTTTCCGTTCCTTCACCGGTTAAAACCACATCCTGCTTCTTTTAGCTTGTGTCTAACCATCATCACATTGCCTACAAGGCCGGTTTGAATCATGTGTCAAGCCATCCAAACCTCTCCTGCAAATGTAATATTTCACAATTATATCAAATTTAGCCTGGTAATACCAAACTCTGCTACTTCGCTTTGCTTATAGACAGAGTTTGGCAATGCACAATTGAAAAGTGTTTTCACTGAAAGTTTAAAATCATTGGTTACTTGTAAGCCAATCACATGACGTTTGGTTATGGCGTGTGTTATGCCCATGCTCAGCCCATCAAACTTCCACTGTAAACACATGTATCATGCGAAAACAAAACCATCGAGCGAAATACCGGAGTGAACGACTTTTGCAGATTAGGCTGTGAAGTAAATCTACGCATCACGGTACAATCAGCATCTACCTCACGGCTCTCAGCCCGCCCTCTGTTCGTTGATTGGCTGGCTGTTTTCAGGCCGGAGAAAGCTATTATGCTGTCTCAGACTGAATACAGGTCAGGCTAATTCAAATTGGCTTTCTGACATAAACCCTCTCACAACGTCTATATTCATCTTCTCCACTTGTCTGATAACTCGGATCATCTGCTTGCCATGCCAGATCAGCTTGTCCTGGGGAAGATGGGTCCTTGCATGATTTATTATTTTATTAATTTTACAAGAGAGTCCTGGCCTGACAGACTCAGCTCGTTTGAGTTTAACAGATGACATTACATACACATATACACACACACAAGCAAATCCAATCAAATTACTAGTTAAATATCATATCACTAGTATCATATTACTAGTTATAATATCAATACATAACCAGTTAAAACATCTACAGCCCGATGTTTCATTTGCCAAATCGTTTAAAACTACTTTGAAAATGTCCAATGAAACTTGCTCCCTATTTCAACGTACTTTGCAAATTATTCCAGGGAGCCTTCCCCAATTCAGCACTGTTAGGGGGGAACAGGTTAGGGAACCCAAGGCCCAGATGTTTGAAAGAAGACCTGGAGTCAGAATTGAACAAAAAATTTAAGAAAAGTTTTACTGAAGATAGTTTGCAGTTTCATCAGCAGAAGTTCAGCTTCAAGACTCACACAGGAGTTCGTATGCCGACCCGCTTACAATTACACAGATCACAGCAGTTATTCCCTACACACACACACACACAGCAGTTATACCACACACACACACACACACACACACACACATAGCAGTTATACCCTACACCAAGGTCTAAGCGACATCCTTGCTTCAGGTTGCAGTTTTTGATTGGCCAAGAACACATATAGTCTAAGCAAATTTCCACACATGGATAGATAGGAGAGTATGTCTCCATTAGTCAAGATAGTTGTCACACAATTCCCAGATTTAGGTGTGCGGTGACCTCGGAGGTCGTAGAAAGGCGTCTTCAGGTCTGTTGAAGTGTCCCATAACTCCTATACAAGACCTGCAAAGCCTTCACACGGAAGAGCCTAGTTGACATTTCAGGACTGCGCTGTCGTCACGTCCAGGCGCTGGTCCTTCATCAGATCTGGATACGGCCTGGATCCGGCGGACTACGGTAAACCTCGGGATAAACAGAGAGACTAATATTAGCGTAGGAAATTACTAGTCATCCAATTTTTTATATCAGCTATGCATTTCGTTAATTTTGTGAATTGGTAAGTTTTGTCAGGGCGTGAAGAAATATAGAGCCGAGTATCATCAGCATAACAGTGTAACAGTAGTATGATAATACATTCCCTCCTCAGGAAGAAGTACAGATAATATTCACTTTATTCTCAAGAGAAATACACATGAAAGAGGTACAATTCTGTAAATCAGGTGAAGTCACATATAGTTTGACCCCTGTAACCTTAACTTGTAAGATAGAAACAGATATATGGATGACACTTTCCATATTTCATTTCTGGAAGCCGGACTAAATGAGCAAGCACTGTTACTGCATTCAGATATCAGATCCAGACATTACAGAATACATGAAAAGAATATTTCAGTAATCACACTGGTAACTTCTATAACAAAGTAAAATCTCACAACCCTAGAGAAGTCATTCCACTCATGATGTTTAGAAGGGAAAATATTGATTAATACCTTGATTATAATCACTCATTACATATACACTGAAGCAGCAGTGGATTCCAATTCCAATCCACAAATGTGGCTTTTTGTTAATGGCTTTCCTACTACAGGATTTAACACAGAGTAATAGCTCACTACCAGTTACAAAAGACACTGTAACAGTCTGTCGCAGGCAATTTTAGATGCATTTTATCATCAATTAATTTCTTAAATTATCCTTTGGCCATATGTTCTGGCCCGCCATATAGTGGCGAATTTTTTTTTGGGGGGCCGATGTTAAACTTACTTGCCTACCCCTGATGTAAGTTATCAGAAATTTGTGGAAATATATTCCATTTTTCAACTTAATACTTAAAAAGGAAACCATGAAAAAAATTAGATGCAGTTATTAGTCCTCACCTGACTCTGGTCTACCATTGCCATCAGAATGTGGTTTCTAAGAACAATTTGATGATTATTCTGCAAACGTAAAAGTGATGTTGCTCATATTGTGTGTGATATTTCTACTCACTGATCTGATCACACCAGGAGAAACATTCATACTGTGATCTGAGGAACTGCTGACAGCACTGGCGTCTGAGAGTCTGTGATACTCATCCATCTTTAGGGGAAGACATACAGAATATTTATGAAATATCTATGATATTTACATTTCAAATATTACTGACCGAAAGCTTTTAGTGTTCATAATATAATGCAACTAAATCCTGTAAGAACTGGTTATGAATCTTAATTCTGTCATATCTTGTTATTAAATGGACAAAACTTGAAGTGTGTTTTTGTCCTCCTGGAAATCTTGAAAATGCATAAGAGGTCAGGGAATGTTGAAGCATTCAGGTTAACCCTTTAGTAATGCGCTACAGGGGTGAAAAACTATTACAAAAACACACACACATTTGGTCTTCATTACTTTAGAAATGAATTCACAGCACTTTAGAAATGAGTTTACTGCATATTTCATCACCAATTAATTATGTCACCATGCACCATGGCATTTTTGTCAAAATTGAGATTCAAAACAACTGATTAAAAAAAGAGTGGTGGTAGTGTTCTCTAAATGAGGGAAAAGGGAGATTATTCATATTTTTTATTCATGTAATTTCTCTTTCACACCACCAGAGGACGCATAATGTATTTATGTAAAAAAAAAAAGATTGTGAGTGAAAGACTTAAATGGGTTTATGAATACTTTTTTATGTTACACTAACATTTTTATGCTAGTGTGGGGCACACACTAACATGGGCTAGTTGTAAAACACTTGTTTTAAATACTTCCACACATGCCAGCATGAGAAACTTAGTGTATTTATTAGTTGCCATATCAACACTATATAGAGAGGAAAATGCATCAAAAGTAAGAAATCTTTGGAATATATCACTGAACATTTATTTAACCATAGCATAAGTAATTTTTCATCTCTGTATTTTGTGTTTATTTAAAATGAGAAAAATCTGATATTGTTTTTGTAACGTCACCAGCTGGAGTGCCCTTGAGAGCCACCAGAGGGCACTCCACACCAGACTATTGTCACTCTCACAAACTACATTTCCCAGAACTCACAGCCCGGACTCATCACTGATTGCATTAACTTGTATCTCATTAACTTGTTAGTTTCAGCTTATTTATTCCATGTTCACTCATTCACTCACTGCAAAGTTTTGTTTTAGTGTCACACTGCAATTCTGAGCATTCTCACGGGTTTCATGTCTCTTGGTTTTGGATTTCTTGCCCTGTTCCCTGGATTACTCTTTTGCCTCTGACCCTGTTTTTTGTGTTTGTTTGTACGGACTGCCTGCCTGTGGTTGACCTTGCCTGTTCTTTGGATTATGCTCTTCCACCTCTGCCAAGGTAACCGTCCGATTAAGGATTTTGTCAAGGAGTTTTGTGAGCTTAGCCATGTGGTTAACTTTAATGATGCTGTCTTAAAGGACATTTTTCGCCAAGGACTTAATAACCTTCTTAATTATATCATGCCTGACAATACCCCTCACTGGAATCTAGTTAACTATATTGACCTTGCCATTTTGCTGAGCAGCTCATTTTCTGTGGGCTTTACGGATGAGGAGCCTTGCAAGCCCACGGTATCCTCTAAGCCTGAAGCGTTCACGCTTCACACCATCCAGAGACCGTTCACGCCAGGCCTTCCCATCCAGAGACCGTTCATGTCAGTCCTGCCCATCCAGAGACCGTTCACACCAGGCCTTCCCATCCAGAGACTGTTCAGGCCAGGCCTGCCCATCCAGAGACCGTTCACGTCAGTCCTGCCAATCCAGAGACCGTTCACGCCAGGCCTGCCCATCCAGAGACCGTTCACACCAGGCCTGCCGAGCCAGAGACCGTTCATGCCAGGCATTCCCATCCAGAGACCGTTCACATCAGGCCTGCCCATCCAGAGACCGTTCACATCAGTCCTGCCGAGCCAGAGACCGTTCACGCCCGGCCTTCCCATCCAGAGACCGTTCATGCCAGGCCTTCCCATCCAGAGACCGTTCACGCCAGGCCTGCCCATCCATCCAGAGACCATTCACGTCAGTCCTGCAGAGCCAGAGACTGCCTGCTCCTCCCTGGCCGCCTCCAGGGTCGTCTCCTCCACCTGCTCCACCCTCCCATGAACATGTCGGAAAATGGTGGCGCTCACAGTCGCAGCGGCTAGGAGCTCTCACAGTGGGCATAGGTTGTTTGCTGTTTTTGTAGCACTCAATATTATTGCACACAGCTTTCAAATAGAGACACACACATACAGTCGCCATGAACTATTACGACTTAACAACGGAGCAGAATACCATCTTCCAGTGGATACATCCATCCATCCCCCCCGAGACGACCCTTCAGATGGAGCAGGGGGAGGAAATGACCCTTCAGGCTGCGCAGGGAGAGGAGACGACCCCTCAGGCGGAGCAGGGGAAGGAGACGACCCTTCAGGTGGAGCAGGGAGAGGAAATGACCCTTCAGGCTGCGCAGGGGGAGGAGACGACCCTTCAGGTGGAGCAGGGGGAGGAGATGACCCTTCAGGCGGAGCAGGGGGAGGAGACGACCCTTCAGGTGGAGCAGGGGGAGGAGATGACCCTTCAGGTGGAGCAGGGGGAGGAGACTACCCTTCAGGCGGAGCAGGGGGAGGAGACGACCCTTCAGGTGGAGCAGGGGGAGGAAACTACCCTTCTGGCGGAGCAGGCGGAGGAGACGACCCTTCAGGCTGCGCAGGGGGAGGAGACTACCCTTCTGGCAGAGCAGGGGGAGGAGACGACCCTTCAGGCTGCGCAGGGGGAGGAGACGACCCTTCAGGTGGAGCAGAGGGAGCAGACGACCCCTCAGGCTCAGCAGGGGGAGGAGACGACCCTTCAGGTGGAGCAGGGGGAGGAGACGACCCTTCAGGCTGAGCAGGTGGAGGAGACTACCCTTCAGGCTGCGCAGGGGGAGGAGACAACCCTTCTGGCTGAGCAGGGGGAGGAGACGACCCTTCAGGCGGAGCAGGGGGAGGAGACGACCCTTCAGGTGTAGCAGGGGGAGGAGACTACCCTTCTGGCAGAGCAGGGGGAGGAGACGACCCTTCAGGTGGAGCAGGGGGAGGAGACGACCCTTCAGGTGGAGCAGGGGGAGGAGACCTTTCCCATCCAGAGACCGTTCACGTCAGTCCTGCCGAGCCAGAGACCGCTCAAGCCAGGCCTTCCCTACCAGAGACCGTTCACGCTAGGCCTGCCCATCCACAGACCGTTCACGCTAGGCCTTCCCATCGAGAGACCGTTCACGTCAGTCCTGCCGAGCCAGAGACCGTTCATGCCAGGCCTTCCCATCCAGAGACCGTTCACGTCAGGCCTGCCCATCCAGAGACCGTTCACGCCAGGCCTGCCCATCCAGAGACCGTTCACGCCAGGCCTGCCCATCCAGAGACCGTTCACGCCAGGCCTGCCCATCCAGAGACCGTTCACGTCAGTCCTGCCGAGCCAGAGACCGTTCATGCCAGGCATTCCCATCCAGAGACCGTTCACGCCAGGCCTGCCCATCCACAGACCGTTCACGCCAGGCCTTACCATCCAGAGACCGTTCACGCCAGGCCTGCCCATCCAGAGACCGTTCACATCAGTCCTGCCGAGCCAGAGACCGTTCACGCTAGGCCTTCCCATCGAGAGACTGTTCACGTCAGGCCTGCCCATCCAGAGAACGTTCACGCCAGGCCTGCCCATCCACAGACCGTTCACGCCAGGCCTTACCATCCAGAGACCGTTCACGCCAGGCCTGCCCATCCAGAGACCGTTCACCTCAGTCCTGCCGAGCCAGAGACCGTTCACGCCCGGCCTTCCCATCCAGAGATCTTTCACGTTAGTCCTGCCGAGCCAGAGACTGTTCACGCTAGGCCTTCCATCCAGAGACCGTTTATGCCAGGCCTTCCCATCCAGAGACCGTTCACGCCAGGCCTGCCCATCCATCCAGAGACCGTTCACGTCAGTCCTGCCGAGCCAGAGACTGCCTGCTCCGCCCTGGCCGCCTCCAGGGTCGTCTCCTCCACCTGCTCCACCCTCCCATGAACGTGTCGGAAAATGGCGGCGCGCACAGTCGCAGCGGCTAGGAGCTCTCACAGTGGGCATAGGTTGTTTGCTGTTTTTGTAGCACTCAATATTATTGCACGCAGCTTTCAAATAGAGACACACACATACAGTCACCATGAACTATTACAACTTAACAACGGAGCAGAATACCATCTTCCAGTGGATACATCCATCCATCCCCCCCGAGACGACCCTTCACACGGAGCAGGGGGAGGAGACGACCCTTCAGGCAGCGCAGGTAGAGGAGACGACCCCGCAGGCTGAGCAGGGGGAGGAGACGACCCTTCAGGCTGAGCAGGGGGAGGAGACGACCCTTCAGGTGGAGCAGGGGGAGGAGACGACCCTTCTGGCAGAGCAGGGGGAGGAGACAACCCTTCTGGCAGAGGAGGGGGAGGAGACGACCCTTTAGGATGGGCAGGGGCAGGAGACGACCCCTTAGGCTGAGCAGGGGGATGAGACGACCCTTCAGGCGGAGCAGGGGGAGGAGACGACCCTTCAGGCGGAGCAGGGGGAGGAGACGACCCTTCAAGTGGAGCAGGGGGAGGAGACTACCCTTCTGGCAGAGCAGGTGGAGGAGACGACCCTTCAGGCTGCGCAGGGGGAGGAGATGACCCTTCAGGCTGCGCAGGGGAGGACACGACCCTTCAGGCTGCACAGGGGGAGGAGACGACCCCTCAGGCTGCGCAGGGGGAGGACACGACGCTTCAGGTGGAGCAGGGGGAGGAGACGACCCTTCAGGTGGAGCAGGGGGAGGAGACGACCCTTCGGGCTGAGCAGGGGGAGGAGACGACCCTTCGGGCTGAGCAGAGGGAGGACACGACCCTTCAGGTGGAGCAGGGGGAGGAGACGACCCTTCAGGTGGAGCAGGGGGAGGAGACGACCCTTCAGGCTGAGCAGGGGGAGGAGACGACCCTTCTGGCAGAGCAGGGGGAGGAGACAACCCTTCAGGTGGAGCAGGGGGAGGAGACGACCCTTCGGGCTGAGCAGGGGGAGGAGACGACCCTTCGGGCTGAGCAGAGGGAGGACACGACCCTTCAGGTGGAGCAGGGGGAGGAGACGACCCTTCAGGTGGAGCAGGGGGAGGAGACGACCCTTCAGGCTGAGCAGGGGGAGGAGACGACCCTTCTGGCAGAGCAGGGGGAGGAGACAACCCTTCAGGTGGAGCAGGGGGAGGAGATGACCCTTCAGGTGGAGCAGGGGGAGGAGACCTTTCCCATCCAGAGACCGTTCACGTCAGTCCTGCCGAGCCAGAGACCGCTCAAGCCAGGCCTTCCCATCCAGAGACCGTTCACGTCAGTCCTGCCGAGCCAGAGACCGTTCACGCCAGGCATTCCCATCCAGAGACCGTTCACGCCAGGCCTGCCCATCCAGAGACCGTTCACGTCAGTCCTGCCGAGCCAGAGACCGTTCACGCTAGGCCTTCCCATCGAAAGACCGTTCACGTCAGGCCTGCCCATCCAGAGAACGTTCACGCCAGGCCTGCCCATCCACAGACCGTTCACGCCAGGCCTTACCATCCAGAGACCGTTCACGCCAGGCCTGCCCATCCAGAGACCGTTCACCTCAGTCCTGACGAGCCAGAGACCGTTCACGCCCGGCCTTCCCATCCAGAGATCTTTCACGTTAGTCCTGCCGAGCCAGAGACTGTTCACGCTAGGCCTTCCCATCCAGAGACCGTTTATGCCAGGCCTTCCCATCCAGAGACCGTTCACGCCAGGCCTGCCCATCCATCCAGAGACCGTTCACGTCAGTCCTGCCGAGCCAGAGACTGCCTGCTCCGCCCTGGCCGCCTCCAGGGTCGTCTCCTCCACCTGCTCCACCCTCCCATGAACGTGTCGGAAAATGGGAGTCGCAGCGGCTAGGAGCTCTCACAGTGGGCATAGGTTGTTTGCTGTTTTTGTAGCACTCAATATTATTGCACGCAGCTTTCAAATAGAGACACACACATACAGTCACCATGAACTATTACAACTTAACAACGGAGCATAATACCATCTTCCAGTGGATACATCCATCCATCCCCCCCGAGACGACCCTTCACACGGAGCAGGGGGAGGAGACGACCCTTCAGGCAGCGCAGGTAGAGGAGACGACCCCTCAGTCTGAGCAGGGGGAGGAGACGACCCTTCAGGCTGAGCAGGGGGAGGAGACAACCCTTCAGGTGGAGCAGGGGGAGGAGACGACCCTTCTGGCAGAGCAGGGGGAGGAGACAACCCTTCTGGCAGAGGAGGGGGAGGAGACGACCCTTTAGGATGGGCAGGGGGAGGAGACGACCCTTCAGGCGAAGCAGGGGGAGGAGACGACCCTTCAGGCGGAGCAGGGGGAGGAGACGACCCTTCAAGCGGAGCAGGGGGAGGAGACTACCCTTCTGGCAGAGCAGGTGGAGGAGACGACCCTTCAGGCTGCGCAGGAGGAGGAGACGACCCTTCAGGCTGCGCAGGGGGAGGAGACGACCCTTCAGGCTGCGCAGGGGGAGGAGACTACCCTTCAGGCGGAGCAGGGGGACGAGACGACCCTTCAGGTGGAGCAGGGGGAGGAGACTACCCTTCTGGCGGAGCAGGCGGAGGAGACGACCCTTCAGGCTGTGCAGGGGGAGGAGATTACCCTTCTGGCAGAGCAGGGGGAGGAGACGACCCTTCAGGCTGCGCAGGGGGAGGAGACGACCCTTCAGGCGGAGCAGGGGGAGGAGACGACCCTTCAGGTGTAGCAGGGGGAGGAGACTACCCTTCTGGCAGAGCAGGGGGAGGAGACGACCCTTCAGGTGGAGCAGGGGGAGGAGAAGACCCTTCAGGTGGAGCAGGGGGAGGAGACCTTTCCCATCCAGAGACCGTTCACGTCAGTCCTGCCGAGCCAGAGACCGCTCAAGCCAGGCCTTCCCATCCAGAGACCGTTCACGCTAGGCCTGCCCATCCACAGACCGTTCACGCTAGGCCTTCCCATCGAGAGACCGTTCACGTCAGTCCTGCCGAGCCAGAGACCGTTCATGCCAGGCCTGCCCATCCACAGACCGTTCAAGCCAGGCCTTACCATCCAGAGACCGTTCACGCCAGGCCTGCCCATCCAGAGACCGTTCACATCAGTCCTGCCGAGCCAGAGACCGTTCACGCCAGGCCTTCCCATCCACAGACCGTTCACGCCAGGCCTTACCATCCAGAGACCGTTCACGCCAGGCCTGCCCATCCAGAGACCGTTTACCTCAGTCCTGCCGAGCCAGAGACCGTTCACGCCCGGCCTTCCCATCCAGAGATCTTTCACGTTAGTCCTGCCGAGCCAGAGACTGTTCACGCTAGGCCTTCCCATCCAGAGACCGTTTATGCCAGGCCTTCCCATCCAGAGACCGTTCACGCCAGGCCTGCCCATCCATCCAGAGACCGTTCACGTCAGTCCTGCCGAGCCAGAGACTGCCTGCTCCGCCCTGGCCACCTCCAGGGTCGTCTCCTCCACCTGCTCCACCCTCCCATGAACGTGTCGGAAAATGGCGGCGCGCACAGTCGCAGCGGCTAGGAGCTCTCACAGTGGGCATAGGTTGTTTGCTGTTTTTGTAGCACTCAATATTATTGCACGCAGCTTTCAAATAGAGACACACACATACAGTCACCATGAACTATTACAACTTAACAACGGAGCAGAATACCATCTTCCAGTGGATACATCCATCCATCCCCCCCGAGACGACCCTTCACACGGAGCAGGGGGAGGAGACGACCCTTCAGGCAGCACAGGTAGAGGAGACGACCCCGCAGGCTGAGCAGGGGGAGGAGACGACCCTTGAGGCTGAGCAGGGGGAGGAGACGACCCTTCAGGTGGAGCAGGGGGAGGAGACGACCCTTCTGGCAGAGCAGGGGGAGGAGACGACCTTCTGGCAGAGCAGGGGGAGGAGACGACCCTTCAGGCGGAGCAGGGGAAGGAGACGACCCTTCAGGCGGAGCAGGGGAAGGAGACGACCCTTCAAGTGGAGCAGGGGAGGAGACTACCCTTCTGGCAGAGCAGGTGGAGGAGACGACCCTTCAGGCTGCGCAGGGGGAGGAGACGACCCTTCAGGCTGCGCAGGGGGAGGAGACGACCCTTCAGGCTGCGCAGGGGGAGGAGACGACCCCTCAGGCTGCGCAGGGGGAGGACACGACGCTTCAGGTGGAGCAGGGGGAGGAGACGACCTTCAGGTGGAGCAGAGGGAGGAGATGACCCTTCAGGCTGAGCAGGGGGAGGAGACGACCCTTCTGGCAGAGCAGGAGGAGGAGACAACCCTTCAGGTGGAGCAGGGGGAGGAGATGACCCTTCAGGTGGAGCAGGGGGAGGAGACCTTTCCCATCCAGAGACCGTTCACGTCAGTCCTGCCGAGCCAGAGACCGCTCAAACCAGGCCTTCCCATCCAGAGACCGTTAACGTCAGTCCTGCCGAGCCAGAGACCGTTCACGCCAGGCATTCCCATCCAGAGACCGTTCACGCCAGGCCTGCCCATCCAGAGACCGTTCACGTCAGTCCTGCCGAGCCAGAGACCGTTCACGCTAGGCCTTCCCATCGAAAGACCGTTCACGTCAGGCCTGCCCATCCAGAGAACGTTCACGCCAGGCCTGCCCATCCACAGACCGTTCACGCCAGGCCTTACCATCCAGAGACCGTTCACGCCAGGCCTGCCAATCCAGAGACCGTTCACCTCAGTCCTGACGAGCCAGAGACCGTTCACGCCCGGCCTTCCCATCCAGAGATCTTTCACGTTAGTCCTGCCGAGCCAGAGACCGTTCACGCCAGGCATTCCCATCCAGAGACCGTTCACGCCAGGCCTGCCCATCCAGAGACCGTTCACGTCAGTCCTGCCGAGCCAGAGACCGTTCACGCTAGGCCTTCCCATCGAAAGACCGTTCACGTCAGGCCTGCCCATCCAGAGAACGTTCACGCCAGGCCTGCCCATCCACAGACCGTTCACGCCAGGCCTTACCATCCAGAGACCGTTCACGCCAGGCCTGCCCATCCAGAGACCGTTCACCTCAGTCCTGACGAGCCAGAGACCGTTCACGCCCGGCCTTCCCATCCAGAGATCTTTCACGTTAGTCCTGCCCATCCAGAGACCGTTCACGCCAGGCCTGCCCATCCAGAGACCGTTCACGTCAGTCCTGCCGAGCCAGAGACCGTTCACGCCAGGCATTCCCATCCAGAGACCGTTCACGCCAGGCCTGCCCATCCACAGACCGTTCACGCCAGGCCTTACCATCCAGAGACCGTTCACGCCAGGCCTGCCCATCCAGAGACCGTTCACATCAGTCCTGCCGAGCCAGAGACCGTTCACGCTAGGCCTTCCCATCGAGAGACTGTTCACGTCAGGCCTGCCCATCCAGAGAACGTTCACGCCAGGCCTGCCCATCCACAGACCGTTCACGCCAGGCCTTACCATCCAGAGACCGTTCACGCCAGGCCTGCCCATCCAGAGACCGTTCACCTCAGTCCTGCCGAGCCAGAGACCGTTCACGCCCGGCCTTCCCATCCAGAGATCTTTCACGTTAGTCCTGCCGAGCCAGAGACTGTTCACGCTAGGCCTTCCATCCAGAGACCGTTTATGCCAGGCCTTCCCATCCAGAGACCGTTCACGCCAGGCCTGCCCATCCATCCAAAGACCGTTCACGTCAGTCCTGCCGAGCCAGAGACTGCCTGCTCCGCCCTGGCCGCCTCCAGGGTCGTCTCCTCCACCTGCTCCACCCTCCCATGAACGTGTCGGAAAATGGCGGCGCGCACAGTCGCAGCGGCTAGGAGCTCTCACAGTGGGCATAGGTTGTTTGCTGTTTTTGTAGCACTCAATATTATTGCACGCAGCTTTCAAATAGAGACACACACATACAGTCACCATGAACTATTACAACTTAACAACGGAGCAGAATACCATCTTCCAGTGGATACATCCATCCATCCCCCCCGAGACGACCCTTCACACGGAGCAGGGGGAGGAGACGACCCTTCAGGCAGCGCAGGTAGAGGAGACGACCCCGCAGGCTGAGCAGGGGGAGGAGACGACCCTTCAGGCTGAGCAGGGGGAGGAGACGACCCTTCAGGTGGAGCAGGGGGAGGAGACGACCCTTCTGGCAGAGCAGGGGGAGGAGACAACCCTTCTGGCAGAGGAGGGGGAGGAGACGACCCTTTAGGATGGACAGGGGCAGGAGACGACCCCTTAGGCTGAGCAGGGGGATGAGACGACCCTTCAGGCGGAGCAGGGGGAGGAGACGACCCTTCAGGCGGAGCAGGGGGAGGAGACGACCCTTCAAGTGGAGCAGGGAGAGGAGACTACCCTTCTGGCAGAGCAGGTGGAGGAGACGACCCTTCAGGCTGCGCAGGGGGAGGAGATGACCCTTCAGGCTGCGCAGGGGAGGACACGACCCTTCAGGCTGCGCAGGGGGAGGAGACGACCCCTCAGGCTGCGCAGGGGGAGGACACGACGCTTCAGGTGGAGCAGGGGGAGGAGACGACCCTTCAGGTGGAGCAGGGGGAGGAGACGACCCTTCGGGCTGAGCAGGGGGAGGAGACGACTCTTCGGGCTGAGCAGAGGGAGGACACGACGCTTCAGGTGGAGCAGGGGGAGGAGACGACCCTTCAGGTGGAGCAGGGGGAGGAGACGACCCTTCAGGCTGAGCAGGGGGAGGAGACGACCCTTCTGGCAGAGCAGGGGGAGGAGACAACCCTTCAGGTGGAGCAGGGGGAGGAGATGACCCTTCAGGTGGAGCAGGGGGAGGAGACGACCCTTCAGGCTGAGCAGGGGGAGGAGACGACCCTTCTGGCAGAGCAGGGGGAGGAGACAACCCTTCAGGTGGAGCAGGGGGAGGAGATGACCCCTCAGGTGGAGCAGGGGGAGGAGACCTTTCCCATCCAGAGACCGTTCACGTCAGTCCTGCCGAGCCAGAGACCGCTCAAGCCAGGCCTTCCCATCCAGAGACCGTTCACGTCAGTCCTGCCGAGCCAGAGACTGTTCACGCCAGGCATTCCCATCCAGAGACCGTTCACGCCAGGCCTGCCCATCCAGAGACCGTTCACGTCAGTCCTGCCGAGCCAGAGACCGTTCACGCTAGGCCTTCCCATCGAAAGACCGTTCACGTCAGGCCTGCCCATCCAGAGAACGTTCACGCCAGGCCTGCCCATCCACAGACCGTTCACGCCAGGCCTTACCATCCAGAGACCGTTCACGCCAGGCCTGCCCATCCAGAGACCGTTCACCTCAGTCCTGACGAGCCAGAGACCGTTCACGCCCGGCCTTCCCATCCAGAGATCTTTCACGTTAGTCTTGCCGAGCCAGAGACTGTTCACGCTAGGCCTTCCCATCCAGAGACCGTTTATGCCAGGCCTTCCCATCCAGAGACCGTTCACGCCAGGCCTGCCCATCCATCCAGACTGTTCACGTCAGTCCTGTGCAGGGGGAGGAGACGACCCCTCAGGCTGAGCGGGGGGAGGAGACTACCCTTCTGGCAGAGCAGGGGGAGGAGACGACCCTTCAGGCTGCGCAGGGGGAGGAGATGACCCTTCAGGCTGTGCAGGGGGAGGAGACGACCCTTCAAGTGGAGCAGGGGGAGGAGACTACCCTTCTGGCAGAGCAGGTGGAGGAGACGACCCTTCAGGCTGCGCAGGGGGAGGAGATGACCCTTCAGGCTGCGCAGGGGGAGGAGACGACCCTTCAGGCTGCGCAGGGGGAGGAGACGACCCCTCAGGCTGCGCAGGGGGAGGACACGACGCTTCAGGTGGAGCAGGGGGAGGAGACAACCCTTCAGGTGGAGCAGGGGGAGGAGACGACCCTTCGGGCTGAGCAGGGGGAGGAGACGACCCTTCGGGCTGAGCAGGGGGAGGACACGACCCTTCAGGTGGAGCAGGGGGAGGAGACGACCCTTCAGGTGGAGCAGAGGGAGGAGATGACCCTTCAGGCTGAGCAGGGGGAGGAGACGACCCTTCTGGCAGAGCAGGAGGAGGAGACAACCCTTCAGGTGGAGCAGGGGGAGGAGATGACACTTCAGGTGGAGCAGGGGGAGGAGACCTTTCCCATCCAGAGACCGTTCACGTCAGTCCTGCCGAGCCAGAGACCGCTCAAACCAGGCCTTCCCATCCAGAGACCGTTAACGTCAGTCCTGCCGAGCCAGAGACCGTTCACGCCAGGCATTCCCATCCAGAGACCGTTCACGCCAGGCCTGCCCATCCAGAGACCGTTCACGTCAGTCCTGCCGAGCCAGAGACCGTTCACGCTAGGCCTTCCCATCGAAAGACCGTTCACGTCAGGCCTGCCCATCCAGAGAACGTTCACGCCAGGCCTGCCCATCCACAGACCGTTCACGCCAGGCCTTACCATCCAGAGACCGTTCACGCCAGGCCTGCCCATCCAGAGACCGTTCACCTCAGTCCTGACGAGCCAGAGACCGTTCACGCCCGGCCTTCCCATCCAGAGATCTTTCACGTTAGTCCTGCCGAGCCAGAGACTGTTCACGCTAGGCCTTTCCATCCAGAGACCGTTTATGCCAGGCCTTCCCATCCAGAGACCGTTCACGCCAGGCCTGCCCATCCATCCAGAGACCGTTCACGTCAGTCCTGCCGAGCCAGAGACTGCCTGCTCCGCCCTGGCCGCCTCCAGGGTCGTCTCCTCCACTTGCTCCACCCTCCCATGAACGTGTCGGAAAATGGGAGTCGCAGCGGCTAGGAGCTCTCACAGTGGGCATAGGTTGTTTGCTGTTTTTGTAGCACTCAATATTATTGCACGCAGCTTTCAAATAGAGACACACACATACAGTCACCATGAACTATTACAACTTAACAACGGAGCATAATACCATCTTCCAGTGGATACATCCATCCATCCCCCCCGAGACGACCCTTCACACGGAGCAGGGGGAGGAGACGACCCTTCAGGCAGCGCAGGTAGAGGAGACGACCCCTCAGTCTGAGCAGGGGGAGGAGACGACCCTTCAGGCTGAGCAGGGGGAGGAGACAACCCTTCAGGTGGAGCAGGGGGAGGAGACGACCCTTCTGGCAGAGCAGGGGGAGGAGACAACCCTTCTGGCAGAGGAGGGGGAGGAGACGACCCTTTAGGATGGGCAGGGGGAGGAGACGACCCTTCAGGCTGCGCAGGGGGAGGAGACGACCCTTCAGGCGGAGCAGGGGGAGGAGACGACCCTTCAAGCGGAGCAGGGGGAGGAGACTACCCTTCTGGCAGAGCAGGTGGAGGAGACGACCCTTCAGGCTGCGCAGGAGGAGGAGACGACCCTTCAGGCTGCGCAGGGGGAGGAGACGACCCTTCAGGCTGCGCAGGGGGAGGAGACTACCCTTCAGGCGGAGCAGGGGGACGAGACGACCCTTCAGGTGGAGCAGGGGGAGGAGACTACCCTTCTGGCGGAGCAGGCGGAGGAGACGACCCTTCAGGCTGTGCAGGGGGAGGAGATTACCCTTCTGGCAGAGCAGGGGGAGGAGACGACCCTTCAGGCTGCGCAGGGGGAGGAGACTACCCTTCAGGTGGAGCAGAGGGAGGAGACGACCCCTCAGGCTGCGCAGGGGGAGGAGACGACCCTTCAGGTGGAGCAGGTGGAGGAGACTACCCTTCAGGCTGCGCAGGGGGAGGAGACAACCCTTCTGGCTGAGCAGGGGGAGGAGACGACCCTTCAGGCGGAGCAGGGGGAGGAGACAACCCTTCAGGTGTAGCAGGGGGAGGAGACTACCCTTCTGGCAGAGCAGGGGGAGGAGACGACCCTTCAGGTGGAGCAGGGGGAGGAGACGACCCTTCAGGTGGAGCAGGGGGAGGAGACCTTTCCCATCCAGAGACCATTCACGTCAGTCCTGCCGAGCCAGAGACCGCTCAAGCCAGGCCTTCCCATCCAGAGACCGTTCACGTCAGTCCTGCCGAGCCAGAGACCGTTCACGCCAGGCATTCCCATCCAGAGACCGTTCACGCCAGGCCTGCCCATCCAGAGACCGTTCACGTCTTTCCTGCCGAGCCAGAGACCGTTCACGCTAGGCCTTCCCATCGAAAGACCGTTCACGTCAGGCCTGCCCATCCAGAGAACGTTCACGCCAGGCCTGCCCATCCACAGACCGTTCACGCCAGGCCTTACCATCCAGAGACCGTTCATGCCAGGCCTGCCCATCCAGAGACCGTTCACCTCAGTCCTGACGAGCCAGAGACCGTTCACGCCCGGCCTTCCCATCCAGAGATCTTTCACGTTAGTCCTGCCGAGCCAGAGACTGTTCACGCTAGGCCTTCCCATCCAGAGACCGTTTATGCCAGGCCTTCCCATCCAGAGACCGTTCACGCCAGGCCTGCCCATCCATCCAGAGACTGTTCACGTCAGTCCTGTGCAGGGGGAGGAGACGACCCCTCAGGCTGAGCGGGGGGAGGAGACTACCCTTCTGGCAGAGCAGGGGGAGGAGACGACCCTTCAGGCTGCGCAGGGGGAGGAGATGACCCTTCAGGCTGTGCAGGGGGAGGAGACGACCCTTCAAGTGGAGCAGTGGGAGGAGACTACCCTTCTGGCAGAGCAGGTGGAGGAGACGACCCTTCAGGCTGCGCAGGGGGAGGAGATGACCCTTCAGGCTGCGCAGGGGGAGGAGACGACCCTTCAGGCTGCGCAGGGGGAGGAGACGACCCCTCAGGCTGCGCAGGGGGAGGACACGACGCTTCAGGTGGAGCAGGGGGAGGAGACAACCCTTCAGGTGGAGCAGGGGGAGGAGACGACCCTTCGGGCTGAGCAGGGGGAGGAGACGACCCTTCGGGCTGAGCAGGGGGAGGACACGACCCTTCAGGTGGAGCAGGGGGAGGAGACGACCCTTCAGGTGGAGCAGAGGGAGGAGATGACCCTTCAGGCTGAGCAGGGGGAGGAGACGACCCTTCTGGCAGAGCAGGAGGAGGAGACAACCCTTCAGGTGGAGCAGGGGGAGGAGATGACCCTTCAGGTGGAGCAGGGGGAGGAGACCTTTCCCATCCAGAGACCGTTCACGTCAGTCCTGCCGAGCCAGAGACCGCTCAAACCAGGCCTTCCCATCCAGAGACCGTTAACGTCAGTCCTGCCGAGCCAGAGACCGTTCACGCCAGGCATTCCCATCCAGAGACCGTTCACGCCAGGCCTGCCCATCCAGAGACCGTTCACGTCAGTCCTGCCGAGCCAGAGACCGTTCACGCTAGGCCTTCCCATCGAAAGACCGTTCACGTCAGGCCTGCCCATCCAGAGAACGTTCACGCCAGGCCTGCCCATCCACAGACCGTTCACGCCAGGCCTTACCATCCAGAGACCGTTCACGCCAGGCCTGCCCATCCAGAGACCGTTCACCTCAGTCCTGACGAGCCAGAGACCGTTCACGCCCGGCCTTCCCATCCAGAGATCTTTCACGTTAGTCCTGCCGAGCCAGAGACTGTTCACGCTAGGCCTTTCCATCCAGAGACCGTTTATGCCAGGCCTTCCCATCCAGAGACCGTTCACGCCAGGCCTGCCCATCCATCCAGAGACCGTTCACGTCAGTCCTGCCGAGCCAGAGACTGCCTGCTCCGCCCTGGCCGCCTCCAGGGTCGTCTCCTCCACCTGCTCCACCCTCCCATGAACGTGTCGGAAAATGGGAGTCGCAGCGGCTAGGAGCTCTCACAGTGGGCATAGGTTGTTTGCTGTTTTTGTAGCACTCAATATTATTGCACGCAGCTTTCAAATAGAGACACACACATACAGTCACCATGAACTATTACAACTTAACAACGGAGCATAATACCATCTTCCAGTGGATACATCCATCCATCCCCCCCGAGACGACCCTTCACACGGAGCAGGGGGAGGAGACGACCCTTCAGGTGGAGCAGGGGGAGGAGACGACCCTTCTGGCAGAGCAGGGGGAGGAGACAACCCTTCTGGCAGAGGAGGGGGAGGAGACGACCCTTTAGGATGGGCAGGGGGAGGAGACGACCCTTCAGGCGAAGCAGGGGGAGGAGACGACCCTTCAGGCGGAGCAGGGGGAGGAGACGACCCTTCAAGCGGAGCAGGGGGAGGAGACTACCCTTCTGGCAGAGCAGGTGGAGGAGACGACCCTTCAGGCTGCGCAGGAGGAGGAGACGACCCTTCAGGCTGAGCAGGGGGAGGAGACGACCCTTCAGGCTGCGCAGGGGGAGGAGACTACCCTTCAGGCGGAGCAGGGGGACGAGACGACCCTTCAGGTGGAGCAGGGGGAGGAGACTACCCTTCTGGCGGAGCAGGCGGAGGAGACGACCCTTCAGGCTGTGCAGGGGGAGGAGATTACCCTTCTGGCAGAGCAGGGGGAGGAGACGACCCTTCAGGCTGCGCAGGGGGAGGAGACTACCCTTCAGGTGGAGCAGAGGGAGGAGACGACCCCTCAGGCTCAGCAGGGGGAGGAGACGACCCTTCAGGTGGAGCAGGGGGAGGAGACGACCCTTCAGGCTGAGCAGGTGGAGGAGACTACCCTTCAGGCTGCGCAGGGGGAGGAGACAACCCTTCTGGCTGAGCAGGGGGAGGAGACGACCCTTCAGGCGGAGCAGGGGGAGGAGACAACCCTTCAGGTGTAGCAGGGGGAGGAGACTACCCTTCTGGCAGAGCAGGGGGAGGAGACGACCCTTCAGGTGGAGCAGGGGGAGGAGACGACCCTTCAGGTGGAGCAGGGGGAGGAGACCTTTCCCATCCAGAGACCATTCACGTCAGTCCTGCCGAGCCAGAGACCGCTCAAGCCAGGCCTTCCCATCCAGAGATCGTTCACGTCAGTCCTGCCGAGCCAGAGACCGTTCACGCCAGGCATTCCCATCCAGAGACCGTTCACGCCAGGCCTGCCCATCCAGAGACCGTTCACGTCTTTCCTGCCGAGCCAGAGACCGTTCACGCTAGGCCTTCCCATCGAAAGACCGTTCACGTCAGGCCTGCCCATCCAGAGAACGTTCACGCCAGGCCTGCCCATCCACAGACCGTTCACGTCAGGCCTTACCATCCAGAGACCGTTCACGCCAGGCCTGCCCATCCAGAGACCGTTCACCTCAGTCCTGACGAGCCAGAGACCGTTCACGCCCGGCCTTCCCATCCAGAGATCTTTCACGTTAGTCCTGCCGAGCCAGAGACTGTTCACGCTAGGCCTTCCCATCCAGAGACCGTTTATGCCAGGCCTTCCCATCCAGAGACCGTTCACGCCAGGCCTTACCATCCAGAGACCGTTCACGCCAGGCCTGCCCATCCAGAGACCGTTCACCTCAGTCCTGACGAGCCAGAGACCGTTCACGCCCGGCCTTCCCATCCAGAGATCTTTCACGTTAGTCCTGCCGAGCCAGAGACTGTTCACGCTAGGCCTTCCCATCCAGAGACCGTTCACGCCAGGCCTGCCCTTCCCATCGAAAGACCGTTCACGTCAGGCCTGCCCATCCAGAGAACGTTCACGCCAGGCCTGCCCATCCACAGACCGTTCACGCCAGGCCTTACCATCCAGAGACCGTTCACGCCAGGCCTGCCCATCCAGAGACCGTTCACCTCAGTCCTGCCGAGCCAGAGACTGTTCACGCTAGGCCTTCCCATCCAGAGACCGTTTATGCCAGGCCTTCCCATCCAGAGACCGTTCACGCCAGGCCTGCCCATCCATCCAGAGACCGTTCACGTCAGTCCTGTGCAGGGGGAGGAGACGACCCCTCAGGCTGAGCGGGGGGAGGAGACTACCCTTCTGGCAGAGCAGGGGGAGGAGACGACCCTTCAGGCTGCGCAGGGGGAGGAGATGACCCTTCAGGCTGTGCAGGGGGAGGAGACGACCCTTCAAGTGGAGCAGGGGGAGGAGACTACCCTTCTGGCAGAGCAGGGGGAGGAGACGACCCTTCAGGCTGCGCAGGGGGAGGAGATGACCCTTCAGGCTGCGCAGGGGGAGGAGACGACCCTTCAGGCTGCGCAGAGGGAGGAGACGACCCCTCAGGCTGCGCTGGGGGAGGACACGACGCTTCAGGTGGAGCAGGGGGAGGAGACGACCCTTCAGGTGGAGCAGGGGGAGGAGACGACCCTTCGGGCTGAGCAGGGGGAGGAGACGACCCTTCGGGCTGAGCAGGGGGAGGACACAACCCTTCAGGTGGAGCAGGGGGAGGAGACGACCCTTCAGGTGGAGCAGGGGGAGGAGACGACCCTTCAGGCTGAGCAGGGGGAGGAGACGACCCTTCAGGCTGCGCAGGGGGAGGAGACGACCCTTCAGGTGGAGCAGGGAGAGGAGATGACCCTTCAGGCGGAGCAGGGGGAGGAGACAACCCTTCAGGTGGAGCAGGGGGAGGAGACTACCCTTCAGACTGCGCAGGGGGAGGAGACGACCCTTCAGGCTGCGCAGGGGGAGGAGACTACCCTTCAGGTGGAGCAGAGGGAGGAGACGACCCCTCAGGCTCAGCAGTGGGAGGAGACGACCCTTCAGGTGGAGCAGGGGGAGGAGACGACCCTTCAGGCTGAGTAGGTGGAGGAGACTACCCTTCAGGCTGCGCAGGGAGGAGGAGACAACCCTTCTGGCTGAGCAGGGGGAGGAGACGACCCTTCAGGCGGAGCAGGGGGAGGAGACGACCCTTCAGTTGTAGCAGGGGGAGGAGACTACCCTTCTGGCAGAGCAGGGGGAGGAGACGACCCTTCAGGTGGAGCAGGGGGAGGAGACAACCCTTCAGGTGGAGCAGGGGGAGGAGACCTTTCCCATCCAGAGACCGTTCACGTCAGTCCTGCTGAGCCAGAGACCGCTCAAGCCAGGCCTTCCCATCCAGAGACCGTTCACGTCAGTCCTGCCGAGCCAGAGACCGTTCACGCCAGGCATTCCCATCCAGAGACCGTTCACGCCAGGCCTGCCCATCCAGAGACCGTTCACGTCAGTCCTGCCGAGCCAGAGACCGTTCACGCTAAGCCTTCCCATCGAAAGACCGTTCACGTCAGGCCTGCCCATCCAGAGAACGTTCACGCCAGGTCTGCCCATTCACAGACCGTTCACGCCAGGACTTACCATCCAGAGACCGTTCACGCCAGGCCTGCCCATCCAGAGACCGTTCACCTCAGTCCTGACGAGCCAGAGACCGTTCACGCCCGGCCTTCCCATCCAGAGATCTTTCACGTTAGTTCTGCCGAGCCAGAGACTGTTCACGCTAGGCCTTCCCATCCAGAGACCGTTTATGCCAGGCCTTCCCATCCAGAGACCGTTCACGCCAGGCCTGCCCATCCATCCAGAGACCGTTCACGTCAGTCCTGCCGAGCCAGAGACTGCCTGCTCCGCCCTGGCCGCCTCCAGGGTCGTCTCCTCCACCTGCTCCACCCTCCCATGAACGTGTCGGAAAATGGCGGCGCGCACAGTCGCAGCGGCTAGGAGCTCTCACAGTGGGCATAGGTTGTTTGCTGTTTTTGTAGCACTCAATATTATTGCACGCAGCTTTCAAATAGAGACACACACATACAGTCACCATGAACTATTACAACTTAACAACGGAGCAGAATACCATCTTCCAGTGGATACATCCATCCATCCCCCCCGAGACGACCCTTCACACGGAGCAGGGGGAGGAGACGACCCTTCAGGCAGCGCAGGTAGAGGAGACGACCCCTCAGGCTGAGCAGGGGGAGGAGACGACCCTTCAGGCTGAGCAGGGGGAGGAGACGACCCTTCAGGTGGAGCAGGGGGAGGAGACGACCCTTCTGGCAGAGCAGGGGGAGGAGACAACCCTTCAGGCTGCGCAGGGGGAGGAGACGACCCTTCAGGCTGAGCAGGGGGAGGAGACGACCCTTCTGGCGGCAGGGGGAGGAGACTACCCTTCTGGCGGAGCGGGGGGAGCACACGACCCTTCAGGCTGAGCGGGAGGAGGAGACGACCCCTCAGGCTGAGCGGGGGGAGCAGACGACCCTTCAGGCTGAGCGGGAGGAGGAGACGACCCCTCAGGCTGAGCGGGGGGAGCAGACGACCCTTCAGGTGGAGCAGTGGGAGGAGACAACCCGTCAGGTGGAGCGGGGGGAGGAGACGACCCTTCAGGCTGAGCAGGGGGAGGAAACGACCCTTCAGGTGGAGCGGGGGGAGGAGACGACACTTCAGGTGGAGCGGGGGGAGGAGACGACCCTTCAGGCTGAGCAGGGGGAGGAGATGACCCTTCAGGCTGTGCAGGGGGAGGAGACAACCCCTCAGGCTGAGCGGGGGGAGCAGACGACCCTTCAGGTGGAGCAGTGGGAGGAGACGACCCTTCAGGTGGAGCGGGGGGAGGAGACGACCCTTCAGGTGGAGCGGGGGAAGGAGACGACCCTTCAGGCTGAACAGGGGGAGGAGATGACCCTTCACGTGGAGCGGGGGGAGGAGTCGACGCTTCAGGTGGAGCGGGGGGAGGAGACGACCCTTCAGGCTGAACAGGGGGAGGAGATGACCCTTCAGGCTGTGCAGGGGGAGGAGACAACCCCTCAGGCTGAGCGGGGGGAGCAGATGACCCTTCAGGTGGAGCAGTGGGAGGAGACGACCCTTCAGGTGGAGCGGGGGGAGGAGACGACCCTTCAGGTGGAGCGGGGGAAGGAGACGACCCTTCAGGCTGAACAGGGGGAGGAGATGACCCTTCACGTGGAGCGGGGAAAGAGACGACCCTTCAGGCTGTGCAGGGGGAGTAGACAACCCTTCAGGTGGACCGGGGGGAGGAGACAACCTTTCAGGCTGTGCAGGGGGAGGAGACGACCCCTCAGGCTGAGCGGGGGGAGCAGACGACCCTTCACGTGGAGCAGTGGGAGGAGACAACCCTTCAGGTGGAGCGGGGGGAGGAGACGACCCTTCAGGCTGAGCAGGGGGAGGAGACGACCCTTCAGGCTGTGCAGGGGGAGGAGACGACCCTTCAGGCTGTGCAGGGGAAGGAGACGACCCCTCAGGCTGAGCGGGGGGAGCAGACGACCCTTCAGGTGGAGCGGGGGGAAGAGACGACCCTTCAGCCTGTGCAGGGGGAGGAGACGACTCTTCAGGTGGAGCAGGGGGAGGAGACGACCCTTCCGGTGGAGCGGGGGGAGGAGACGACCCTTCAGGCTGAGCGGGGGGAGGAGACGACCCTTCAGGTGGAGCAGGGGGAGGAGACGACCCTTCAGGTGGAGCGGGGGGAGGAGACGACCCTTCAGGCTGTGCAGGGGGAGGAGACGACCCTTCAGGTGGAGCGGGGGGAGGAGACGACCCTTCAGGCTGAGCGGGGGGAGGAGACGACCCTTCAGGTGGAGCAGGGGGAGGAGACGACCCTTCAGGTGGAGCGGAGGGAGGAGACGACCATTCAGGCTGAGCAGGGAGAGGAGACGCCCTTCAGGCGGAGCAGGGGGTTGGAGACGACCCTTCAGGCGGAGCTGGAGGAGGAGACGACCCCTCAGGCTGCGCAGGGGGAGGAGACGACCCCTCAGGCTGAGCATGGGGAGGAGACGACCCCTCAGGTGGAGCAGGGGGAAGAGACGACCCTTCATGCTGTGCAGGGGGAGGAGACGACCTCTCAGGCGGAGCAGGGGTAGGAGACGACCCTTCAGGCGGAGCAGGGGGAGGAGACGACCCCTCAGGCGGAGCAGGGGGAGGAGACGACCCCTCAGGCTGAGAAGGGGGAGGAGACGACCCCTCAGGCTGCGCAGGGGGAGGAGACGACCCCTCTGGCTGAGCAGGGGGAGGAGATGACCCCTCAGGCTGAGCAGGGGGAGGAGACGACCCTTCAGGGGGAGCAGGGGGAGGAGACGACCCTTCAGGTGGAGCAGGGGGACGAGACAACCCTTCTGGCTGAGCAGGGGGAGGAGACGACACTTCAGGCAACCAAGGCAGTGCAGGCGATGACCCTGCAGGCGGAGCAAGGGGAGGAGACAACCCTTCAGGTGGAGCAGCGGAAAGTATATGCTTACACTGTACACAAGTATACTGTACAAATAAAAGGTGCCTGAAGGAATTATGGCTACATTAACTTCTATTATAATCAACAAACTGAACCAAAAACTAAATATGAATTGTTTATTACATATTTTAGATCCATTTTAAAACATACACTTCCATGCACTTGGGAAAAAAAGCTAGTAATAGACTAATATCAATGAATACACACAATTTTTTTTTATATATAATACATAAGCAACATGAATAATCAACCATGTGTATACAATAGGCTATACAAGAAAAGACATCTCAACAAAATGCATGGAAACACATGTTCCATTTAATAAATCAATGTAAAAATTTAAATTTTGACTAATTAAAAATGTCCATCTTGACTTAATTGTAAAACGTGTTTCAGTCCGCTTAAGTCTGACGTCACTGTTTCCAAGTCCAAAAGCTCTCATTGTGCTGTAATATTCCTGAAAGTTATGATCCTAGCCTTTATCTCTATTACGGAATCTCAGATGGTTAGTTATCCAGCTATTTTGAATCGTAAATTGTTGAAGTCTGGGATGCCGTGAGACTGGAGACTGTAATGTACACTACGGCTTTTGAAAAGCTTAAATTTGACTTGAATCAACAGTGCTCATAAATGGTTGTTGAGTATTCTCACTAGAAACAAGATAGAGGAAGTAGAAGGGGCTTCGACCTGGAAACACTATTCCTTATTTCACAACAATTTTCCATTATAACAGACTTAAGGTGCAGTGAAATAATGCTTGTGTGGCGCTTCATACAGTGGGTACAGAAAGTATTCATACCCCCGGTAAATATGATCAAAAATGGCTGTAAAAAATTTATCTTGCATTAAATTTTTTTTATCTTTCTTTCAAAAAATTGGCAAAATTCTAACCTTTCATTGAAGTAAAATAATTCAAATGGGGGGGGGGGGGGGGGGGGGTCACACACACGTCACACACACGTTGGTCACAATTATTCATACCCTTTTAGTAAATACCTTTTTGCAATGTCCTTTTGCCAAGATAACAGCTCTGAGTCTTCTCCTATAATGCCTGATGAGTCTGGAGAACATCTGACAAGAGATCAGCGATCATTCCTTCATACAGAATCTCTCCAGATCCTTCAGATTCCCAGATCCGTGTTGGTGCTTCTTCTCTTCACTTCACTCCACTCATCAGGTCAGGGAACTGGGACGGTCATGGCAGAAGCTTCATTTTGTGCTCTCTAACACATTTTTGTGTTGATTTTGATGTTTGGTTTGGACCGTTGTCCTGATGGAAGATCCGACCACGGCCCATTATAAGAATTCTAGCAGAAGCCGCCCGGTTTGGATTTTTTTATCCGTTGATATTTGACAGAATCCACAATGCCATGTATCTGAACAAGAAGTCCAGGACCTCCAGCAGAAAAATAGGCCCACAACATTAAAGATCCAATGGTATATTAAATTGTACACATGGGGAACTTTTTATCCTTTTATCCTAATCTCTGCAATTATCCATCTTTGATCCTTGAAGAGTCTTTGGCCACTCAAACCATCCTCCTCACCATACATTAAGATAATATAGACACACGTCCTTTTCCTGGCAGATTTGTAACATTTTTACTTGATTATAACTTCTTAATTATTGCCCTGATGGTCAAAATTGGTGTTCAATTCTTTAGCTATTTTCTTACAGCCACTTTCTATTTTGTGACACTTAATCTTTTGCTGCAAATCAGAACTGTATTATTTGGTTTTACACATCGTGATGGATGATTTAGGGAATTTGGTCTTTGTGTTTCCTCATATTTAAAATCCTGTGAAACAAGAAGTCATGGCTGGAGTTCCTAGTCCCCAATTTCATGTTCCTAGTCCCCCTGGTGTGCTGAAAAAAGGTAAATATTAATGGGAATATACTTCAAAGATATTTTATTGATAAACCATTATAGGGGTATGAATAATTGTGGCCAACGTGTTTTGGAGAAAAACGTTTATTTCATAAACGTTAGATTTTTGCACATTTTTTGAATGAAAGATTTATTTTTTTACAGCCATTTTTGATCATATTTACCAGGGGTATGAATACTTTCCGTACCCACTGTACATTACATCACTACACTGCTGACAATGGTCAATGGACTTTTCCCAGAAAAGATCCTAAAATAATCAAATGAGTCCACAACTCATGTGTTATGGGTTGTGTTGTAAGTCTTCTGAAGCCATAATAGCTTTTTATTCTTCTTCTCTTCTTCTTCTCTTTTTTTTTTTTTTTTTTTTTTTGTCGTCTAAAAAGACTAAACTTGAAGTTATAATTCAGAGTTAAAATGTCTTATATTCAAATGCAAATGATTAAGAAAAAAATGCATGGCATTATTGGCGCCAAACCTGTGATATTATTGTAGGCTACATAACATGAATGAGATTTGAGAGCATGAGGGAAGATTTTCGGAGAATAACTGATTTAAAAAAAAAAACACACAAGTAGCCTACACAGTCAAACAATAAAACTTAAATATAAACACTGGATCCATTAATAACGCTTTATTTTCTCCTCTCTTCTACTTTAGCCTTTATCTGCTAATAATAAATGTGGCCTCACAGATCTTCCAGGAACCTCTAATTTCCCCCAAAGCACTTTGAGGTCTTGTGGTAATGAAAAGGTGACTGCAGAACCACTCACACACACAGTCACACACTATATTGCTTCAATTGCTTATAACAATTGCTTCAAAATTAAGTAAATCTAGCATAACATTTTAAGTATACAAGCCACGTGATATGCAATTTCCCGTGATGCCTTTCCAGCCAAAAAAATTGTAGCCATTTTGTGTAGCACATGTGAAGATGGTGAAAAGGTTTAACATTATTAAACACTTGTTTATTGTGTTAGTGGGTGAAGATTTTCTGAAAAAGACACTGAAAAGAGGTAAGCTTAACTTTTTTAAGGTACACTCGTTCATTGCATTTTTGGTCAAGAAATAAACTTTTAAACTGAATTTCAGAATTGCTACGAATTTTCAACAATTAGAAACGTGTTACTTACGAATAGGTATGAAAATGTATGTGTTAATTTAGCCTATTTGAATTATTAAGCGAGTGAGCTGCCATCAGGGTGACCAGAAAAATTCGGGACAGTCCCGAAATCTAAGATGTTGTCCCGAATCCCGAAATATTTGGGATTATATTTGTGTAGTATAATTTTCGGGACAATTAGGTCGATTGGGGTTTTATCGGGACAATTAGGGTTTTATCTTGCTTTAGTATAATTTTCGGGACAAAGTGACCAGACGTCCCGAAAATTATACTAAAGAAAAATCTTAGTAGTTAGTGTCTGATAAACATTAAAAACTATCCGCCCCCGCCGGCTCCTCGTTGGCTACAGCATCTTTTTTGTTTCTTTTTTTGAAATTCTACAAAAATATCCAACCTGATGTTGCAATATCGTATGCTCGAATTTAGACATTGATAAGCGAGCGCAAGTTTCCAATTTAAGATTTTGGCATAAGGCTTATTCCCCAAATTTTTGCCCGGCCAATATTGCCCGGTTCCCCAAAACGTTCTTATCGCTAAGTAGTTCTTAACATATTCCTTAACCTCTCTCTCTGAACGTTGACACGATTCCCGACACGTTCGTACGCTGAGTATACCTTCTGTAGTCATACGTTCGGAAGGTTGGTCTGGACCACTTCCGAACGCTTTACCTAGCTTTACCTTATCACTGTTGCAGGTCTATACGAATATAATTCTTAAGTTTCAATACACCCAGACAGTGTTCAATTAGGCTAATTCAAGTGTTTTCATGCAAAGAATAAAATTGTCATTACACTGATTGTTTTTAGATTTTTAATTATTATACAATATTATTAATTTAATTAAAAAGTGCTTTTAAAGGCATAGGCTACTGTCAGTTAAGTAGCCTACTATTCGGACGTTAATATTTCTCATGGGCTTGTCCGGTATTTTACACATTTATAGGGGTAAGTTGGTGATTTTAGTAGGTGATATATTTTATTTATATATATATATATATATATATATATATATATATATATATATATATATATATATATATATATATATCTTTTTATTTTTTATTTTATTTCAGTTTACGAAAATGTTTTTTGACCAATAGTTTTAGTCTATAGTTTCAGTTTTCGTTTACGAAAATAACCTTGATGTATTGCCTGATGCGATTCCATTACAATGTACACACGACACAGTGTTAAAACATTTAATGATATAGGCTAGTGCAAGGTTCTTGAAAATACTTTTTTACTAACCAGTTTTGTGGGTGATCAAAAAAAAATACACAGTTGTGCCAAAATAAAAATACAAACCCTGAAAAAGTCGATAATGTCCGTTAGGTCGCACATGGGTTAAATGTATTTTGAATCGTTGCCCTTCAGTTCTAAGACAGAAGAAGCTTTTTCTTCTTAGTTGCGTTTATTACTAGATGATCTGAATGAGGAAAAACCACACGAGTGCAGATCAGTTCCTGGAACCTAGATATAGATGTAAGAATGAAACCATGAACATGAGTTATAGGGTAGACTGGGTACAGTTTTGCGTTTTGATTTTTCACACAAAAAATAGATACTGAAAAGAAGTGAATTTCCACATGGCATGCCACATGACATTTCATTAGCTTGTAGACAAAGATATTATCAATCAATAATACCCACAAGTAGTTTATATTTTCCACAATTACCTAATAAAAATAAGGTGCTTTTTGTCTCAACCTTGTCTCAACTGTACCCATATGTGGTACAGTTGAGACAGTGCATGGTACAGTTGAGACACCCATTTTTAATGATGTAAAGATAACTTACCATTCATTGTAAATATAAAAAATAAAGACAAATAAAGAAAATAACAATTGGGCAACATTTTTGTTTATTCAACCATTTATATTCATTCATTTTATTTAAATTAGCACTGGTTAAAATGTATAAAGCAGGAACAAGATATTAAACAATATTTATTAATAATACACAGTTTAAATATCACAAATATCAAATTTTATTTTCATTTGCGTCCTATGCTGGCTAATTACGACCTTTAACCTGTTATCATAACACTGAACAATTAAACAGTGTGTTTCCTAATAGAGCTCTATCGGGGGTACAGTTGGTACACGTGTGTCTCAACTATCCCCCGCTGGCCACCTCGCACATTTCTCTAGATTTTGCAATTACCTTGCATGACACAATACCATGAAATATGCCAGTTTTTAGGGCACAGAATAAAGTTTGTGGTGATACCAGTTATGTTTAACAGTCATATAGGGATAATAAGCTATTCATTGTGGAGAGTGCATGGTGAAGTGAACGTCCTACTTTAGAAAAAAAACTTTACCCGATATTTTCGGATCGGAGATGCGTCCACTGTTCAAATTTCCCACAAACAAAGAGGACACTAATACGCATGTGCACAGCAAAAATCACAACTTGTGCTTGCTGCGAACGCAAGTTATTAAAGGTGTCTCAACTGTATGTCTCAACTGTACCCAGTCTACCCTACCGATAGCATTGAATTAGCACAGCACTTGCTGAATGAGTAACACATTAAACACACACTGTTCTGAAAACAAAGCTCATGCTTCATTCATAACCATTATATAAATATAAGTTGATCTGAATTAAATCACTGATCTGACATAATTCACGCATCACCAACACGCATATTTGAGGCGTCCCCTTTAAGAAGGCGTTAATGCGAGTTTGCGCTTTTGCTAGATGCGCGTTTTCTGATACATGGCTTTAATAAAACTACACTGTTGTTAATCCTGCCTCACACACTCACTCACTCACACACTCACTCACTCACTCACTCTCACTCTCACTATCTCTCTCTCTCTCTCTCTCTCTCTCTCTCTCTCTCTCTCTCTCTCTCTCTCTCTCTCTCTCTCTCTCTCTCTCTCTCTCTCTCTCTCTCTCTCTCTCTCTCTCTCTCACACACACACACACACACACACACACACACACACACACACACACACACGAGAGGTTTAGCTCAAAGGAAACAGTCATACAGAGAGGAAACACAAGATCAGAGGCACTTCTTCTTCTCGGTTGTTTCCGCATCGCTGCTCTATCTTTACATCTGCTCCAGTTCATCATTCCTCACTGGTGTCTCGTGTGTTTCTCCTCATAAAGCTGTTCATCTGGTTCAGTTCATTCATATTTTTCTGCTCATTAAATTCTCCACATCCAGCATCAACAGGAGGAGTTTGGGTCTGCTCTTCATCTTCCATCATCACTCGCTTCAGGTATCAGCTATGTTTCATATAGGCTATGTGGACTGATGTTTGATACGAAAAAGTATGTATATACAGTACCAGTCAAAAGTTTGGAAACATTACTATTTTTAATGTTTTTGAAAGAAGTCTCTTATGCTCATCAAGCCTGCAGTTAAAAAAAACAACAACAAAAAAAACAGTAATATTATGAAATATTATTACAATTTAAAATAATGGTTCTCTTTTTTAATATATTTTAAAATGTAATTTATTTTTGTGATGCAAAGCTGAATTTTCATCAGCAAGTACTCCAGTCTTTGGTGTCTTATGATCCTTCAGAAATCATTCTAATATGATGATTTGATACTCAGTTATTATCAATGATGGAAACAGTTGTGCTGTTTAATATATTTTGTTGGAATACTTTTTTCAGGATTCATTGATGAGTAAAACGTTAACAGCATTTATTCATAAAAACAGCATTTATTCAAAATAAAAACATTTCTAACAAATCGTTACCATCACCTTTTATCAATTTAACGCATCCTTGTTGAATTAAAGTACTAATTTCTTTTAAAAAAAATTGTTATTGTTCCCAAACTTTTGAACGGTAGTGTATATTGTTACAAAAGATTTCTATTATACATAAATACAATTCTTTTTAACTTTTTATTCATCAAATAATCCTGAAAAAAGTATCTCAGGTTATAAAAAAAATATTAATGTTACAAAAGATTTCTATTATAAATAAATACAGTTCTTTTTAACTTTTTATTCATCAAATAATCCTGAAAAAAGTATCTCAGGTTATAAAAAAAATATTAAGCAGCACAACTGTTTCCAACATTGATCATAAATCATCATATTAGAATGATTTCTGAAGGATCATAAGACACCAAAGACTGGAGTACTTGCTGATGAAAATTCAGCTTTGCATCACAAAAATAAATTACATTTTAAAGTATATTAAAAAAGAGAACCATTATTTTAAATTGTAATAATATTTCATAATATTACTGTTTGTTTTTTTGTTTGAGGCGAAGAAATTGGTCAAGAAATTAACTTTTAAAATGAATTTCAGAATTGCTACGAATTTTCAACTATTAGAAACGTGTTACTTACGAATATGAAAATCTAGTGTTAATGTAGCCTATGAAATGAGTGACTGTGCGCGAGTAGCCTATTCAAAAACATATGTCTATTTTATTTGAATTATTAAGCGAATGAGCTTCCATCGACCAGACGAAAAAAAAAAATCGGGACAGTCCCGAAATCTAAGATGTTGTCCCGAATCCCGAAATATTTGGGATTATATTTGTGTAGGCCTAGTAGCCTATAATTTTCGGGACAAATATAGGGTGACCAGACGTCCAGGAAAATTCGGGACAGTCCCGAAATCTAAAACAGCTTAGATCACGCTAAAAACTAAATAATTGTGTAGATAATTTTTAATCACTCTTTATTAGCGGCTGCGGCAACTTGCGCTCGCTTATTAATGTCTAAATTCAAGCCTACGATATTTTTGTAGAATTTCAAAAGAATTCCAGTCCTGGCTGCAGGACGAATCAACCTACACTAACTAGGCTACTCAATATTTTGCTTTCTAAAGCATAATTTTCGGGACGTCCCGAAAATTATACTAAAGCAAAATCTTGAGTAGCTAGTGTCTGATAAAACATTAAAAAAAATAATATAGGCTATATATATATATATATATATATATATATATATATATATATATATATATAGCCTAGCCTATATTAGTTTTTAATGTTTTATCAGACACTGAAGATTTTGCTTTAGTATAATTTTCGGGACGTCCCGAAAATTATGCTTTAGAAAGCAAAATATTGAGTAGCCTAGTTAAAGCATAATTTTCGGGACGTCCCGAAAATTATACTAAAGCAAAATCTTGAGTAGCTAGTGTCTGATAAAACATAAAAAAATAATATAGGCTATATATGTAGCCTAGCCTATATTAGTTTTTAATGTTTTATCAGACACTGCTACTCACGATTTTGCTTTAATATAATTTTCGGGACGTCCCGCAAATTATGCTTTAGAAAGCAAAATCTTGAGTAGCTAGTGTCTGATAAAACATTAAAAAATAATATAGGCTATATATATGTAGCCTAGCCTATATTAGTTTTTAATATTTTATCAGACACTAGCTACTCAAGATTTTGCTTTAGTATAATTTTCGGGACGTCCCGCAAATTATGCTTTAGAAAGCAAAATATTGAGTAGCCTAGTTAAAGCATTTTGCGGGACGTCCCGAAAATTATACTAAAGCAAAATCTTGAGTAGCTAGTGTCTGATAAAACATGAAAATATTAAAAACTAATATAAGCTAGGCTACATATATATAGCCTATATTATTTTTTTATGTTTTATCAGACACTAAAGATTTTGCTTTAATATAATTTTCGGGAATTATTATTATAAAATAATATAGGCTATATATATGTAGCCTAGCCTATATTAGTTTTTAATATTTTATCAGACTCTAGCTACTCAAGATTTTGCTTTAGTATAATTTTCGGGACGTCCCGCAAATTATGCTTTAACTTATGGAAGCAGATTAGTCTCAAATATAATTCACGCAAAAAACATGATTCACAAATGCGTAGACAATTTCACATGCATGAAACCTAATTCACATGCACAAAAAAAAAATCCATGTGCGTGAAAAAAAAAAAATATTCACAAAAAGCAATTCACATGCGCAAAATAAAATTATATACTCATAAAATACATTTCACAAATGCAAAACACAATTCGTAGATATACAACTGTGCACAAAAACCTTTGAATGTTTAAAATGTACGAGTGTATTCTTGCATTTGAATGTGCAAATCGTCATTCACTTACGAATCGCCTTAGATATGTGTGTGTGTGTTTTTGAGACTTTGCTGGCAGCATAACACTCGTACCTACATGTTACGTCATCAGCTTTCGACCAGTTCATGGCTGAGCAGAGGTAAGTGCAGTTAATCGTTCATTTCTGTGTTAACTGAAGTTAAAGAAGTTTGAGATCAGTTGAAGCAATAGTTTATGAACTATTAACTGATGTAAGCAAGTGTTGTTGTAATCAGATGTCCCATATCGTGTCAAAAATGAAGAAGAATGATGCGTGTTCTGTTGTATTTTAGCTGAAGGTACAGACAGCTCTCACAGCTACAATCACGCTAATGATTGCAAAACAATCATCTGTGGTCAATACCCATCGAGATTGTTCTTTAAATAGTGAATAGACCTATTTTAATGAGCAACCAGTGTTTTTTGCCATTTGTGTATGATGTTAAATTATTATTAACACTTGTTTCCCTGCATTTTATCAGGATTACTCACCTTTGGTGTGACATCTGGATAGCAGTCACGAACATCTTAATTCATGTTGTTTCTTAATTCTCTTTTATACTTTTTTATTTATTTTTTATTTATGTCTTAATTGGTAACACTTTATTAAAACGTTTCATTAGTTAACATGAACTAATAATGAACTGCACGTGAACAGCCTTTATTATTTTTTGTTAATGTTAACATTTACTAATACTTCATTAAAATCTTGTTAACATTAGTAAATGCACTGTAAACTAACAATGAACAGCTGTATTTTTAACTAATGTTAATAAAGATTAACAAACACAGCAACAAATGTATTGCTCATGGTTAATACATGAACTAATGTTAAATTGTACCATATTGTAGAGTGTTAGCAATATATTCAACATGCATTTCCTTATGTTTTGTGCTGTATTTTCATTGCAATGTTTTTAAATAAGATTTTTTATTGTCATCTTAAGGTCTCAGGACAATATTGTGAAGCATTAATTTTACTTTGCCTAGTAAAATAGGCAAATCTGATTTTATGCTGATGAGACAAAGGTACTTATCATAGAGAGGCAATTAAGATTATGCGACTAAGATTACTCAGTAAACTCTATTCAAATACCATCACTTAATTTCCCACGTCCTCTGTTTGCACCTCTTGTACTATAGGGTTTTAGTACTTTAAATATCAGGACAAAATCTTATATGTCCTAACAGAGAGGTCTACTGATGACCGGACTGAACACAATTCATTTTTTAACTTTTCACTTGATGTATTGCACTTATATTTATATACTCTAAAAGCAAAGTACACTCTGACTGGATCTCACAACTCCTGAAGAGATGTATATTTCTCTGTACTGAATATTGTGCTTCACAGTTTAGACTGTCAGTTCATGATCTTCATATGTAACAGGAACATTAATCATGATCAAGTCATTTTATATATTTTATTCCCAAAGGATTCAGAAACTTCAAATTGAACTATGTCTGAATCTTTTAATTCTTACAAGAACATTTAATAATGCATGCATAGCAAGGCTTTATTCCTAAAGCGTGTACATATAGTCCGCAGGAGACAAATTAATACAGTAACAATGCATCACTTTCAACCACTTGTTGAAACAACTGTCAAAATGGATGGCTTGCAACATGACTGTTTTCAATGAATTACAGTAGAAATGGTAAGATCACAGTACTGGTTGTCTGCAACTTCATACATCATCTGTCTTGGAAATCTGAAACAATAAAACTACATAATATATGCAGATCAAAACATGTCTCCTATATATGCACGTCATTACATACATTATCATAGGTTGAATGTGTGGTGGACAGGACATGAAAATCCATCAATACTAAAAATAAATGTTTATATTCACATGTGGACTAAACAGCAGTTAATAAACTATTGCTTCAAATGATCTCTAACTTCTAAACACAGAAATGAACGATTAACTGCACTTACCTCTGCTAAGCCATGAACTGGTCGAAAGCTGATGACGTAACATGTAGGTAGGCCCGCCCTCACGTGATACTGATTGGTCGATTGATAAGCTTAAATCTGATTGGCTAAAGAGTACGACTGCTCTGTGTTACGAGTGTTATGCTGCCAGCAAAGTCTCAAAAACACACACACACATATCTAAGGCGATTCGTACGTGAATGACGATTTGCACATTCAAATGCAAGAATACACTCGTACATTTTAAACATTCAAAGGTTTTTGTGCACAGTTGTATATCTACGAATTGTGTTTTGCATTTGTGAAATGTATTTTATGAGTATATAATTTTATTTTGCGCATGTGAATTGCTTTTTGTGAATATTTTTTTTTTTCACGCACGTGGATTTTTTTTTTGTGTTCACGTGAATTAGGTTTCATGCATGTGAAATTGTCTACGCATTTGTGAATCATGTTTTTTGCGTGAATTATATTTGAGACTAATCTGCTTCCATATTAACTAGGCTACTCAATATTTTGCTTTCTAAAGCATAATTTGCGGGACGTCCCGAAATTTTTTTTTTTTAATGTTTTATATTGATAAAACATTAAAAAAATAATATAGGTATAAATAATAATATATATATATATATGTAGCCTAGCCTTATGGGGGGCCAAACAGGAAATAATTCTATGTAAATCCGAATATATAGTTAAAACTCTGAATATATAGTTGTAAATCCCGAATATATAAATGTAACCCTGAATATATAAATGTAAATCTGAATATATAAATGTAAATCCCGAATATATAGTTATAACTCTGAATATATAAATGTAAATCTGAATATATAAATGTAAATCTGAATATATAAATGTAACCCTGAATATATAGTTATAACTCTGAATATATAAATGTAAATCCTGAATATATAAATGTAACCCTGAATATATAAATGTAAATCTGAATAGATTGAATAGAATACACACTAAAAAAAAATGGTTCTTCAGCGGTTCTTCAGGGGTTATTTGCGGTGATTAAGGTGCTATATAGCACCACTACCATTTAAAGAACCTGTTAAGCCCAGTTTGGTTCTTCAGCGGTTCTTTGGGGTGGTTAAGGTGCTATATGGCACCTCTTATGGTTCTACATAGCACCATTTGACAAAGGTAGGTGCTATATGGCACTTAAAGTGGTTCCCCTATGATTACAAGCCAATGAACCACTTTTAGTGCTATTTAGCACCATTTTTGTTTAGAGTGTAGATTGTTACTGTCTGTAAAGTCACTGCTTCTCAGTTTAACTTTCCCTGACCAAAGGAGCTAAAATAACCAAATAACTAAATGAATAGCTTTGAATAAAGTTTATGGGATTCACTGGTGTTACCAATAAGAAAAGTGACACCAGTGACAATCTTCATGAAAAATGCATGTTTACAAAATGGCGGTCCCAAGGTGTCAAACCACATGTTGTCAATCATGGTATAGGTAATCACTAACTTTAGTTCAAGCCGTATTCTAGTTTTTTACAATTTCCTAACAATAAAGTAGATCAGTTTCTGCCTGTGCATAAAATCATATTCTAAACAATCAAATGCTTTGTAATAGTCCAGAAAGAGGCTAATATAGACCTATAGCGCTATAGCCTATAGACAGATCAACTAGAGTGAGCTCGTGTGAAGAGTTGCCGTGAGATGGGTTGGACACATCGTGTAGTGACAGACAATAGCAGTCTTTTTCCCGGAAACGCGGAAGTGTTTTATCGTTTAATTCTCTTTCGTGTGTGTATGTTGTAGTTCTGAGTATTAAAGTTAATATAAACATGATTTCTCCATACGCTGGAATATAGCCTACAGAAGCGCTGATTTCTCCACTTTATGAACAGATCATTGTGCCGTGTGGTAGGGATGGGCGGTATGACGGTATCGTTACCGCGGTAGAAAATATCAACCGTAACAGATTTTTTCATTCCGTGTATACCGCGACATGTAAATAAGTGGGCGTGGTTAACTCACACGCAGCGTGCGAGAGACTGAGACACTGAGATTTGTCAAAGAAACATGGAGAAAGCACATCAAGAGGATCCACAAAGGAATTACGTTTTCTAAAGGGTTGTTGTAACGTGATATTTTCGGGAGGAAAGGCGCAGCAGTCAACTAGAGCAGTGCGGCACCCGTAGGCTACAGTTTAGAGGAGTACGATCGCAACGGGGAAAGCATGAAGCTTACTTGACAACAACATATCAATATCGTTACGAATAGAAATAACCTTAAATAATGTATAGTTATCTGCATATTTCTGTCTCTTATGTATAGTTACTTTTTAAACACGAAACTCGCATTCAGTAGCCTATGACGCCCGAGTCATACATTTCTATTCCGAGTTATAGGGGTAGAGTGGGGTAAAACGCCCCCCACCTGTTTTTCCCTAAATAACCACTAAAAGTAGTCAATATACATTTTTACTGTTGCTATGCACTACGTTGATAACGGGGAATTACAAATCTCTATGGAGAAGCTGACACCAGCAACATATTTGAAGAGAAGAGGATTACATGGTAAATGCTATAATTTTCAGATATTAGTAAGTGTTTAAGAGAATATTGTTCTGCAGCATATCACAGTGATGTATGATATGAAAAGTGAAGTCTGTAGTTTGAGATCATATGTTATTTATAAGGAATATAATTATATTTAAAAAAAAATATATATTTTTTTTAAGTAATAGCTTCTGGGGTAAAACGCCCCCTACCCTGAGGGGTAAAACGCCCCCCTGAGAGCATAGTTTCTCTCTATCATAATTACTATAATAAAATATTTTTGTCTATCAAATCCTTTGTTTTACACTTAATGCAGTATAACTAGGTGGTAAAATCAAAATATTTGAACAAAACATGAAAAAATTACCTCAAGTGAACTAACTATTTAGCTTGCTAGCAAAGTTAGCTCACTGGTGGAAGGTAGTTAAATTTGGCTATTTTGGACATAGCTGAAATAAATATTAATGTATATACATGTTTATACATTACTTGCCTTTTACTTTTAGAGATTAAAAACTATTGTCTGTTAATTTTGCTGTTGATCTATCAAGCAAACTGGTTTGTAAGAAAGGGGGCATTTTACCCCACCTTGGGGGGCGTTTTACCCCGCCGCTGGGGCAAAACGCCCCCTTTGTACAAAAATATTTTCAGTCAAAATGCTAATTAATTATGAAGGCTGAGCAATTTTAATATTTGGTGAATAACTCCTGCCATAGTCACTCAAAACCGGTATGGTAATTCTAGTCACATTTATGTTTTGTTTCACTGTGATGTCACATTTTCCTTAAGGGGGGCGTTTTCCCCCACCCTACCCCGTGAAATATATCTTTACCGTGAAATAAAATTAGTCATACCGTGAAACAGAATTTTGGTCATACCGCCCACCCCTACCGTGTGGGAGTTTCACTTGAAAAACTCGTGGTTTAAAACTTTCCACACATGCCAGCATGATGAAACTTAGTGTACAAGTTTCCATATCAACTCTATTGTACCTAGGACGTAATGTGTTATTCCCCTTTGCTGTGTGTCTGATGTCTCGATGCTGACAGTGATGGTGTAGTTCGGGTTCTCCGCTTCTCAGTGATCGGGTTCAGATGCGGCAGATTTGTGATACTTGTGTATCTCAAGTTTCGCCTTTGTTTTGCAATTGATATTTCTTTTGTTTACTTATCTTGTCGCTGAGTTATGTATTTAGGCTAATATTTATTTATTTCGGAAGCCGTAGGGAGGACGTTGCCATTCGTTTTCTCTTGTTTATTGGTCAGTTGGGGAGTAAGCGAAGGCTTTAGTATTTTATTTGGGATTTTTCTTTTGTCAGGTAAGTAACATTTAATTCCTCTTTAGTTTGGTTCACTTTTGTTTGTTATTTTGACCTGAACCCCTCCTGAAGATTCACGCTTCCTGATATTCATTTCTGTGTGAATAAGCTTTTGTGTCACTATATCTCGCTCTGCAGTGTTTGTGTGTGAGCTGGGACAGGAGAAGGGATATATCAAACTATTTATTTTGTCATCAGCATTCCTAATCCTAGATGGGAGGTAGTGACATATATAGAGAAAAATATTGAGCAAAAATAAAAAATCTTTAGAAGATATATATCGCTAGATATCACTGACCATGTATTTAACCATTTACTAAAGTTAGTTTTTCATCAGTTTTTTTGTGTTTATTTAAAACTAGACAAATCTGATATTATTTTAATCTTATATCCGTTATTTAACAGTTGATATGTTTCTTTAATGCTGAACAGCAGAAACACTCGCCGGGTTTAAACCCCAGTTGCTCAGGCGGGGCATGTTGTCACACTGCATTACAATGACCACTAATATAACCATTCTATTCTATTAAAGGGTATTCAGAGTGGTTGCTAGGGTGTTCATGGTGGTTGCTAGGCGGTTGCTAGGGTATTCTGGGTGGTTGCTAGGGTTTTGCTTGGGTGTTCTGGATGGTTGCTAGGCAGTTGCAAGGGTGTTGTAGTGGTTGCTATGGTGTTCCTAGGGTATTCTGGGTGGTTGCTAGGGCGTTTTGGTGGTTGCTATGGTGTTGCTAGGCGGTTGCTAGGGTATTCTGGGTGGTTGCTAGGGTGTTCTTGGTGGTTGCTAGGGTGTTCTAGGTGGATGCTATGCTGTTTTGCTAGGGTATTCTGGGTGGTTGCTAGGGTATTTTGGGTGGTTGCTAGGCGGTTGCTAGGGTATTCTGGGTGGTTACTAGGGTATTCTGGGTGGTTGCTAGGGTGTTACTAGGTGGTTGCTATGGTATTTTGGGTGGTTGCTAGAGTGTTGGTAGGCGGTTGCTAGGGTATTCTGGGTGGTTGCTAGGGTGTTCTTGGTGGTTGCTAGGCGGTTGCTAGGGTATTCTAGGTGGTTGCTATGCTGTTTTGCTAGGGGTATTCTGGGTGGTTGTTAGGGTGTTCTGGGTGGTTGCTAGGGTGTTGCTAGGGTGTTCTGAGTAGTTGCTATGGTGTTGCTATGCGGTTGCTAGGGTATTCTGGGTGGTTGCTATGCTGTTGCTAGGGTATTTTGGGTGGTTGCTAGCCGGTTGCTATGGTTTTTGAGTGGTTGCTAAGGTGTTCTGGGTGATTGGTAGGTGGTTGCTAGGGTGTTTTGGGTGGTTGCTATGGTGTTGCTAGGTGGTTGCTAGGGTGTTCTGGGTGGTTGCTAGGGTGTTTTGGGTGGTTGTTATGGTGTTGCTAGGCGATTGCTAAGGTATTTTACTTGGTTGCTAAGTTGTTGCTAGGTGGTTGCTATGCTGTTGCTAGGTGGTTGCTAGGGTATTCTGGGTGGTTGTTAGGGTGTTCTGTGTGGTTGCTATGGTGTTGCTAAGCGGTTGCTAGGCGAATCAAATGAGTCCACAACTCCTGTGTTATGGGTTGTGTTGTAAGTCTTCTGAAGCCATATCATAGCTTCTTCTTTTTCTTTTCTTTTTCTCTTCTTTTTTTGTCTAAAAAGACTAAACTTGAAGTTATAATTTCAGAGATCAAATGTCTTATATTCAAATGCAAATGATAAAGGAATAAGAAAAAATGCATGGCATTATTGGTGCCAAACCTGTGATATTATTTTACATGTAAAAATAACATGAATGAGATTTGAGAGCATGAGGGAAGATTTTCAGAGAATAACTGATTTAAAAAATACAAGTACACACAGTCAAACAATACAATTTCACGCATAAAAGTCAATAATAAGTAATAATAATCAATAAAATATACTAAATAAATGTAAGCCCACTGAATCAAACTTAAATAGGGGAGCCAGGGGATGGTTGTAACAATTTTGACCTTTCTGTCTATATCTTGTAGTACTTTGAAGTCAGTGTGTTCAAAATGTGAGCCAAACTAGTTACAAGTGTCTGCTATTAAATGACATAGCTATTATCTTTGCAACACAAACAGAAAATGCATGGTTTAGTTTGAAACACGAGGAGTGAAATGTTACAATTCTCCCCATAGTCTGGGTTAGTTGTAACATACCCTGGGGTGAGATGTAACATTATGAAATAAGGATTTTGACAAAAAAAAATGCTTTTGAAAGGTTTTTATTCAACACTGACTTTTCAATGTAACTGATGTGTGTGTGTCACTCGTAGTCTCAGTGTGTTTGTCACTCTCAGTCATAGTAATTGACCATTATAAATTGAACTTGAACACAAACATTGTTTGTTGGTAAGCATGTTTGTTACTGCCAGTGTTAGTATTGGCCATAATAAAATTGAACACTTGAACTGTGTGTGTGTGTGTGTGTGTGTGTGTGTGTGTGTGTGTGTGTGTGTGTGTGTGTGTGTGTGTGTGTGTGTGTGTGTGTATGTGCCTTATAACACACCTGCATATGAGGACACTCGGAAAAATTAGGACATTTTGGGGGTCCTCATTTTTCAAATGGCTTTAAAAACATACTAAGCAGTGTTTTTTTTAAATGTAAAAATGCAGAATGTTTCCTGTGATGGGGAGGTTTAGGGATAGGGGCAGTGTAAGGGGACAGAATATACTGTTTGTGCAGTATAAAAACCATTACGCCAATGGAATGTCCTCACAAAGATAGTAAACCTGACATGTGTGCGTGCGTGCGTGTGTGTGTGACTCTGTTGTTACTCTGTCATAGTAATTGACCATAATAGATTGAACTTGAACACTTGAACATTCTATTTGTGTAAGCACGGTTGTTACTGTCAGTCTATACTATACTCTATAGTATTGACTATGTTGTTACTAACCCAGAGTCATGTAGCCATGAACTAGCTCACCTTACAGCTAACAGGCAAAATATTAGCACTAACAACTTGCTTGGAAAATATCTACACAGACACACAATAAACATAATAAAAGTTTGATGAGTTTAACTACAGAGCAGAAATTCCCATAACAAAAAACAAAAAAAGTAAATAAAGTAACTTTCTTATCTCAAAATAGTTTTTTTCCACTCTAACATGTGCTGTGTCTGCTGTTTATAGAGTTCGAGTTCCTCTAATTTCCCCCAAAGCACTTTGAGGTCTCGTGGTAATGAACAATCTCTCTCTCTCTCTCTCTCTCTCTCTCTCTCTCTCTCTCTCTCTCTCTCTCTCTCTCTCTCTCTCTCACGCACACACACCGTCTCACGCAAGAGGTTTAGCTCAAAGGAAATAGCCTAGCTAGAACGGAAACACAAGATCATAGAGGCACTTCTTCTTCTCGGTTGTTTCCGCATCACTCCTCTGTCTTTACATCTGGTCCAGTTCATCACTCCTCACTGGTGTGTGTTTCGTGTTTCTGCTCATAAAGCTGATTCTCCAGCATCAACAGGAGGAGTTTGGGTCTGCTCTTCATCTTCCATCACTCACTCGCTTCAGGTAGGCGTTTCATATCAACTGCTTCAAAATTAAGTAGATCTATAACATTTTAAGTATACAAGCCTCGTGATATGGAATTTCCCGTGATGCCTTTCCAGCCAAAACATTGGAGCCATTTTGTGTAGCACATGTGAAGATGGTGAAAAGGCAAGCTTAACTTTCTATAAACTTAATTGATAAAATATTAGATTTTGACGTTTTAACATTATTAAACACTTGGTTATTGTGTTAGTGGGTGAAGATTTTCTGAAATGCAACGTGATGAAGACACTGTAAAGAGGTATTTGACTATAGCCTGAAAGGTCTGATTATTTACACACTGTTACAACAGAAATTATTATTATTATTTTTCACAATGACATTTGAGTTCATGATTTTAATGTAGTTTTTTTTTTTTTTTAAGACTAAAGACTGAAGACAGACTGTTGATCTTTGAATAAAAATATATTTGTTTCAGGTTTGAAATTCATTATCTTTTATTATAGGCTGTAGTCTGATATCATGTGACAACGACGACTCTGTCTATTAAACCTTCAAAATTATTATCAAAATAAGTAAATGCCCTTTAAACGAAAGTTTAGCTTCAAATAAAGATTGTAGATCTATTACACTGTAAGGCTATTCCAGTAGTGACTGTTAAAATGTTTATTTTGAGGTCTTTTGAAAAGGTAAAGCACTTTGATGTCTCCTGGTATGAAAAGGTGACTCCAGAATCTATCTATCTATCTATCTATCTATCTATCTATCTATCTATCTATCTATCTATCTATCTATCTATCTATCTATCTATCTATCTATCTATCTATCTATCTCTCACTCACACGCACACCACACACACACGCACGCATTCTCACACGAGAGGTTTAGCTCAAAGGAAACAGTCATACAGAGAGGAAACTGAAGATCAAAGAGGCACGCCCTTCTTCTTCTCGGTTGTTTCCGCATCGCTGCTCTATCTTTACATCTGCTCCAGTTCATCATTCCTCACTGGTGTCTCGTGTGTTTCTCCTCATAAAGCTGTTCATCTGGTCCAGTTCATTCATATTTTTCTGTTCATTAAATTCTCCACATCCAGCATCAACAGGAGGAGTTTGGGTCTGCTCTTCATCTTCCATCATCACTCGCTTCAGGTATCAGCTGTGTTTCATATAGGCTATGTGGACTGATGTTTGATACGAAAAAGTATATATCGACTATATATATATATAGCCTATAGTATCGACTACTATAACAATTGCTTCAAAATTAAGTAATAGCATAACATTTTAAGTATACAAGCCTCGTGATATGGAATTTCCCGTGATGCCTTTCCAGACAAAAAATTGGAGCCATTTTGTGTAGCACATCATGTGAAGATGGTGAAAAGGTATTTGCTTAACTTTCTATAAACTTGGTAAAATATTAGATTTTGACGTTTTAACATTATTAAACACTTGTTTATTGTGTTAGTGGGTGAAGATTTTCTGCAACGCAACGTGATGAAGACACTGTAAAGAGGTAAGCTTAACTTTTTTAACTCAAGGTACACTCGTTCATTGCATTTTTGGTCAAGAAATTAACTTTTAAACTGAATTTCAGAATTGCTACGAATTTCCATTAGGGTGACCAGACGTCCCGAAATCTAAGATGTTGTCCCGAATCCCGAAATATTTGCGATTATATTTGTGTAGTATAATTTTCGGGGCAAGTCCCGAAATCTAAAACAGCTTAGATCAAGCTAAAAAAAAAATAGCCTAGTTTTTAATGTTTTATCAGACACTAACTTCTCAAGATTTTGCTTTAGTATAATTTTCGGGACAAAGTGATCAGACGTCCCGAAAATTAGGCTATACTAAAGCAAAATCTTGATGTCTGAAAACATTAAAAGCTGTCCGTGGAGGTTGAGTCGTCCTGCAGCCCCCGCCGGCTCCTCGTTGGCTACAGCATCTTTTTTGTTTCTTTTTTTGAAATTCTACAAAAATAGCCTATCGTAAATTCGTAGGCTTGAATTTAGATATTGATAAGCGAGCGCAAGTTGCCGCAGCCGCTAATAAAGAGTGATTTATGGCGTTCCGATAGGCTCTTTTATGAGACTTTGCAGCACACACTCGTCTCAATGAACGTGACGTCTGCGTCTGCTGCAAGGGGGTTTCCAGCACATTTCACACATTTATTCGTTCTTTTATTTTTCCCCACTGATCTTCAATTATTTTATTAGCAATCACGTGATTTTACCTTGCATGTATAGCTTTTTATTCCAAATAGTAAGTATTAATTTACACAAATGATCATGTTAAAATTTGTGTTTGCCATTGTTTCTTGTCAACATCCACAGATAGCCTACTTATGAAGAAATCATGTACTATTCACCACTAGGAGTCTCTTGACCAACACAAAAGAACGTTGTAAATATTTGGGCTGATTTAACTAACATAAATAATATTTGTAATTTGTAATATGTAATTTTTAATTTTAGAGTTGTAATATTTCGTTTGAGTTTCGCCGAAGTTAGATTGACAGGCGATCTGACAGTTAACAGAATTATACGTAAAAACAGTTAGGCCTACACCTCAAAAGAGAAAGGCGAGCACAGTTTATCATTATTAGGCTATTATTGTTATTTAGCCTAAATGTCTTTGCTTGTGCATAAAAACATTTAGATTTTTATCATCATGTAGCCTACCCGCAGGTACAGAAATATTTTGGCACAATAGTCATAAAAGCTGGAAAAGAATTAGAGCCAGAGTTTCAATTCTCCCATGGTTTTTAACATCACACTTAAACAACATATCCTGATATCCATTCATGTGCTGTAACTAGAAGAGATTATCGATCAGTTCACGTCCTGCTTGGATAGTAAAGAGTCATAAAACGGTGTGTCTATTTATTATTTGAATTCCTTAAAAATGAGAGTGTGGCTTCAGTTGGCCAGCATTTCTAAAAATCCTCTTTTTTTTTGTATTGTTATTTTAAGTAGTATTTGTATTAGTTGTCAGTTATAATTATCAAAATTAAAAGAAATAAACATTTGAAATATATCAGTCTGAGTGTATATGAATGAATATAATATACAAGTTTCACTTTTTGAATGGAATTACTGAATTAAATCAACTTTTGCATGATATTCTAATTATATGACCAGCACCATGAAACCCAAGTGCAGTTGCAGTCCGTTTCCGAGCACGCGCCCCCATGGGAACAGGGACAACGTCTCTTGCGCGGATCATTGTGCTTTTAATAGCTCTTTTTACTATCAAACACGTCCGCAATTTAGAAACTGCAGACGCTGCATTTTACAACAATCACCAATTGTGCTCAGTGCTGATTCTGACGTAAGTTTGGGTGAGAAATGACAGCACGCTGTGATGGGATGAGGCGCTAGACGAACGCGGCTAGTTTTTAATCATTTTACCTCACATATCTAATTTTTATAATCATTGGAAGCCGAAATCGAAAATGAAATTAGATTAACTACCTAGATCAGATGTAGGCCTATATTTCATGGGCAGACTCTCTCGAAGCACTCGGCAGATATCATGAACATCGTCAGATAGCTTCGTGCAGGGTCACCACTTTTGAATAAGAAACAATATCAAGACTATAAAACTCGTCAAAAAACGTGCACACACTCAAACCTGACTGCACATTAAATTTTTGACTTTATTGATTCTGCTTTTATTCGTAATGCGATGGCCCGGTCAACGGGACATAAATTAATCCTTAAAGGATGGGACTTTATTGGACATTTGCACAAAAAGAATAAACTTACCGTGGCCTATATATAAGTCGCTCCGGAGTCGCATATCAATCAAAAATGCGCCACGAGGAAGAAAAAAACATATATAGCCTAAGTCGCACTGGACTAAGTCGCATTTTTTTAGAAATGTATTTCACCAAAAAAAAAAATTACAGACAGTTCTCCGCTACGGACGTGAGCGCTCTAAAGCGGCACTAAAATAATGTTTTAAAACTTTCACAGAGACCTCAAACTGAAAGCACAAAGCCTGTCTTTAAATTTAATTTCGTTTTGTATTAATTGTATCTTAATTTTAATCGATGTTTCATCAACCGATTGTCTTGATTTAATAAATAAGAAGTAAAGGCTATTAGAAAATAGATATTCAGGACACGGAGGCACAATATTACATAACACTCTGTGCTTATGTTTTAAAAAGATAATTTAACATAAATAAAAAATGTTAAATGGCCCACTTAAAGTGTTTATTACAAATAAATTACTAAATGCTAAAAATTAATACATTTGAATGAACAAAACAAACATAGCCCTATGCGTTGCATTTACAATTCTGTGAAAACAGCACCCCCACTTCCGTGAAATACTCAACAGTCCATAGGATGTGCATCAAACTAACATATTATAACATATTTCGAAATTGTAACATGCTTATTTGCGAAAATATACTTATAATTCATATCCCACTTCGTTTTAAGTCTGCATCGGACCTCACTATGTTTTGAGGGTTGATTTTAAGGCAAGAAGAATAGCACTCCCCCTTGCTCCCTAAAGTTTTGGCACTCCCTACCCCTACACAAGAATGCGCAAAAACAAGGGCTAGGGCAAAAAATCTATAGGGGATTTTTGCCCTAGATTTACAGCCCCATAATATCCTATATATAAATAACAGACGCAGACGTCACGCAGACGCAAGTGTTACGTTCATTGAGACGAGTGCATGTTGCACAGTCATATTAAAGAACCGATCGCAACCGCTGGCACACTGCACTGAGCCGCGTTGAGTAGAGTGTTAAATACGTGTTAGAGAAACATAATTAACTTTTTTTCTTTTTTTTTTTTAAAATTGTAACAACAACATTTCAGTCTTTCCAGTTCACATTCGTTATAATAGTAACAATACAATAAGTTAAATGCCGAAAAAAAGGGGAAAAAGAAAAAACAAAAAACAAAAACAATCAAGTTACCAATAAAGAAAAATAAATTTTATGACCAAAACCAAAGGTTTGAAGTGCTTTAAATAAAAAAGTATGTTCCACCGTATCAAAAGCCTTGTAAAAATCAAGAAAAACTATAAGGGAGTCATTATCAATGTTTTCAGAGTAGTCTAATAAGTCAAGAACAAGCCTTATGTTGGAACTAATATGACGGTTGGGCATAAATCCAGTTTGAGTTCGGCGATCATTTCTCCAAGATCTTTTTTTTTAACCTTTTACCATATACCAATGAGATAATTTTGTAATCTATAATTAAGAGCGTAAGTCTCCAATTTTCTATCATAAGGTGATCTTTTTCCGGTTTAGGAATTAGTGTTATAATACCCTGTTTCATGCTTGTTGACATTTCTTTCCTATCTTGACATTCCTTTAATAATTCCAATAAAGGATCCACAATAATATTCCAAAAATGTAAATGGAATTCAACCGAGAGGCCGTCGTTGCCTGGAGATTTTCCTTTTTTCATTGATTGGATTGCTTCTGATATTTCTGATTTTGTGATGGGTCGTTCACAGTTAGTTTTGAAGGGCTCTGAAATGGTTGGTGTCTATTTTTTAATTGATTCAATAAACTTATCACAATGAATCATTGATTTGGGAATTTGATTTGTATATGTTACTATAGAATGAATAAACAAATTTGGAAATGTCCAAATGATTAGTGGTTATGACATCATCAATCTTGAGTGCAGAGATATTGTTTCTTTTTTTATTTCGTTTCTCTAGGGAAAAAAAGTAGAGTTCTTTTCGCCTAATTCCAACCATTTTGCTCTTGGCCTTGAAGGCTCCTTTAGCCATATTAATGATCTATTTCGTCTTTTAGTCTCTTCAATTTAATTTCTTCTTCCTCTAATAGACTATCTTTCTTCAATGATGTATTTAGTTTGTTCATGATACTAATTTCTTTTGAGTCGTTATTATTTTTTATTTCTTTACACTTCTTAGTTAAGAAAGGCTCTTATTTTGTATCAATGTTTAATACACATTGCGTGGGTTTTTTTATGTTTATTTTTTTTGTGGAAACCTTGATAATTTTTTCACTTTTGATTAATTCATGCGTCCTTGCTAAATAAAATTATTATTTTATATACTAGGCTACTTAATCAAAACCTTTGAATGGTTATCTTGGTTTCCAGGGAAAAAAGAACAATATTAAGCAGCTGTTAGAGCATCAAATTCTGAGTGACATCAGAATGACCTAAAAATATCATTTTAATATCTAAAAAACCGAAGCAGCACAAACGAAAATGTTACCGGCACAAACCAGCACAAACGAACGAGCCTATTTTGGGTGAAACTCCTTTTCTATGGGGCGCCGTTTGTAAAGCGGCTCACGCTGAAAATAACAGCAACATTTTGTCACATTTAGCTTCAAACAATGTTTAAAAAACTGGTATGAATTTTTGATGGTCACTTTTTACCACGTTTACAACAATATTTGTCAACTTAGAGATATTTTAAATAGTTAAATCTAAATATTAAATGTTACACCTAAATGCTAAATCTAAATCTAAATGTTAAATCTAAATCTAAATGTTAAATCTAAATATAAATCTAAATGTTAAATCTAAATGTTAAATCTAAATCTAAATGTTAAATCTAAACGTTAAATCTAAATGTTAAATCTAAATCTAAATGTTAAATCTAAATGTTAAATCTAAATATAAATGCTAAATCTAAATCTAAATGTTGAATCTAAATGTTTCGGGTGAAACTAAATATTTAACTAATATGCAAATTCAAAATGCCGATAACCGGAAGTGCCAAAATAAAAGCTCGAGTGTGTGTTTATAGCATGGTTTATAGTGTCAAATAACGAATAAAAACCATCTCATAATAATAACTATAATATAACGATAATAACTACCTAAAATAATAAACACGTTTGGAGAAACTGTAGAGTTTCGTGATGAGAGTGATGACATGACATTCAGTCAAATGGCGCTTTTCCATTACCAGTACCAGCTCAACTCGACTCGACTCGACTCGCCTCGTCTCGGCTCGCTTTTCGCTCCGTTTTCCATTGCAGATAGTACCTCCACAATAGTACCTGGTCGTCATAGCGACGCCGCAGGAAACTGCCGTGACTTAATCTTTTACGCGAGACGCGCGAGACACACCCGCTACCCACACACACAGGACAATGGAGGAAATCGAGTGTATGCTGTTTTTGGATGTTTTTGTTTTTGTTTTTGCTGTTTTTTATTCAGGATACTCCGTCTGGCGCGTGCAATGATGACGCAGTGAATAGTGACGATTCTCTCTGACCAATCAGCAGTCTGCCGTGTTTTCACGTCACATTTTAGTATCGCCTCGGCTCGCCTCAGCTCGCTTGGAACCTCGCCGGAGGTGGTACGAAAAAAAGTACCTGGAAGCGGGTACAGGTACAACTTTTACACAGTGGAAAACCAAACAGAGCCGAGCCGAGTCGAGTCGAGGCGAGCCGAGGCGAGCTGGTACTGTGTAGTGGAAAAGCGCCAAAAGTGAGCCCCCTCGTGGCTGGCTATTATGGCTGCAGGTCATAAGTCCCGCACTTTTCATAAAAGTGACGCTAGCCTACTCTTCAAATACAGTTTCTCCAAATGTGTTTATTATTTTAGGTAGTTATTATCACGATAATCCATGTCCAAGAGTCCATTTCCTCGGATGAGATGGTTTTTATTCGTTATTTGACACTATAAACCATGCTATAAACACACACTGACCTCCTCGAGCTTTTATTTTGGCACTTCCGGTTACCGGCATTTTTCATATTAGTTAAATATTTAGTTTCACCCTAAACATTTAGATTCAATATTTAGATTTAGATTTAACATTTAGATTTAGATTCAACATTTAGATTTAGATTTAACATTTAGATTTAACATCTAGATTTAGATTTAACATTTAGATTTAACATTTAGATTTAGATTTAATATTTAGATTTAACATTTAGATTTAGATTTAGATTTAACATTTAGATTTAACATTTAGATTTAACATTTAGATTTAGATTTAGATTTAACATTTAGATTTAGATTTAGCATTTAGATTTAACATTTAACATTTAGGTGTAACATTTAATATTTAGATTTAACTATTTAAAATATCTCTAAGTTGACAAATATTGTTGTAAATGTGGTAAAAAGTGACCGTCAAAAATTCATACCAGTTAAATACAACATTGTTTGAAGCTAAATGTGACAAAATGTTGCTGTTATTTTCAGCATGAGACACTTTACAAACGGCGCCCCATACTTTTCTCCGGACACTGAAGCCTTTATAAAATAACGCAGTGCTTTGCACAGCCATAACAGCACCGAGACTCACTCGCACGCTATTGGCTGGTCAGTGGAGTAAAATTCTGTCATTTATTGCTTTAAAACAGGTTCTTCATTTGAGTTGAGTCATGATGTCTAACATCAGTGTGTGTTGTGGAGAGATTGAGAGCGCTGTGGGGTTTGTGTATGTGATTCTGCATGTTATACTGAATCACACACTCAATGAAGACTGTGAGCAGAGCTGGTATTCAGAGGTGACTATCACACACACACACACACACACACACACACACACACACACACACACACACACTGACACACACACGTATTTGTTTATATATAGCACATTTAAAAACAGCAAACAGGGCTGACCAAAGTGCTGAACAATACACAGGGTATAAAACAAGGACATAACCACACATTCATGACAAAAGCTCACAATGTATTAAAAGCTAAAGAAAAAAAGTAGGTTTTAAGAGAGGATTTAAAAACAGTTAGAGATTGAGCCGCTCTGATGTAAAATGGAAGGCTGTTCCACAGCCTAGGGCCAGCAATCGCAAAGGCTCTGTCTTCTCTATTCTTTAACTGTGATCTGGGGACAGACAAACGTTTCTGATCACCAGACCTCAGGTTTCGTGTGGGATTATGTGGACAGAGAAGCTCGGACAAATAGCTCGGTGCCAGATTATTTACGTATTTAAAAACAAAGAGAAGAATTTTAAATTCAATTCTAAAATGCACTGGTAGCCAATGCAGCGATTTTAAAATAGGTGAAACATGATCAAATTTGCGTTTTCTTTTGAGGAACTTTGCAGCAGCATTCTGTACTAGTTGGAGACGAGCAATAGAGTGTTTGGGTATGCCATAGTAGAGGGAGTTGCAATAGTCCAACCACGATGTAATGAGCGCATGGACAGCAATCTCTAAGGTTTTCTCAGAAAGAGAGGATCTGATCTTAGAGAGAAGACGTAGCTGGAAAAAGCAAGAACTAATCACTGCATTAATTTGTTTTTCAAATTTGAGGTTCTGATCCCAGAAAACACCTAAGTTTTTAATGCAAGATGAAGTTGGAGAGAGGTGATCCAGATCAATGTTACTGCTATTGAAGTTGTCATGGGGGCCAAAGACTATAACCTTGGTTTTGGATTCATTCAAAAATAAGAAATTTTGAGAAAACCACATTTTTACTTCTTCTAGGCATGCAAAAAGAGATTTCAGAGCAGTAACTTTGTTGCGTTTCAGAGGCAAATAAATTTGTGTATCATCTGCATAGCAGTGAAATGATACACCATGCTTTCTGAAAATGGAGCCCAGAGGAAGTAAATACAGGGAAAAGAGAATGGGTGCGAGAATAGACCCCTTTTCCCAGTAGACCACTCCACAGGTCTAGTAGACCCCTTTTCCCATAGACCACTCCACAGGAGAACAGGCGAGGAAGAAGAATTACCCAGTTTAACAGAGAAACTTCTATTCGTTAGATACGACAACTGAGGACAGTTCCCTGGATGCCCACAAAATATTCTAGTCGGGATAAAAGAGTTTTATGATCAACTGTATCAAAAGCTGAGGTTAAGTCTAACAGTATTAGGATCACCGAGTCACCAGCGTCAGTCGCTAATAGTATATCATTAGAAACCCTTAATAAAGCAGATTCGGTGCTGTGCAGAGGTTTAAAACCAGACTGGAAAGTTTCAAGAATTTAATTTGAGCTAAGAAAGGACTGGAGTTGATTAAGAACCGTTTTCTCCAATGCTTTTGTAATAAAAGGTAGTGTCGAGATAGGTCGAAAATTATTAAAATCCCTATCATCAAGTGAAGGTTTCTTGAGAAGAGGTGTAACAGTAGCTTGTTTTAGGCTATCAGGGATAGTCCCTGTGCTCAAGCATTTATTCAGAAAAGACACCAAACTTGTTCCAACTGAATCAAAAATTTGTTTCAAAATACGGGGAGAAAGAACATCAAGAGAGCAGAAGGAAGGTTTCAAGTGATCAACAATTTCTCTGAGAGACAGAAGAGAAACTGGGTCAAAGACGCTCCATATGACTGAAGAACAACCCAGTTCAGGAGAGACAATAGCAGAAGGTTGTAACTGAGATCTTAGAGAGGTGATCTTCTCACAGAAAAACCTTGAGAAACCTTCACATAACGATACTGAGGGATTGAAATCACATTTACAGGAGGATTTAGAGCAGAATTTAACACAGAAAATAAGGCTTTTGAACTATGATGGTTTTTTAAAATTAAATTAGAAAAACACTTAGACTTACCAGACATCATGGCTTTCTGAAAAGCACTGAGGGAGTTTTTCAGCATTTCATAAGAAATTTGTAGCTTATCACACGTACGCACACACTCATGATCTGATCCTCTTGTGTGTATTCAGGACTGGCGTCTGATAGCAGATCCATCTGATCCTGAAACACTGAGTGATCACACACACACACACACTCACACTCGATCCTCTTGTGTGTATTCAGGACTGGTGTCTGATAGCTGATCCATCTGATCCTGAAACACTGAGTGATCACACACACACACTCACACTCGATCCTCTTGTGTGTATTCAGGACTGGTGTCTGATAGCTGATCCATCTGATCCTGAAACACTGAGTGATCACACACACACACACACTCACACTCGATCCTCTTGTGTGTGTTCAGGACGGGCGTCTGATAGCTGATCCATCAGATCCACACAGACTGATAGATCCTGTTTTTTCAGTCTCATCTGATCATCTCGTCACGTCTCGCTGTGTGAATGTCCTTCATGAGATCCTCTGTGACGCTTCAGGAGTAAATTAACTCTCAACACATCATTCCTCTGTTTTCATATTTAATATTTCATTAACATGATTCTCTAATGCTTCTTTCTTTCATCTCAGTTCAGAATGGAGACCCTGTTCAGAGGTGAGAGATACTCTTGTGTAAAACATCAGTGTGTCCTGAATCAGACTCTGTGTTGAACTGAATCTCCTGTAAGAGAATCTTGATGATTGTGAATGTGTTTTTCAGTGAGGAATGAAACTGCAGCGACTCCAAACTCAGGTGAGTTTCAGCTGATAAACGTGTGTCTAATTCACTAATAAAACACTGATTCAGACTCAGTCCAGTGTGAATGTTTTCTGTCATATTGTCTGATATTTGTGATCGTTGTGTGTTTTAAAGATGTGAATGAAGCTTCTCCGTCTCTCCAGATCTCAGGTAAAACATCAAGAGCTTTAAACATCAACTTTAATATTGATTTATCATTATAGATCAGCTGATTTCATTGGTTCATTAATTGAGTGGATCAGCTGTATTATTTTGTTGTTTGTGTATGGCTTGTATAGATCAGTTCTGGTGGATTTCTGCTCTTCTCATCATTATTCTGTTTCATACTGTGTAAAAACATCTTCAGGTGAGTCCAGACTGATCTCAGTTCAGTCAGTAAATCTCAAGAGTTCATGTAGTCATATTCACCTCCATCATCAGATTGCAGTATCTTAACCATCTAAAAATTATACAATAATATGTAATAATCAGATTCAGTGTGTTGTCAGATGTTTTCAGAGAAAAGGGTGGTTCATCTGTCAGACTGATGATGATACAGACAACAGGTGAGTGAATCCTGTAGTTCAACACTTGATGATGATCATGGGTTCAATTCCCAGTCTTTCTTTCTCTCAGTTTGAGATTCACTCCATTACATTTACATGAATGAATCAAATGTGCTCTCTAAATGCAGTGTTAGTCACTCGGATAAAAGCATCTGCAAAGCATAATGGAGTGTACCAATACTAAGAGAAAGAAAGATTGCAATAATTTCAGAGCTGAAACGGATGGATAATGTTTAACCTACAGTTGACACTATAATGAAGTTTTATCTGGTGCATCTCTAGGTCACAGATGAAGGTCAGATGTAATGATCCTCATTCAGTGCAGGAATCTCAGCAGTTAAAGGCTTCAGAGACAGAGGTCTGCATCAACATCATGGGTGATTTTACAATGACCAATCCAGCCCCCCCTCAAGACAACCAGTCAGTCCGCCCCAATAGTGACGTTGCGCCTGCCACAACTTATGTCAGCTAGCCACAACTAATAAGACTAATAAGGGTGATTTACAGGTTTTCTACTAGACCAATGATTTTATGTGGGCTCAATAACCAAGGAAACACTCAAGTACCCAACATTTGTTAGATACAAATGTAAAATTTTAATTTATGTACCATCATAGTATTAAAAACTCATGGGGGACATCAGGTTGACGCAATCATGACAGGTACAGTTCAACTGACCATGTATTTGTAATTAATGATAATCAGCAATAAGTTTGCTTAGAGAAGTATAAGGCATAAAAAAACAGGATAATATATTCAGCTCAGGGTTTCAAAGGTTGCTAAATACATACATTAAATCAGTGAATGTGATCAACTAACATGCAGAATTTCATTGCACAGCAAACCTCACATATCCATTAATAAATCACTGAAATACCACAAGAATAAATACACACCAAATATCAATCAGGTCATTCCATCAATACCACTCACGATAAATACATTGCCGTCATCAATATACAGTATAAGAAGCATATGGGAAATAACAATAGCCTGCTCTCCTACCCCCTTACTTTACACACAGATAGTGCCGGGGGACCAGTAGTAGTTGCACACATAAAATAGGGCCTCACTGGCGAACAAAGCAATACCAACGTATATGTCAACCAAACATACAACAGTAATAATAAGAGTGTACTGCTGGCTTTCTTACCCTCTACCGGACGTGGGTAACAGCGTTCAGGGAAATCTACAGCCACCGCTAAACTTAATAGGGGAAAAACCCAACATAATTTCCCTCTCAGTCTATTCGCACACATCATACAACAATCTCCAGCCCACAAACAGGCACGGCAGCCTCGGCAAGGAGCTCAGCAGCCCTGTAGAATACAATAGTGATTCCTGTGAAATAAATGACCAGTTAAAGACAAGAACAAGAAAAAAAATTAAATATCAAAATACTCTGTGTATGTATGTACTGTATAGTGAAGAATGTTAGGGTATCATGGATTTTTACAAGTTGAAAAACATGTTGGAGAGAGATGTGGCAAAGGGTACAGCAAACAGAACTGGGAACAAGGAGGAATGGGACGTCTTTTGCAAATTAAGAAATCAAGAAACTCAAATGTAAAGAATGTAAATAAATGTAAAATAAATGAATGTTAATATGACTATAAAAAATGTGGAGTACACTCAATGAAACAATGGATAGAAAACCAAGTCAAATTCGTTCTTTTACTTGTACAGGTGACTCATTTTTAGCTATTTTTAAACCATATGAAATTGGAAATTATTTCAATGATTTTTTCATAAATAAAGTTGATAAATGAAGAGAAGAAATGTTTTTTGGCAGAATCAGTTTGCCACATCTTTAATATCAGTATTTTAAAAGGATTTTCCTTTAGTTTGGAAAGATGCAAAGGTTATTCATCTACAGAAAAATACAGCACTGGCTTAATATTCATAATAATCGACCAATAAGTTTGCTACCAGTTCTTAGCAAAGTATTGAAAATGATAGTTATAGCCATTTTAATGATTTTTTCCCTGTTATAGCGCCACCAAGTGGCCAATCGTTGCATATATTGCGAACATTTTTGTTCCTCTTAGTGACCGTGAATTGAAATTTAGAATTTTTTTATGATTATTGATAGTCACTCTCCAGATAATATTTCTGCACTGGTTTGGTTCCAATCAGGGGCATCCGCAAATCCGAGGCATGCAGTTTGTCCGCCTTGAGGATTCCAACGATATAAGACACTTGAGCCTAACGGTTCTGATCTACATCTTCCATCACTCACTCGCTTCAGGTATCAGCTGTGTTTCATACATATGTGGACTGATGTTTGATACGAAAAATAGATTTGTAATAATGTCTGCGTGAAAAATATTTACAGCAAAAAATAACATGGAGTGAATAAGCGCGTCTTTAATTCTCTGATGCTCGATATGAAATGATGCTGTCACAAAATCCTGACTTTATTAGAATGTGTGTCAATGTCAGAGTTTGATCTGTGTGAAGGAAACACCCCAGGTGAATATGATATATATATATATATATATATATATATATATATATATATATATATATATATATATATATATATATATATATATAATCACCAGACTTCATCAGTTGATTGATTACATTGATGAATGCAAAAAAATATTGTTGTATTAAGTTTTCTGAAATTGTATATTTAAAGATGCAAATGATGCGTTATCTAATTAAGTAGGCCTATGCGCTAATTTGCATACCTTTCTAAAGCAAAAATCTGAACATTGGATGAAGTCATTGAACAAACCCCTGTAAAACCCTTCAGAATATGGATAAGAATAACACTACAGTTTGGTTGACAGTGAAAAACACTGTTTTTAGTGTCTTGCCTTTACGAGTTTGACATTGATCCGTTCTGCAGATTGTACAGGATTTTGTGTTTAGCAGTTTAATAAATGATTATTAGTATTTATTTATTTATTGTATTTTATTTATTTTTATTGTCAAATATAATTCCGTCTAAAGGTTTATGGAAGAAAATAAATGTACAATGTTTAGGGGAGAGCGGGGCACAACACTTTTGGACTTTATCAGTTTGTGTAAATGGTTCAGAGTAGGCTATTTTTTACTTTATTTTTCCCACTTTAATTTCCCACGTCTAGTACAATTATGTGATTTTGTTTTATTAATACAGTGTAGGCCTACTTTTTTTACAATATAACATGACCATATTAAAAAAAAAAATACAAGACAAACTAAAATATTTTTTCAATAAAATACAATTAACTTTTTCATATAAAATAATAGCATTTTAATAATTCAAAATAAACTTTTTTTTTGTTTTTTTAGTTTATCATCGAACACACCGGAAAACACAGTTATACAGCATAGTTAAAAACTAATAATAATTAATTATTTCTGAGAGCGCGCTCGATAGTGCGCGAGAGAGACCGAGTGACACTGTGGTTCTATTTAGGGACGAGTCACACTAGAGTTTGGTTTTTGAATAATAAGTTATAAATATGAAGTTAACCGAGAAGTTTTTGTTTACTGACCAAAAGAGAGAAGTAAGCTATAGGCTACATCCTGCTAATTCAGTGGTAAGAATGTAATTGTTGTTTTTATTTTGTTGTCCATTTATCGAACTGACATGCCTCTTATATAGTAATTTTATATAACTATATACAATTGACTAATGCTCGGACACACTCGGTCTCTTTCGCGCGCATGTCGCTCGCGTGCAGACCATAGACGGTCTCTCTCACGCACTGTCAAGCGCGCTCTCGGAGACACTCGGTCTCTCTCTCGCGCATGTCGCTCGCGTACAGACCATAGACTGTCTCTCTCGCGCATGTCGCTTCGCTTTTGTCCAGTCCGGAGCCTCATATTGTTGGTAGGACGGCGAGCGCACACTGTGATAGACGAGCTGCTCTCAAGCCTGGTTTCACTGTGAGAACATGCCGCTCTCCGCTCTTTGATCGCGTTCTTCTCAGAGCGACTCCGCCCCTCGCGCTCTCCCCTTTCCTTTCGCTCTCGAGCCTCGGATGAGGAAACGGTGGAGTCGAGGGTTGAGCAGACGTCAGTGAGATAACGCCGGCTCAGATCCTCCATTGAGAGAGATGTCGCCGTCGCCTGTGCTGTTAGCCCACCCAGACCAGCGGCCTCGTCTCTTTCGGCGGATCGGAGGAGGATCTTAATGATGACTCCCTGTCATTGGCGGCTTCGGACGCTGTTATGTTACAATATGTCAGTCAAATGAACCCTCAACTTCAATTCAGCCTATATATCCAAACAATGACACGACACTCATACCAGTTTTACAGTTTTAGTAAAGTTATAACTCTGCACTTTTATGCTCTGCATCGGTCATTTATACTTTGATATTTTTGTGCAATAAAACATAATCATAAGATAGGCTATAAGATAAAGCAAACTAGTATTTTTTCCACTGTATCTATTTGGCTACATTTGTTGCCCAATTAAAAACATTTTAAACTAGACAATTCATTATGAATATTTAGTTTGGGATAATTTGTCTAATTTGTAACACAAATAGGAGTTTGTATTTGCATTTTTATTATTATTAATGTTTCCCAGATGTTGCAGTAATATCAACACTTACTTTCACTTTCATTATTTCATCAGTGACAATAGCGCCCTCTTGTGCCCTACATATTCAAATAATGTCATTTCTGCATGTCATTATTTTGTTACAATTTATATGAGTTTCTTCTGAACTGTGATGCTTTCTGGGAGGAAAAGATTGAAATTAAGGTTATTTGTTGAAAGCTTCATATTTTAAGGGGTAATTTTCACTGGTTTAAATGCACATCACTACACATTTTCCACGTATGTTTAAATGTTTGTTCTACGACACAATATCAATAAACTGCAGTCATTTGGTTCTTTAAAACATTTCTCTCCTGTTTTCAGCACTGAAACATGAACAGAATCAATAAAACATGTGCAGAGATTCAGACCTATCTGTACTGTAGAAGTTTGGTACAATTCTGGGCATTGTTAGTATCGGGTAATTTGCCAGATACAGCCTTGGATCCATTAGCGCCTGCACTAAGCCATCTGGCTGATATCTCTAAATATGCTCTAACTTTAATAATGTTCAACCAAGGGAAAAAAGGCTTCTGGGGGGTGTTGGGCTCGAGGTCATGGTGCAAAGGACTCTAGGTTGATTTTACACTGAACCGTCCCTTTAAAGGGTACAAAAAAAAACTTGAATTATTGTTTTGTTGACTTCTAAGTGACATCAGGGCCGTGCACAGACATTTTGAGGGGCAGTTGCCTAAACCAAAAAAGGGGCACTAAGGGGGTGGTTGCTTGTTGACACAAATTATCCAGTTAGTACAAAAGAGAAGACAGAACACGCTCAAATACATGTTAGACTTTATTGTAGATGTTTTGATAAGGAAAGATCTTCATAACCTCATATTTTATGATGTCTTTTTCAGAAGATCAGAGCGTCATTCTTGTCCACATGCATTACGAAGTTTAGTTTTCACCAGCTTCAACTTCGAGAATGGGCGTTCAACAGTGGCTGTTGAGACAGGTAGTGTTGCAAAGATTTTCAGCAGCTTAAAAAGTGTATGTACCCTAGGTGTATGTAATGTATGTACAAAAGTGTATGTACCCTAATGTACCCTAATGAATAACAAACGTGTTACAATCATATTTAAATACTTAAATACAATTGTTAGGCTTAGTGCTAATTCAATTTATGTTCTTGTAATATAATTACTCTTCCATTCAAATAATTTAATGTCTATCTTTCTTGTTATCAAAAAAAGAGCACATTTGATTCATTGTAAATGTAATGGAGTGAATCTCAAACTGAGAGAAAGAAAGGCTGGGAATTGAACCCATGATCATCATCTAGTGGTGAACTACAGGATTCACTCACCTGTTGTCTGTATCATCATCAGTCTGACAGATGAACCACCCTTTTCTCTGAAGACATCTGACAACACACTGAATCTGATTATTACATATTATTATATCATTTTTAGACGGTTAAGATACTGCAATCTGATGATGAAGGTGAATATGATGACATGAACTGAGATCAGTCTGGACTCACCTGAAGATGTTTTTACACAGTATGAAACAAATCAAGAGCAGAATCATGATGATGATGATGAGAAGAACAGAAATCCACCAGAACTGATCTATACAAGCCATTCACAAACAACAAAATAATACAGCTGATCCCCTCAATTAATGAACCAATGAAATCAGCTGATCTATAATGATTAATCAATATTAAAGTTTATGTTTAAAGCTCTTGATGTTTTACCTGAGATCGGGAGAGACGGAGTCACTTCATTCACATCTTTAAAACACACCACGATCACAAATATCAGACAATATGACAGAAAACATTCACACTGGATTGAGTCTGAATCAGTGTTTTATTAGTGAATTAGACACACGTTTATCAGCTGAAACTCACCTGAGTTTGGAGTCGCTGCAGTTTCATTCCTCACTGAAAAACACATTCACAATCATCAAGATTCTCTTACAGGAGATTCAGTTCAACACAGAGTCTGATTCAGGACACACTGATGTTTTACACAAGAGTCTCTCTCACCTCTGAACAGGGTCTCCATACTAAACTGTGATGAAAGAAACAAAACATTAAAGCAGCATTTATAGAGTTTCATTAAGGAATAAATATGAATTATTGTTTGTTTAGTGTTCTTATGAACTGCAAGTCTAATGATTCATAATTAAATCAAAATAACATTATCATAATTGCTGTGTGTTTAAATAGAGTGGTGCAGGTATGACGTTACTAGGATTAGTTAGTCTTCCTAGAATTGTCCGGGAAGCAGACACACTCTGTCAGTTTAAATCTAGTCTATATATATATATATATATATATATATATATATATATATATATATATATATATATATATATATATATATATATATATGTGACCCTGGACCACAAAACCAGTCTTATGGGTATTTTTTTTTAAATTGAGATGTATACATCATCTGAAAGCTGAATACATAATATTTCCATTGATGTATGGTTTGTTAGGATAGGACAATATTTGGCCGAGATATTGTAAATCTGAAATCTGAGGGTTCAGAAAAATCGAAATATTGAGAAAATCGCCTTTAAAATTGTCCATTTCTATTGGCGATAGTGCTGCATCCATTCACAAAAAATAAATGTTTTATATATTTAAGATGGGAAATTTACTAAATATCTTCATGGAACATGATATTTACTTAAAGGGACTATGTGTAGCTTTTTAGGTATTTTATTATCTAAAGTCTATATTTTTATTCATAAATATGCCCTCAATGGTGTACAAATACCTATGCCAATGTTCAGACTAATCCTCGTAAACGAAGAATTTATTATCTTTATATACATGGGACGGGTAGGTCCACGGAGGCTTCCATGTAGTTCCGCCATCTTGAAAAACTATAATAGCAGAGAGGGACAAAAAGTACTAGGCCAACGCGTTTCCACAACGCGTTTCGTTCAGAGCCAGCGTCACGTGACTGAAGCCAGCAGAAGCGGAGGAGCAGAGCAGTGAGAGGCGCTTGTCACTGCACCGGCAAGTTTAAAAGGCTGCACTGCACGGTTATTTATACACCGTTCATTCATACATATGCTGAGTCACAGGATAAGGAGTCCTCGTCGTCGAAAAAGTCCAAAATAGATCGTAAAAGGAAACGTGACCGGAGATTACAAAAACAAGGGTTAATGTCGGGATAGCTAACGCAGGAGAAAGCTTTCAAAAGAGACCCTGAAGTTGCCTGCTTTCTTCTCGACAGGTAAGTCAATGTTACGGTCTTAATTACAAGCTTTTTTTTCATTGCTTGGTTGTGTACTTTATTATATAGACAGTAGAACATTTATAGTTAAAAGTTAAACAGGCTCTTTGATGAATAGCAGCTATTGAGTAAAGTAACGTTAGAGAAGGCTCTGATGATGATGATGATGATGATATCTAACAATGCACATACTTCAAAAAATATAACGAGTAAAGGCGGCATTACTACTAATTACCATAGTTAATGTTTTTCACAGTCAGTAATTGATAACTGTAACATTCTTTTTTCGTTGTTTCAAGTTTCAGTTTGTTTTAAATAACAAACATGTTCACCCGAAGAAAAACTCGAAGTGCTATTATAAGACATCCTGTCATAGCTTTTTGGTACATAACGGCTACCGTAGATGCAACGCGCATTTGAAAAAGTGAGGCGCTGGAGAGCATTATTCGTTTGAATGCAAAATACAATTTCACCACTAGATGGGAGAAATTCCTACACAATGTCCCTTTAATATCCTAATGATTTTTGACATAAAAGAAAAATCTATAATTTTGACCCATACAATGTTTTGTTGGCTATTGCCACAAATATACCCGTGCGACATAAGACTGCTTTTGTGATCCAGGGTCACATATATATATATATGTTTAATCCCATACACAAAAGAAATATATTTGAAATATATTTTCAGTATATATTTGGGAATATATGCAAATATTAGAAATTGGCCCAATTAATATATTTTACACTTAACAGCATATATTTTTGTTATATTTCAGAATATATTTCAATGTATTTGGAATATATGCCACATATATTTTGACACATTTGGGGACCCATACAGAAAAAAATACATTGAAATATATTCTGAAATATAACAAAAATATATGATGTTAAGTGTGAAATATATTTATTGGGCCAATTTCAAATATGTGCATATATTCCAAAATATATACTGAAAATATATTTCAAATATATTTCTTTTGTGTATGGGATGCCTATTAGTCTCCTCAGGTGTCTCTGGTTAACCACGCCCCTTGTTATCTTGTTTAGCTTGTTTGCCTCTGTACTTAAACCCTGTGTCTTGTGTCAGTGTTTGTGGGTTCTTGATATTGTATGTTGGTTGTTCTGTTCCCTAGTCTGAGTCTGTTTAAATAAACTGTGCTGGATGTGGATCTGGATTCTGCCTCTGCTTCAACCTCAGTGTTACAATAAAGAGCCTGTAAAAGAGTTCACGTTCAGCGTGATGACGTTTAATCTCCTCGACAGCCTCTGTAGTCCCATTTAGCCACTTATTAGCATTAGCCTTTTTCAAGACACATAACAGCTTTAAAAACATCACGAGTGGGTAATACTGATGTATTTTATGTCGTGGAATAAAACGTGAAAGTTTTCAGCCATTTAACCAAAACTCCATTAAAAAAACTTAAAGTGCTAAAATGCAACTCGCTTCCGCGACTTGGCCTACAGAGAGATTTCATTCCTGCACCACTCTATATGACAAGTTAACAGAGGAATGTTGAGAGAGAGAGTTGATTTACTCCACTAGAATGACACTGAATCTCATGACGAAGCTCCTCCACACAGCGAGACGTGACGAGACGATCAGATGAGACTGAAATACCAGGATCCATCAGTGTTTCAGGATATGATGGATCTGCTATCAGACGCCCATCCTGAACACACCAAACACAAGAAGATCAAGTGTGAGTGTGTATGTGTGTGTGAGTGAGTAGCTATGTATAATAGTGTAGTTTGAGGACAGAAACACACACACGCACACACCTCTGAATACCAGCTCTGATCACAGTCGGGAATATTGGTTAGATTCAGTATATTAGACTGAAGTCTGTATTCAAACCCGCCGTCAGTCTGAATCTCTGCACATGTTTTATTGATTCTGTTCATGTTTCAGTGCTGAAAACAGGAGAGAAATGTTTTAAAGAACCAAATGACTGCAGTTTATTAATATTGTGTTGTAGAACAAACATTTAAACGTGGAAAATGTGTAGTGATGTGCATTTAAACCAGTGAATATTACCCCTTAAAATATGAAGTTTTCAACAAATAACCTTAATTTCAATCTTTTCCTCCCAGAAAGCATCACAGTTCAGAAGAAACTCATATAAATTGAAACAAAACGATGACATGCAGAAATGGCATTATTTGAATATGTAGGGCACAAGAGGGCGCTATTGTCACTGATGAAATAATGAAAGTGAAAGTAAGTGTTGACATTAACATCTATGGGAAAACATTAACAAAAAATGTAAATACAAACTCCTATTTGTGTAAAAAATTAGTCAAATTATTCAAAACTACAGATTCATAATAAATTGTCTAGTCTAAAAGATTTTTAATTGGGCAACAAATGTAGCCAAATAGATACAGTAGAACAAAACACTAGTTTGCTTTATCTTATAGTATCTTATGATTATGTTTTATTGCACAAAAATACCAAAGTATAAATGACCGATGCAGAGCATAAAAGTGCAGAGGGATAACTTTACTAAAACTGTATAACGTTATTGATTATGACAGTTAAGAGTAGAACATTTGACTGTGAAAATAAATTGAGCGTCAGTCAGTGAGATCTGAGTGAAAAACTTGTTTTTCTTAAAAAAAAAATGTTACCCCGTTTCCTACCAAAAATATGTTAAGCATATAAAATAAACATATTTAAACCATGATCGGATTCTAGTCAAAATTTGTAGAAAAAAAAAAAAAAAAATACTCCGGAAACTCGCTGGGCTTCAGCGCGTGTTAAATAGGCTATGACATCACGACAATGTAGTTTTTCTGAAATGAGATTTGCTCGAAAGAAGGATTAAAGGAAGATGAAAGAAAGAAAGATGAAAAAAGAATGAAAGGAGGCGGATCATTAGAGATTTTTTTTTATTTATTTTTTTATTAATTACAAAATCTGAATACAACAAAATGGCACAAGTCAGTTATTATACCAAGAAATTACAGGCATGAAAGGCTCAACACAAATAAAGGAGAAAATAAATAAATAAAAATAAATAGATTAAATTAAATTAAAACAGGTTATACAATACTAACAACTTATACAATTTTATCGCACTTCGATTTTTCATTTTTGAGAGGGCATCTGAGAAGTATTTTAATTCGTTTCTAAATATAATAAATAAAGGAGGGGATTTAAAGAATCTACATTTATGTATAAAGTAATTAGCTAAAAATATAATGTTGTTAATTAAGTCAAATAATCTACAACTATCATTGGTTATTCCATACATTATATTTTGCAAAGTGAAGGTGAAACCATCAGCCACCACCTCTTTTTCTATCATCCAGTCCTGTAATGTTATCCAGAAGGATTTAGAAAAGTCACATGAAAAAAATATATGTTCTGTATCTTCAGAGAGACAATAACACAGATGACAAGGCACGTTTTCAAAACTAAATTTTAAATTCAGAAATTTATTGGACGGATATATATCATTTAGAATCTTAAAGTGTGTCTCTTTTGCTTTGGGGGGAAGAGGAAATCTTAAATAAGCTGTTCTGAAATATGTGACAGTATCTTTATCAAATGTATGATCTAATTTATTTCTTAAAATTTGACAGGGGTAGCAGGATTGGATGATAACTTGTCTTATGTATCTGTTAGTGCAAACTAGTTTATTTTCAAATTCAATATCACCAACATATAGCGACGGAAGAACTGGCGTGATTTTTGAGTATGATAAAGAACACTTCAATAACATTTTTATTCCAGAGGGTATTGCATTGATAACTGTAAAAAACTGTTTTGGATGACAGGCAAATCCGTGTTTTAGAGTGAAGGCATTGTAATCCAAGATGTTACCATTCTCATCCATTAGGTCCATTACAGACCAAATATTCCTGCTTAACCAGTCCTCGTAGAATAGAGACTTGTTTCTATGTAAAATGTATCTGTTATTCCACAAAGAAGTATTGTGGGGTGTAAAATTATGTTTATGTGCCAGTTTCCAAAATAATAAAACTTGTTGGTGGAATGCTGATAGCTTCATCGGGAGTTTGGGTAAATCATAGTCACATTTGAGTAGAAAGTGAATTCCACCCAGTTTACAAAATAAAGCTGAAGGCACAGTATACCAAAAGCTATCAGTGTTACATAAAAACACTTGAAGCCACTTAAGCTTTAACAAAATATTCATACTCTCAAATTCAATCACATTCAAACCACCTTGTTCATATGGCTTGATAATATCAGATTTTTTTATATAATGGGTTTTGTGCTTCCAGATAAAATCATACATTCTTTTATTACTTGTTTTTATAATAGCTGAAGAGGGAGCTAAAGCAGAGGCAGGATAAATCAATCTAGATAAGTATTCAATTTTGGATAGAAGAATTCTTCCAAAAATTGAAAGATCTCTCTGCAACCAGCAATTCAAGATTTTATTCGCTTTTTGTAACTTATTTTCAAAATGATCCTTTATGCAAGCCTTCAAGTCTCTGGTAATTGAAATACCTAAATATTTCACGGTTTCTTTCACTGGAATATTAAATAAAGAAGTAACTTGATTAGGGTGAAGTGCCATAAGCTCACATTTGTCCAAATTCAATTGAAGTCCTGAAGCCTTAGAGAAGGAATTAACTAGAGAAATAGCCAGAGGGATTTGGTCTTTGTTTTTAAAAAATAATGTTGTGTCATCTGCTAGCTGACTGATTGCTAAAGTTTTTCCAAATACATTTAATTTCTTCACTGATAAGTCATGCCTAACCAAAGTGGACAGCATATCTGTAGCCAAAATGAATAAAAGAGGGGATAGCGGGCAGCCTTGCCTTATTCCACGACTAATCGGAAATCTTTGTGTAGTACCAAAAGGAAGAGAAACTGAGCTGTAGTGAGCTGTAGTGAACCAAAATGCTGTAGTGAATTAAAGAGAAAAGCATGTTCTATCATGTCAAAGGCCTTCTTAAAGTCTAAAAATAAAATTAATCCATCATCCTCTATCAAGTGACTGTACTCCACCAAATCCATAACTAATCTGATATTATTATGAATAGATCTTCCTTTAAGAAAGCCTGATTGTGACTCGTTGATTAACTTATTTATGCCCTCTTTTAATCTGTTAACATATATATGTGAGAAAATTTTATAATCATTGTTGAGCAATGTAATTGGACGCAAGTTATCTACATATCTCTGGTCTTTATCTGGTTTAGGGATTAAGGTAATCAAACCCTGATTCATAGTGGGGGCTAAAGATTCATCTTCTATAGATTCAACAAAAGCATTAAATAACAATAGTTTAATATCATTCCAAAAAAATGTATAAAAGTTAGCTGTGAGGCCATCAGGGCCAGGAGATTTGTTTATCTTAAGATTTTGAACTGCTAAATCAAGTTCTTCAATACGCAAGTTAGCATCACAATGATCTCTCCAATCATTGTCAATATGAGGAATGAAATTTGTTATTTTATCAAAGAAATCATTGCACTCTATTGGGGAGAAGTTGGAAGAATACAGGTCACTGTAAAATTGATGGATTTTCTTACTTATTAGAGAAGGTTCCGTGCTTTCAGTACCATTTATCATTAATGATAGGATTGCATTGTTTCTAAATTTGAGAAACTCCCATCTGGCTTTATGAGAATTGAAGTTACTATTTTTAACTTCTAAAATTAAATATTTTACTTTATCACAGAATCTCTTATTATTAAGTAAATCAGAATTGAATTTCCAATATCCCTTATTTCTTGAAGTGTTGCGGTTCGGTTTAACTGATAGATAAATGGTACAGTGGTCCGTCAAAGGCGCTGCTGAAATAGCGCAGTCTTTAACAAATAGAAAGAAGTTATCTGAAATAAGCCAATAATCAATTCTTGACATGCTGGAAGCATTAGGTCTTATCCAAGAGAACTGTCTGAGATTAGGATTGAGATATCTCCACACATCTATCAATTTAAGATTAGTACAAAAATGGGAAATTAAAGGATTTGGCCGAGAAGTATTGCTTTTGGGTGGATGTCTATCATGCGTCTCATCTGGTACCATATTAAAGTCACCACCTATGACAATATTATCTGTTGGGTATAATCTCTTTAAATCAGAGATTACAGAAGATACCTCAAGTAGTAGATTTTGATTCAGTTTAGAATTATTGTGGCCATATATATTAATTAAAATGAAAAAAATATTTTCAATGTCTAAAACTACCGCTAGCCAATGTCCACTGAGATCAGATCTAGAAGAAATTATTTTCCCTGGACAATTATTAAATAAAATTGCAGCTCCTGCCGAGTGGGAGGATCCATGGCTAAATAAAATTGTATCTCCCCATTGACTGGACCAAAAAGCAGCATCAGTTACAACAGAGTGCGTTTCTTGTAGAAAAATACAGTGAGAGCCACTACCTTTACAATATAAGAACATTGCCTTTTGTTTGACCTTGTTTTGAATGCCCCTAACATTTAGTGACATGAACGACAACGGCAATTTAACTGGAAACATTTAAAACAAAAATAAAAAAAGAGAAAGGGAAAATATAAAAAGCGAAAAGTGTGCAAGCACTTGTATGAGAAAGAACAGAAGTTTCACCAGGTTGTGTAGCCACGAACCTAGAACATACCTCACAACCTAGAGTCTCTCCAAACAGTCATATCTCACACCATCCTACCCATAAACAGTTCGAGTACACGATTATGTCGAGTCAATGCGTCTTCCTTCTATGTAACCGAACGGTCCTCTGTAGTACGCTTTCTTTCCTGCTTTATGCGCCTGATCGATCAAAGGCCACAGCGCAGCACGGGCCAGCCGGTCCTCCTTCGTAAAATCCTCCGTGAATCTGACTCCGCGATCCCGACAAACTGATGAGTTCTTAGTTGATTTCCACATTTCATCCCTGTACTTCCTCATGGTAAACTGCACAATCATCTGCCTTGGTTTCCCCGGTTCCTTCTTTCCGATTCGGTGCACTGTGTCAACGACGTCTTCTAATTTCTGCACAAGATGCGGAGCGATTTCAGCAATAAGACCAATCACCTCCCGACGGGGATCCTCTTCAGGCCTCTCCTTCATGCCGTTGATCCGGAGGTTCCATCTTCTTTTATATCGCTCGAGTTCAGATGTTCTGTTCTCCAGGTCTTTGTGTGATGTTGTTAAATTCAGCAGCGATTTTCTCGTCTCTTGGCACTTTTCTTTGCATTCTTTAATTTCCGCGGCATTGAACTCTACAGCCTTGGAAATCTCTGCGATCATGACACTGTTCCTCCGCATTTGATTGGCCATTTCTTCAAATTTTTCGTCTTGTGAGTCAAAACGAGCTGTCAAAGAAGTGATGGCTTGCAGCAGAGTTGCATTGGTGACGTCATCTTCGCAGGATCTTATTTTTTTCAAGGTGTTTGCTTTAGTAGGGGTTAAATGGGACGAGTCACGACGTTTAACTGCAGGATCGGTCTGTACCTCCATCTCTGAATCGACTGAGACCGGAGTTGGAGTCGAGCCATGAGCCGGAGGGATGATAATCTTCGGATGAGTAGATTGCTGTGAAGATTTTCGCATTTTGAGGACTCAAAACACACCCGGACTATTTAAATTATACTTTAGGTAGGTGTAAATGAGACTTTTGTACTTTTCAAAACAAAATCGGGAGATTAACTAGGCAGCTCGGTACAAACACATGTGTTCAGCCCGCCATCTTAGCCGGAACTCCACGCGGTCTGTAACTTTAGTGCCAATTATTATCACGGATCATTAGAGATGAGAAACTCCCAATAAACGCAATCCGCGAATAAGGGGCGCGCCACGAGTCACGATCTTGTCAGTTCTTCGTGAACTTCTGGGAGGAACGGTGCAGATCGCTGGTGAGGAGCCGGCAGGAACCACTCGTCCAGGCGGCTCGTTCAGGAGAAGCCCAGTGAGACCGAGCTCCTCGAAAGCTTCGACAGGACTCGGATAAGCTCGAACGAGACGAGGCCGCTCGCATCGCACGAGGGCCGCTGGTCCTATGGGGTGAGATTTCGGTCACAATTCTGCGCGCGCAAGATCACATTTTGAGCGTGCAAAAGGCCATTTCGCACGCGCGTGAACTGAGTTTTGCGGAGAAATGTTCGTCTCGCAGATAAGAAAACATTGCGAGCGAACGAAAATCAATTTTGCATTTAAAATAAGTATTTGGATGTGCGCGGACGTTCTCTTTCGCGTGTGCAAAGTTTCACTTTCTTGCTCCTTTCATACCAGCCGTGAGCGCTCTCTAAGCGCAGACGGCTCGCTTGCTCAACACAACCCAGCGTTAACAATATGCCATAATTCCAGCCAATCAGAGACGAGACTGCTAAATTCTGATTGGCTGGCTTGAAAACCAATCACAAGACTCCCTGCATCACCGACTGCGGAAGAGAACTAGTGCAGTTGAGTAAAGTTGGCAGTAAATTCACAGATTCGAACTTCCCGGGTCAATAACTCGTGAGCTAAACGTTGTTACTGCACAAATAACACCTCTTTTTAATCGTAGTAATGTAGACAAGCAGCTACAACCTAATTTTCCTCCAAACGAGCTTTCCCTCGCAGTGGACAAAATACATTGATCTCTATGCGCAGGCGGCAGCGAGACATATCCGAAGGGACCGTCTGAAAAGTGCAAAACCCGAAAAGCGTTACTACGAAAACAATCAATAACTTCACTGTCACACACTATAGTGTCATCAAATTCAGTTCACACATCACTGCTGTTCTGATGGTTATACTACAACACTTATTTTGTATAAATATCGTTTTGCATATTTTTTATGATTATTATTTATGAAAAATATTCAAAAACTTCACTGTAATTCACTGTATTGTTGGCAAATTCAGTTCACACATCACTGCTGTCCTGATGGTGGTTATACTACAAGACTTATTTTGGGAAAAATACAGATTTTAAATTGTATATACTATTGTAAATGTAGAAGTTTTATGATTTTTATGAAAAATATTCAATAACTTTACTGTAATTCACTGTATTGTTGCCAAATTCAGTTCACACATCACTGATGTCCTGATGGTTATACTACAACACTTATTTTGAAAAAAAATAAAAAAAATAAAGTTGTATATACAATTGTAAATTTATGATTTTTTTTAATGATTTTTATGAAAATATTCAATAACTTCACTGTAATTCACTGTATTGTTGCCTAATTTAGTTCACACATCACTGCTGTCCTGAAGGTTATAGCCTACTACAACACTTATTTTGGAAAAATATATATTTTAAATTTTATACAGTTGTAAATGTATAAATGTTATGATTTTTATGAAAACTATTCAATAACTTTACTGTAATTCACTATACTGTTGCCAAATTCAGTTCACACATCACTGCTGTCCTGAAGGTTATACTACAACACTTATTTTGGGGAAAATATATTTTAAGTTGTATATACAATTGTAAATGTATAATTTTTATGATTTTTATGAAAAATATTTAATAACTTCACTGTAATTCACTGTATTGTTGCCAAATTTAGTTCACCCATCACTGCTGTCCTGATGGTTATTCAACAATCGAATCTGTGAATTTACTGCCAACTTTACTCAACTGCACTAGTTCTCTTCTGCAGTCGGTGATGCACGGAGTCTTGTGATTGGTTTTCAAGCCAGCCAATTAGAATTTAGCAGTCTCGTCTCTGATTGGCTGGAATTATGGCATATTGTAACGCTGGGTTGTGTTGAGCAAGCGAGCCGTCTGTGCTTAGAGAGCGCTCACGGCTGTATGAAAGGAGCAAGAAAGTGAAACTTTGCACACGCGAAAGAGAACGTCCAAATACTCCAAATACTTATTTTAAATGCAAAATTGATTTTCGTTCGCTCGCAATATTTTCTTATCTGCGAGACGAACATTTCTCCGCAAAACTCAGTTCACGCGCGTGCGAAATGCCCTTTTGCACGCTCAAAATGTGATCTTGCGCGCGCAGAATTGTGACCGAAATCTCACCCCATACCGACCAGCCAATAGCGCGCGAGTGAGTCTCAGCACTGTTATGGCTGTGCGAAGCACTGCGTTACTTTATAAAGGCTTCAGTATTCGGAGAAAAGGAGTTTCCCATCGCGTCTAGCAAACGCAATATGAAGGACCGCTCGAAAGTTTCTGCACGGCATTCCCTTCAGTGCATCAGATATCATTATTTTATATTCCTGTTCAGCACTTCTGTGTCAGTGGAGGTGCTGTAATATTTAATTTAATAATTTTATTCACATAAATAACCAACACACCTGCCTAAAAATGTCAGTGAATTGTGAAGAACTCGATCGACAGATTGAAGCTCAAGTCTGCAGGAAGAAATTAAATTTGAATAAATAGAAATAGGATTAAACACGGCTATACTGTGTACACATTCATTAGCATATGTAGCCACTGACACAATTTCTAATAAAACTTCTTCTAAAACAGGATTTCTAAATATATTTTTTCACAGGCGAGTTAAATATCGTGCATCAGACAGTGTGTTGTGGAGAATCGCTTATTTGCAGAATCGAGTGAAAAGAGTCACACGTAATTTCACGCAGGTTATAGAGCGAGTCCCGCCCAGCTCGTGAACAGAACCAGAGTCAGAGTTGAGTCAGTGCCTGAAGATAACGATGAACTTGGTGGAAGAGCAGGAGACTGACTGAAACATGTCGGGGGAAAAGAAAACATAAATCAGGGAACCAGAAACGCCATGAAAAGAAGGAGAGGGAGGCCATGAGAGGTCACGACACATTGCATTATGCTCAATAAAACACGAATACAACTTGAATGAATACAATTATTAGATGTATTTATATAAAATTATTAGATGTATTTATATAATATTACCGGTTCCATATTATCTTTATCAGAAAATAAGACAATAAATTATTTTCTTTTTTTAATGTGACTGCATTCTTGTCCATTTCTAAATGTTTACTTTTTGATTTATGAATTATAACAGACTAATTGAAAAAAAAAAACATTATTTTGCTGTTACTTTTTTTTTATTGTTTTTATTATTTAACAATTTCTTGTTTTTGTGAATTTGTATTACTAGCTGTAATGTTTACATTTTAACTTTTAGAATAAAGGTTTTACAACAACAACAACATCACCATCTTCTGTTATATGTGAGCCTCCATGCTCATCTATTGTACAGTATCTGATATTGGTGGAGGGTGGAATTTCACTTCCATTCTTTCGGGGTATATCAATAATAAAATATACACCGTATTAATAAAACAAACGAAATTAGACGAAATTAATGTGGTGAAAAATAATCACTCTGAAACCTATTGATTTACACAAACTGAGAAAGTCAAAGAGCGTTAGGTTGTGCCCCGCTCTCCCCTAAACATACTTTTTTTTTTCCCCCATGAAACATTAGACGGAATTATGTTTGACAATATTAAACAAATACTACTAATCATTTATTAAACTGCTAAACACAAAATCTTGTAAATCTGCAGAACGGATCAATGTCAAACTCGTAAAGGTGAGACACTAAAAACAGTGTTTTTCACTGTCAAACAAATGATCTCCACTTCAGCAGCTTTACACACACCAGACTTTAGTGTTATTCTTATCTGGACTAGTATATTCTGAAGGGTTTTACAGAGGGGTTTGTTCATATATAATTTTCCTGATTTAATTCCTAAAAAAAATGTGATTTTTATATTTTATTTTTGGCTGTTGACAGTATTTTCTGATTTGTGGAGTGATAAGAGACATCCAAAATCCCCTCTTTAAAAACCTTTGACGCTAATAAATCAAAAAATTAAACAGGAATTTAGAACCTGACTTCATCCAATGTTCTGATTAGATAACGCATAGTTTGCATATTTAAATAATTAAAAGACGCGCTTATTCACTCCATGTTGTTTTTTCGTGTAAATATTTTTCACGCAGACATTCTTGTATTAAAAATCTCTTTTTCATATCAAACATCAGTCCACATATTTATGAAACACAGCTGATACCTGAAGTGAGTGATGATGGAAGATGAAGAGCAGAACCAAACTCTTCCTGTTGATGCTGGATGTGGAGAATCAGCTTTAATGAGCAGAAAAACGTACTCGGTTACTAACGTAACCTCGGTTCTCTCTAGAAGAGGGAACGAGTACTTGCGTAAGAATATCTTACGCTAGGGGAAAACCTCTTTTCCTCGAGATATTGAAGCCAAAAATTATCCTTAATTTTGCAATAATGTAAAACGCATTGCGGCAGCATGCAGACATGGGCGAGACAGCTCGCGCGCCCATAGGCTGCTCTGCGGCAACTGCATCAGCCTATCGATAGAGGCCCCTCATGACGTCAGAACCAATGAGGGCGCTTCGCGCCCAATACGTCATGTCCCGCCGAAAGCGGGTGGGGCTAGGGCTATAAATACGGCCCTGAGAGGCTGGTTTGGTCAGTTTTTTCATCGCTGAAGCGAATCAGAACGTGACGCATGCACGGCAAGATACGCAAGTAGCCTACTCGTTCCCTCTTCTAGAGAGAACCGAGGTTACGTTAGTAACCGAGTACGTTCTCTTACGAGAGGTTCTCTCGTACTTGCGTAAGAATATCTTACGCTAGGGGAACACAGTGTAAAACGCCGTGCGTGCTTGAGACATAACACTAAAGTCCCAAGGGCAGGTGCCCGGGGCTCATATAGTGCCTAATCACAAGGGACTCACAGAGAATCCGGGAAGAGGGGCTGGAATAGCATCATTCCTGTAATATAGAGCTCGGATAAGAGCGTATTCTATCAAGTGTTCCACACAGCCAGGGCGAACACGGCCTGGACTGATAGATATATGGGGGACTTACGCACTGCCCACAGAAGTATATATACGATCAGTGATCGACGCTCTGGCGGTTTCAGCATCCTGAGCCGATAGGATTCGGGCGGGCCATACTGAAAATCTAGACCGAGAGCAATCTAGCTTGTAAAGCGGGGACCTCGAGGTTATAAAACCTTATAAATGTAGACGGGGAGGCCCAGCCTGCCGCCATACAGATATCTTGCAAGGCAATCCCACTGGACCAAGCCCACGACGAGGCCATGCCTCTTGTGGAGTGCGCTTTGACACCTATCGGGCATTGCAGGCCCTTGGATGTGTAAGCTAGCGCTATAGCATCAACTATCCATCTGGATAGACTCTGTTTTGACGCAGCTAGTCCCTTAGAACGTCCGCTGAACAAAACAAAGAGCTGCTCCGTCTGTCTGAAAACAGATGAGCGAGACACATATGCTCTTAATGCCCTAACCGGGCAAAGGAAGCCTGCGTCCCCTTCCTCCTCAGATACCGGCAGGGCCGACAGGGAGATAACCTGTGCCCTAAACGGTGTGTTGAGGGATTTAGGAACATATACGTGCTTTGGTTTGAGTATGACTCTCGAGTCATTCGGTCCAAACTCCATACACGTCGCGCTCACTGAGAGCGCTTGCAAATCCCCTATGCGCTTCACTGAAGCGAGAGCCAGAAGAAACACTGTTTTGAAAGACAAGAGTTTCAGGTCTATTGACTGTATTGGCTCGAATGGGGCACCTTTCATGGCTTCCAGAACCGTGGAAAGGTCCCAAACGGGAACTGAGGGTGGTCTGGGAGGGTTCAGCCTCTTAGCTCCTCTAAGGAAGCGAATGACCAGATCGTTCCTTCCTAATGACTGGCCAAGCGGTGGTTCAGCGAACGCTGCTATGGCCGCCACATAAACTTTGAGCGTGGATGGGGTTCTGCCCCTATCCAGAAGCTCTTGTAAAAAGGAGAGAACCTCTGGCACTCCACAGCGTGAGGGTGAAGTGCCACTCGCTGTGCACCAGCTAGTAAACACAGACCATTTTGAGGAATAGAGCCTCCTCGTAGATGGAGCTCTAGCCTGTGTGATCGTGTTTAACACTCCCGCTGGGAGGTTAACGGGTACCCGTTGATGGCCCACACATGTAGGGACCAAAGCTCCGGGTGAGGATGCCAGATCGAGCCGTTTGCCTGCGAGAGGAGATCCCTCCTCACCGGTATCGGCCACGGGGCGGTACTTGTCAACTGCATCAGGACTGGAAACCAGGCTTGGTTTGTCCAAAATGGAGCGACGAGTAGCACCGGGCATCCGCTCTCCCTGATTCGCTCTAACACCTGGGGTAGGAGCGTGACAGGGGGAAACGCATAGAGCGGGCAGCGGGGCCAGACGTGAGCCAGCGCATCCCTGCTCTTGGAGAAGAATTCCTGACAATGAGCGTTCTCTTGAGACGCAAATAGGTCTATTTTCGCTCTGCCAAATGTCCTCCATAGCATTTTGACTGTCTGTGGATGTAAAGACCATTCTCCTGCCGGCAGATTGTTTCTGGACAGTCTGTCTGGTCCCACATTCAGATGGCCGGGCACATGCGCTGCCCTGAGCGAGCGCAGATTGTGCTGGGCCCAGACCAGGAGGTGTTCCGTCAGCCTGTGAAGGATTCTGGATCTGATACCTCCCTGGTGATTTATGTAAGCTACCACTGACATGTTGTCCGAACGGACCAAGACGTGGCGTCCTTTTATCTGGGGACAAAAACGCCTCAGCGCGTTGTCGACTGCCATCATTTCCAGGCAGTTTATATGCAGAAGCTTTTCCCGTTCCGACCACTGGCCGAATAACGGTCTGCCCTCGAGCAGCGCTCCCCATCCCGAGGTTGAGGCATCCATAGACACCACCTTTACACTCGAGGAAGTCCCCAGGCTTACACCTGACCGGTACCAGTCGGTCACTGTCCAAGGTTTCAGAGCTGCGACGCATTTCTGATCGACCTTGAGGCGCGCGAGACCGGAGGTCCACGCTCTGCGCGGCGCGCGCGCTTTCAGCCAATACTGCAGCGGGCGCATGCGAAGCAGACCCAGCTGAAGCACTGAGGATGCTGAAGCCATGAGACCCAGCATCCTTTGAAACCTTTTGAGCGGGACTAAAGCGCCGTGGCGAAAAAACTCTGTCATGCGCTGAATACTTTGTCTGCGCTGCGGCGACAGCTGTGCTGTCATAGACAGCGAGTCCAGATCTGTGCCCAGGAAAGATATTTTCTGACTGGGAGACAGCGAACTCTTCGCCCAATTGACTGTGAGACCTAAATTCTCGAGGTGATCGAGTAATATGGTCCTGTGTTCTACGAGCTCCGACTGTGATTGAGCTAGAACCAGCCAATCGTCCAAATAATTCAGCACTCGTATGCCTCGGAGCCTGAGGGGTGCGAGCGCTGCATCCATGCACATCGTGAATACGCGAGGTGCCAGGGATAGGCCAAATGGCAGGACTGTGTACTGATATGCCTGGTCCTCGAAGGCGAATCTCAAAAATCGCCTGTGACGTGACGTTATTTGTATTTGAAAATAGGCGTCTTTCAGATCTATCGACATGAACCAGTCCCCTTGGCAAATTTGCGAGAGGATTTTCTTGGTCGTGAGCATTCTGAACCGTCGTTTCAGAAGTGCTTTGTTTAGTCGTCTTAGATCTAGAATGGGTCTGAGACCCCCGTCCTTCTTGGGTACCAGAAAATATCTGCTGTACAAACCCCCTTCGCTCTGAGCTTGTGATAAGGGTTCTATAGCCCCTTTGCTCAGTAACTTCGCTATTTCGGCTCGAAGTAGGTGAGCTACTTCCTTCTTTACCGGAGTCTCGATTCGCGCCGCTTTGCGCTTTGCGCTGTAGCGAATAGCCTCTTTTTATAATGTTCAGCACCCATTCTGATACACCTGGGAGCTCTGCCCACGCTTTCGCGTGAGTGGCTAGGGGTAGAATGATATCTGGGCTCTGGTCGCAATGTAGTGGCGAGCGGAGAGCAACGGTGTGCTGTAACATGAGCGCCGCGTTCGCAGCGTGTGAGACTGGGGGCGCGCTGATCACAGCGGGCAGCCTGCCCGCTCTCAGCTCTTCTGCAGCGGTGCGCTGAGAGAGAGCGAGCGCGGTGAGCCCCGTGGGGTGTAATATGTCTGTGAGCGAATGAGGGCGCGGGACAACGGGCCCATCTATAACGCTGAAAACACCGTCTGTTTGTGCAGACTGTATGTGTGTTGGTTTTGTTTTTACAGAAACCGTGAGACATGTAGCATGTAGTGTTTGTGGGCACTGGGACATGGGCACAATCACTACATTTGGTGCACAACCGACATGAGTCGATTTTATTCGTGCGGGCCGTGTGTGGCGGGCCGTGTCTGTGTGTAGGAATGGGCACTGGGCAGTGGGCATTTTTACTACACTCATAACACCATCGGCCGTGGCCGGAATACCAGAAAATACACTCTTTTTGGGATTTATCTGGGTCGCCGTAAAAACGGCGTTTGTGTGCAGGCAAGCGGGCTGTGCTGCCGACTTGTTTACTGCCGAATACGCTGGAACAGTCGCAATTACTGGAACTGAGCGAGCGAAAATTTTTGGTGGAAGTCCGGCCGCAGCGGGACTTGAACACCGTCGCTTCCGTAGACTGGCCTAGGAAGATTTAGAGGCCTCGGGCTTTACCTCGATCTTTGGCCGTGGCCCGCGCGGCGGCCGGCAGAGCGGGAGCGCGGTCTCTGATCCTTGGGCTGTCGGCGCTGAGGGTTGCGGCTGGGAGCTGCGAGCAGACGGCTGTTTTGAGCGACCTGCTGCGGAGCTTGAGCGCTTGGGCAGGAAATGTTTCATGGCCTGCGATGTTTTCTGAACCTCGTCGAATCTGTCTGCGAAGTCCTTGACAGACGATCCGAAGAGGCCAGCGGGGGAGACGGGGGCGTCGAGAAACGTAGAGCGTTCCGAGTCCGACATCTCCGAGAGCGTTAACCACAGGTGTCTCTCAGCAACGGTGAGAGAAGCCATGTTCCGCCCCATGGCCTGCGCGGCGGATTTAGTGGCGCGAAGGGCGAGATCCGTCGCGCTCCTTAAATCCGTTAGGCTCACAGCTTCCGGTCCTTCCTCGTCCATTTTTCGGAGAAGGTCGGCCTGGAAGACCTGGAGTATGGCCATTGAGTGTAGCGCCGAAACAGCCTGCCCGGCGGCGGTGTAAGCGCGACCGTGCAAAGCTGAGGTAGTGCGGCAGGATTTAGATGGCAGCGCCGTCTTAGCACGCCGTCCAGCAGAGGGCGGGCAAAGATGGGCGGCTACCGCTTCCTCGACGGGAGGAAGAGAGTGGTACCCTTTTTCCTTAGCACCGTCAACTACGGAGAATGCTGCGGAAGCGGGGGTACGCACTCTAGCTGAAAAGGGAGCGCTCCAAGACTTAGCGACCTCTTCATGAAGCTCAGGAAGGAAGGGGGCTGGTCTTGAAGGCTGTGAAGTACGGTCCCTTTGCAGAAAACAGCCGTCCAGGCGGTTGAGTGCAGGCGGCTGGGGCGTCGACCACTCAAGGCCGAGGCTCTCGACGGCCTGCTCGAGGAGACGCATAAGCTCCGCCTCAATGCTGGCTCTCTTCCCAGACGGCGGGTGAGAAGATGGTGCGAGGTCCGCGGAGCTCGACCAGTCCTCACTGCCCGACGCTAGGATAGAGCAACTGTCGTCCTCCACCCGTACGTCTTCTCCGTAATCCTCAATGGCGGCAGACGGCGACCGCTGACCGGCGGTGAGAGACTCGGGTGAAGCAGGCGGCGAAGCTAGCGGGCGCACCGGCGACCTTTCGCGGGATGGAGGAGGTTCAGGGACCCGCTGAGCGCGGCGCTTTTTACGGCGCGGCAGCCCGGCGGGCGAAGACGCAGCTTGGAGAAAGAATGCCCGGCGAGTCCGCAGAGTCACCATAGACATTAACTCGCAGTGAGGGCAGCCGCCCTCGGCGAGCGCGATAGCTGCGTGTTCCTCACCCAGGCAGGAAACACAGATGACATGGTGGTCCCCGTCGCTGAGTGGAGCTCGGCATGAGCCGCAGGAAGAACGAGGCATCTTGAAAAAGACGCTTCGTGCTCTTTTAGGAAATAAGTGGGCGTGTCGCAGCGTCAAACACACACACAGCAATGAAAGGATATAGGTACGCCGGAAAGCGTCAGCAGGAAGGCGACTGAAGGCGGCGAGTTGTCGACCGGCAGCTTCAGATGCAGATAAATCCCGCTGGGTGCTTGAGTCAGACGGCGCGGCTTCCTCTCAGGATCCAGCGATGCGTAGTCCGCTGAAGCAATGAAAAACTGACCAAACCAGCCTCTCGGGGCCGTATTTATAGCCCTAGCCCCACCCGCTTTCGGCGGGACATGACGTATTGGGCGCGAAGCGCCCTCATTGGTTCTGACGTCATGAGGGGCCTCTATCGATAGGCTGATGCAGTTGCCGCAGAGCAGCCTATGGGCGCGCGAGCTGTCTCGCCCATGTCTGCATGCTGCCGCAATGCGTTTTACATTATTGCAAAATTAAGGATAATTTTTGGCTTCAATATCTCGAGGAAAAGAGGTTTTCCCCTAGCGTAAGATATTCTTACGCAAGTACGAGAGAACCTCTCGTAAGAGAACATCCCAGACTTCAACATTTCACGATTCAAAGTAGCTGAATAACTAACCATCTGAGATTTCGGAATAGAGATAAAGGTTAGGATCATAACTTTCAGGAATATTACAGCACAGTGAGTGTATATTAGCACTGTTTGTTTTTGGCATCTGATAGAGCTTTTGGACTTGGAAACAGTCAGACTTAACAAGCATACTATTATTTTTTGTTGTTGTGTTTTTTTTTTTTATTTTTTTTTTTTAATCTTTGCACTTTTGGTGATTTTAGGTAATTTGGTGTTGGTATTTGGCAAAGCTCAAATGCCACTTCGAATGCAATCGTAGAAGTGGATAAATACCTTACAGAGACAAACATAAAGAGAGCTTAAGACCCGAATATACCCCCACCTACAGTATATAAATTGGCATTACAGTTTCTTTGTACCCCGCCTCCTCTGTACCATGTGAAAGAGTGTTCTCTAAGGCTGGGGAAGTACTGTCTAAGAGGAGAAACAGACTCAGCCCCAACACTGTGAAACAACTTTCATTATAAAAATTATTAAAAACTTTATCACCTTTCTGTCATTCCTACAGTTACATAAGCACTATCAGTAACAAGTGCCATAAGCACATTTAATAACAGATGATCCTATCAGACAATGTTCTATTATGTGTGTGTGTGCATGCGTGTATAGAGAGAGAGAGAGAGAGAGAGAGAGAGAGAGAGAGAGAGAGAGAGAGAGAGAGAGAGAGAGAGAGAGAGAGAAGGCCAACATTAAATCTTATTTAATCATATAAGCTTATATTATATTTTATTGTCACACTTTAATGGGAAATGAATTTATTTAATGAACAAATCAAACACAAACATGTAAGGCTTTTATTTGTACACATAACATTGAAACTTGAAACTATGGAGTGTGTTGTGGTTGCTTCATCTGCCAGAGCTTCTAACACAGGCTTCTGACTGCTTTATTTTTAATAAGCACCAGATGGCGCTGTTCTCAACACACTCGAAGCTTTGAATCTTTTCCTGGAACAGTCAGGGGAAAGATTCATGAGGCTTCATTTCCCCATCCCTAAAGTGTATGTATTAAAATGGATCTAAAATATGTACCATATGAACCATAGTTGTAGCTCCCCCCAGTAATTCCACGAGCAAGGTTAAATTCACTTTAACAGCAAACTATAGTCTTTGTATAGATATCACTGTTTTCCACACAGCAACACAATCCACATTAATCACATACAATATAAAAGACAAACTTACTTCATTGGCTGCTTATTACCAAAGGAGAACTTAATCTTGCATCTCGTGATATTTTCTGTAACTTCAGATGAGTAAATTAACTTAAATACTCTTTAGAAATGTGGAACACAGCTTCAACTTGCCATGCGGTGTAGACAACTTCCTGAGTCTTCCTGTGCTTTTCATAATAAAAGTCTCCACTCAAACAGCTCTTTACAAAGCAGTTTCAAATTAAAAGTCTTTAGCAAAATAATTAAATAAACATGAAATATTAACTGACTTCTCTGTCAGTTACATTCCCACCAAAGCACTTTCTTGTGATTTTTGTAACTTAGTGACATAACTTTTAATAAAAAATAGTATGGACTAACCCAAGGAATGGTAGACACAAGGTACGCTTTTAATCTGCTTCAATCAGGGTAACTATTTTCTGGATGGGCCTTTCGAGGTAAGTCGGTTTAGTAACACGTGTAACGCTTGGACCGGATAACTCGAGAGAAATCGAGGGAAGAAAGAGCTTGAAGGCGAAAAAGGCTGTATCACGCACGTTTAATGATAAGTGCACAGGCAATGCAATCCTCTCATACATGAGAGCTGCTCTTTCTTAGCGTCACAAAACTCTACAAATAAAATATACAGGAAAAGGGTAGAGCACGTCTAGCATCTACAATGGTCTTAACTCATTCTTCTCTCACATCTCAAAACAACGTCATCACGCAAAGTACACATCATGAGTGACGTAACCATCTCTCTTAAAGGGCACACTGCACTATAATGTGATAAGCATGAATACACAGTAACGATCGTTACAGATTCCCCCCGGCAAGAAAAGGCTGTCCCAGCCGTACACAACATAAGCACATAACTGGCATACATGTCAGCATGAGCAACACATTACACAGTAGGCTATACCCTCCCAAAGCATTCTCACAGAAAACAAAAAAACCTGTGACAATATACCATATGTGCAAAATACAATTTTCCTTTTTCTTTTGAACATAACCTGAACTTAGGAACCACTTCCAAATGTACATGTTTATATTCCCTTATTATACCAAACATTTCGGAAGATACATTTCAAACATCGCATTCAAACCATCAAACACAATACTACTTAAAATCCAATCTGTCAGTATGATACTCATTAGTCCATCCCCTGTCTGACCAACCAGAAGTAATTCTAGGGGCTAACCTAGGTCTGAGATTGTAACAAGGACTCTCTGGGGCAAAGTCAAAGTCAGGGTGGCATGTACTACCTCTAGACTCAATGTCATGAACAGCGTCAGTGAAGTCGTCACAATCAAAGTTCTCATCGTGTAGAGCAGTGTATGTCTCCTGAGATATGTCCCCATTCAAGTGAGTTGTTTGCTGACATTCATCAGATGCATCAAAGGGCGTTTCAGATGCAGACTGAGGCACATCCATCATGTTACTGTCACACAAGTTTCGAGCGTGGAAAGGCTGCATATTTACAACATGAAAGACTCCAGCATCCTCACCAGTGTTCAACTTTGTAAGCCTATAGTTCACGTCAGACAAAACTTTAGTGACACGGTATAGACCAGAGTACAAGGGTGCTAACTTAGCCGTAAAGTTGGCTAACGCATCCGACTTAGGGTGAGTTCTCACTCTGACAAGGTCACCAACGTTATAAGAAGCTGATCTGCGCCTCTTATCATAGTGCAGCTTTCTTTTTTCGTGACCGGCATCCAGAGCTAACTTGGCATGATGGTGCGCTTCTTTCAGCGACAACCTCAAGCGTTCAGAGTACGGGATTTCAGTCTCCTCCATCCCAATCCAGGCTGGTTGAGTGACCAGATCTAGTGAAGTGTCCAACTCTCTCCCATATAACATCATGGCCGGAGTTTCACCCGTGCTTTCATGAGGTGCAGTCCTTAGTGCAAAGCAAATTTGTGGGATATATCTGTCCCAGGACGCGTGTTTCTCATCCACGTACGCTCTAATGGCTGTTTTGAGAGTACGGTTCACCCTCTCTTTTGCATTAGTCTGCGGGTGATACGCAGTAGTCAGTCGATGTTCAGTTCCCAAGGCAGTAAGCATCCGTCCAAACAGTTCACTCACAAAGGGGGAACCTCTATCCGAAATCAAGTAAGTGGGGGCCCCGTGACGGGAGAAAACTTCACTCAGCAGTTTACTGGCAGCTACTTGAGCCGTGGCTTCTCGTACAGCAACTATCTCGACCCACTTTGAAAAGTAGTCAACAAACACCAAGATGTGAGCATTTCCTCTGGATGTGCGAGGTAAAGGGCCAACGAAGTCCACACCCACATACTCCCAAGGCTTCTGAGGCTGAATGGGAACCATCAGACCGGAAGGCTTTCTCTGGCTTGGTTTCGTCAATTGGCAAACTGTACAGGATGTCACATATTTCTTTACTTCTGATGCCATTTTGGGCCAGAAGAATCTCATTCTCAGTCGGGCTAAAGTCTTAGTAATTCCCAGATGACCTGCCGTAGGATGATCATGATAATACTTTAGCAAGGTATCTTTGAGCGACTCTGGAGCGTACAACTTCAACTCTTTCAAAGGGTGGATACCGCAAGCATGTTTTGGATCATTGAAGTATAACAGACCATCCTGAATGGAATACTCGGAGCATTGATCAGTGTCACCTTTTTCAAGCGCAGCCTCCATTTTACGGAGAAGTTCACCTGTGACTGGATCATCCAGTTGGAGCTGTCTTATATGAGAACGATCTGTAAGAGTCACAGAAGAGAGTGTTCGAAGATCAAGACCACCAATCACAGCGTACTCAGGTAGTATATCCATCAGCGGCTCCTCAACATCTAGTGGATTTCTAGACAAGGCATCAGGCACTTTGTTTCGATCACCAGGCCTGTGAACAATGTCGAAATCGAAATCCTGAAGGCAGAGAGACCAACGAGCTAGACGTCCAGTGGGATTCGGACGTGACATTAACCACTGAAGTCCACTGTGGTCAGTGAAGATGGTGACGTGGAGACCCTCAACGTAAGGTCTAAAGTGCTCAAGGGCCCAAATCACCGCAAGGCACTCCTTTTCAGGTGTGGAATAAGGCTTTTCGGCTTTATGTAAGGCTCGACTCGCGTAGGCCACAGCAACATCTCTACCATTTTCATCTTTCTGCATCAACGCAGCTCCCAGGCCCGCATCACAGGCCTGGGAGATTTCCCATTTCAGGGGAAAGATTCATGAGGCTTCATTTCCCCATCCCTAAAGTGTATGTATTAAAATGGATCTAAAATATGTACCATATGAACCATAGTTGTAGCTCCCCCCAGTAATTCCACGAGCAAGGTTAAATTCACTTTAACAGCAAACTATAGTCTTTGTATAGATATCACTGTTTTCCACACAGCAACACAATCCACATTAATCCCATACAATATAAAAGACAAACTTACTTCATCGGCTGCTTATTACCAAAGGAGAACTTAATCTTGCATCTCGTGATATTTTCTGTAACTTCAGATGAGTAAATTAACTTAAATACTCTTTAGAAATGTGGAACACAGCTTCAACTTGCCATGCGGTGTAGACAACTTCCTGAGTCTTCCTGTGCTTTTCATAATAAAAGTCTCCACTCAAACAGCTCTTTACAAAGTAGTTTCAAATTAAAAGTCTTTAGCAAAATAATTAAATAAACATGAAATATTAACTGACTTCTCTGTCAGTTACATTCCCACCAAAGCACTTTCTTGTGATTTTAGTAAATTAGTGACATAACTTTTAATAAAAAATATTATGGACTAACCCAAGGAATGGTAGACACAAGGTACGCTTTTAATCTGCTTCAATCAGGGTAACTATTTTCTGGATGGGCCTTTCGAGGTAAGTCGGTTTAGTAACACGTATAACGCTTGGACCGGATAACTGTGAGAAATCGAGGGAAGAAAGAGCTTGAAGGCGAAAAAGGCTGTATCACGCACGTTTAATGATAAGTGCACAGGCAATGCAATCCTCTCATACATGAGAGCTGCTCTTTCTTAGCGTCACAAAACTCTACAAATAAAATATACAGGAAAAGGGTAGAGCACGTCTAGCATCTACAATGGTCTTAACTCATTCTTCTCTCACATCTCAAAACAACGTCATCACGCAAAGTACACATCATGAGTGACGTAACCATCTCTCTTAAAGGGCACACTGCACTATAATGTGATAAGCATGAATACACAGTAACGATCGTTACAGATTCCCCCCGGCAAGAAAAGGCTGTCCCAGCCGTACACAACATAAGCACATAACTGGCATACATGTCAGCATGAGCAACACATTACACAGTAGGCTATACCCTCCCAAAGCATTCTCACAGAAAACAAAAAAACCTGTGACAATATACCATATGTGCAAAATACAATTTTCCTTTTTCTTTTGAACATAACCTGAACTTAGGAACCACTTCCAAATGTACATGTTTATATTCCCTTATTATACCAAACATTTCGGAAGATACATTTCAAACATCGCATTCAAACCATCAAACACAATACTACTTAAAGTCCAATCTGTCAGTATGATACTCATTAGTCCATCCCCTGTCTGACCAACCAGAAGTAATTCTAGGGGCTAACCTAGGTCTGAGATTGTAACAAGGACTCTCTGGGGCAAAGTCAAAGTCAGGGTGGCATGTACTACCTCTAGACTCAATGTCATGAACAGCGTCAGTGAAGTCGTCACAATCAAAGTTCTCATCGTGTAGAGCAGTGTATGTCTCCTGAGATATGTCCCCATTCAAGTGAGTTGTTTGCTGACATTCATCAGATGCATCAAAGGGCGTTTCAGATGCAGACTGAGGCACATCCATCATGTTACTGTCACACAAGTTTCGAGTGTGGAAAGGCTGCATATTTACAACATGAAAGACTCCAGCATCCTCACCAGTGTTCAACTTTGTAAGCCTATAGTTCACGTCAGACAAAACTTTAGTGACACGGTATAGACCAGAGTACAAGGGTGCTAACTTAGCCGTAAAGTTGGCTAACGCATCCGACTTAGGGTGAGTTCTCACTCTGACAAGGTCACCAACGTTATAAGAAGCTGATCTGCGCCACTTATCATAGTGCAGCTTTCTTTTTTCGTGACCGGCATCCAGAGCTAACTTGGCATGATGGTGCGCTTCTTTCAGCGACAACCTCAAGCGTTCAGAGTACGGGATTTCAGTCTCCTCCATCCCAATCCAGGCTGGTTGAGTGACCAGATCTAGTGAAGTGTCCAACTCTCTCCCATATAACATCATGGCCGGAGTTTCACCCGTGCTTTCATGAGGTGCAGTCCTTAGTGCAAAGCAAATTTGTGGGATATATCTGTCCCAGGACGCGTGTTTCTCATCCACGTACGCTCTAATGGCTGTTTTGAGAGTACGGTTCACCCTCTCTTTTGCATTAGTCTGCGGGTGATACGCAGTAGTCAGTCGATGTTCAGTTCCCAAGGCAGTAAGCATCCGTCCAAACAGTTCACTCACAAAGGGGGAACCTCTATCCGAAATCAAGTAAGTGGGGGCCCCGTGACGGGAGAAAACTTCACTCAGCAGTTTACTGGCAGCTACTTGAGCCGTGGCTTCTCGTACAGCAACTATCTCGACCCACTTTGAAAAGTAGTCAACAAACACCAAGATGTGAGCATTTCCTCTGGATGTGCGAGGTAAAGGGCCAACGAAGTCCACACCCACATACTCCCAAGGCTTCTGAGGCTGAATGGGAACCATCAGACCGGAAGGCTTTCTCTGGCTTGGTTTCGTCAATTGGCAAACTGTACAGGATGTCACATATTTCTTTACTTCTGATGCCATTTTGGGCCAGAAGAATCTCATTCTCAGTCGGGCTAAAGTCTTAGTAATTCCCAGATGACCTGCCGTAGGATGATCATGATAATACTTTAGCAAGGTATCTTTGAGCGACTCTGGAGCGTACAACTTCAACTCTTTCAAAGGGTGGATACCGCAAGCATGTTTTGGATCATTGAAGTATAACAGACCATCCTGAATGGAATACTCGGAGCATTGATCAGTGTCACCTTTTTCAAGCGCAGCCTCCATTTTACGGAGAAGTTCACCTGTGACTGGATCATCCAGTTGGAGCTGTCTTATATGAGAACGATCTGTAAGAGTCACAGAAGAGAGTGTTCGAAGATCAAGACCACCAATCACAGCGTACTCAGGTAGTATATCCATCAGCGGCTCCTCAACATCTAGTGGATTTCTAGACAAGGCATCAGGCACTTTGTTTCGATCACCAGGCCTGTGAACAATGTCGAAATCGAAATCCTGAAGGCAGAGAGACCAACGAGCTAGACGTCCAGTGGGATTCGGACGTGACATTAACCACTGAAGTCCACTGTGGTCAGTGAAGATGGTGACGTGGAGACCCTCAACGTAAGGTCTAAAGTGCTCAAGGGCCCAAATCACCGCAAGGCACTCCTTTTCAGGTGTGGAATAAGGCTTTTCGGCTTTATGTAAGGCTCGACTCGCGTAGGCCACAGCAACATCTCTACCATTTTCATCTTTCTGCATCAACGCAGCTCCCAGGCCCGCATCACAGGCATCCGCATGGATGAAAAATGGTAGATTGAAATCGGGAAAACTTAACACAGGTGCTGAAGTTAACTTTCCTTTTAGAGTGTCCATAGCCTCCTGACAAGCACTGTCCCAGACGAAAGGTACGTCGGCTTTTGTGAGGTTGAAGAGTGGTTCGGCAAGGCGGGCGTAGTCTTGCATAAATCTGCGGTAGTAACCCGTCAAGCCCAGGAACTGCCTCACTTGCTTCACGTTAACAGGTGGCTTAAAATCCGTTACGGCCCTCACTTTGCCTTCTTCCGGTAAGATGCCACTCGGACAGACCCGATACCCCAAAAAGGTAAGTTCACTGCGACAGAACTGGCATTTGGCTGGTTTAATGGACAATCCGGCAGACTGGAGCCTCGAAAATACTTCCTTCAGATCCACAAGATGCTGCTTGAACGTGGGCGACGCCACAACAATGTCGTCCAGGTAAACCGCACAAGACTTATAGATGAGTCCCGCCAAAACGCTGTTCATAAGCCTTTGAAAGGTTGCCGGTGCATTGCACAAACCAAATGGAAGCACTCGGAACTGGAACAGTCCACAATGAGAAACAAAAGCAGTCTTCTGTCTCGAGTCTTCTGCCATGGAGACTTGCCAGTAACCCCGAGCGAGGTCAATCGTCGTCAAGAATTTCCCACGTGATAGGAAGTCAAGGGACTCGTCAATTCTGGTTAATGGGTAAGAGTCTTTAGTAGTGAGCTGGTTTAACCCACGATAATCCACACAAAACCGTGGTTCGCCACAAGGTTTTTGTACCATCACCACTGGAGCAGCCCAAGGGCCCGTAGCCGGTTCAATAATGCCTTCATGTAGCATTTTCTTTATCTGGTCCTCGATCAATTGCTTTTTAGCTGGGGAAGTACGATAAGGAGGAAGGTGAATAGGTTTTGCATTTCCCGTGTCAATGGAGTGCTCAGCTAGAGTGGTGTGGCCTAGATGACCGTCGAAGAGATCCGGAAAGCTTCCAATTAGGTCAGCCAACTGTTTTTTTTCGGCAGTACTCAGACACGCTTCCTCAATTTTATCATGAAGTGCTGATGAAGGAACCTCCATGAACATTAAACTCTCATCCGACTCATAGTCTGCTCCGCTATCCAAATTCTCCATGAATAAAGGATTATCGCCCATTACGACAGTTCTAGATGGGACGTGAATGGAAATGGAAGCACGCAACATGAAGTCCATCCCTAGGACCAATGTAGAGGAAAGGCGTGGCACAATAGCAAACCGATGATAAAACCGCTGACCCATGAACCCAAAAGCCAACCATGTAAGCCCCACTGGCTGGCATGCCCCCCCATCTGCGAGTTTTATAGGGGGAGAAGTCCATGGCTGAACTCTACCCTTCAATCCACCATGATTCTGAATAATGTCTGCCTGCACTGCAGAAAGTGATGCGCCAGTGTCAATTGTAGCATCCAGCACCTGGCCACGTAGGTTAACTTTAACAGTAAATGGGGTGCTCCAATAGGAAGAGGATGTGGGGTCCTCCACATGACCAAGGACAGGTTGTGCAGAAACAGCGCAGTAAGTCAATTGAGGCGAATTTATTTGCTGGAGGGAGGATTGCCTCCGCGAATCATCCTCCCCCTTTGTAGTTTCCCTCATGCGTGACAAAGGGGGTATTTTCACCTGCCTCACAGCTGTCAAATCTGTCTCTTGTATCAGGAAAAGGTCCTGAATGCACCTCAGGAGCCTCACTTCGTCGTCGTGAGCTCTTTCCTGGAATTAGGTTGCAGTCTGGACATGTGCGTGAAGTGAAGCCAGGACGTGAGCACTTGTAACAGTAAGGGTCTTTAACAAGCTTAGCTTTACTCTGCGCTGAAGTTGGGGAACAACCACTTGGTCCAATGACTACATGGAGCTCATGAGCTCTCAGAAGGAGATCCATGACTGAGGTGACAGAAGTTCCATAGAGTGCAACTCTGTATTTTTCAAGGGCATGTTTAGTAATGAGGTCAATTTGTTCTTGCTCTGGCGGGGGTGTTTTTAGCTTCTTGAACTCACTTAGCATGTGGGCCACAAAGGTAGGTAGGGGCTCTTCAGGGCTCTGTATGCGATCTAAAATGCCTCTTAATTAGGGCTGGGAATCGATTAAAAAAAATTAACTAATTAATTGCACAATTTGCTGTAATTAATTGCAATTAATTGCATTTCCTCCAAGCTTGTAATCATCAATAATTAAACTTAGAATCACCGGAAAAAAAGGAACAGAAAATAGCCCTATATTAAAATAATATTAAACATCAATATATCAATGTATTATTCTTTTTCAATAATCAATCAACATAATCAATTTAAGATTTTTTTTTTTCAATTTTTTCTTTTACTAATTATAAAAATAAACTATAGTCCTAAAAAAGCTATTATTACCAGAGAGCATGTGATCAGAGCAGGTAATTTTAAAGGAATAGTTCACCCAAAAATAAAAATTCCTCAAGAATTTTCAAGTTGTTCCAAACCTGTATGACTTTCTTTATTCTGCTGAACACAAAAGAAGATATTTTGAAGAAAGTCGGTAACCAAACGACTGATGGAGCCCATTGACTTCCATAGTAGGAAAAAAAAATACTATGGAAGTCAATGGGGACCAGCAACTGTTTAATTACCAACCTTCTTTAAAATATCTTCTTTTGTGTTTAGCAGAAGAAAGGAAATCATACAGGTTTGGAACAACTTGAGCGAGAGTAAATGACAGAATTTTCATTTTTGGGTGAACTATCCCTTTAACATTGTTGCCCAGCAATACTATACCAGCTCAGCAAACAGAAGTCTACAGAGAAAGTTCACCTTATTTGAGCGGACTTTGCTTTTCCAGTGCGTGATCGGTACATGATTGGAGCGTTTGGTCCGTGAACGACAGAGCAGAACATGCAGCGCAAACACGGAGTCGAACATTGAGCAGAGAGCGCAGCGCGCCGACACCTATGGCCGACACACACACACACACACACGCACGCGCACACGCACACGCACACGCACACACACACACGCACGCACACACACACACACACACACACACACACACGGAACGGAGAGTGCGGCCGCGCACACGGAGGGGAAAAGACCCGCTCTCATGAAAGCTGCGCGAGAATGAAACCCGATCCCCATATTTTCGGCATTTCAATAGCAGCCGCAACAGGAAATCATTAAAACGAGGCCAAAAAAAAGTGCTGCGTTAAATGCGTTTTTTTTTTTTTACGCGTTAAACATCTCAAATTAATCGCAAAGATTAACGCGTTAATTCCCCCAGCCCTACTCTTAATATCTGCTCTTGACTGTTGGAAGGAAGAAAGACTGTCCTGAAGAAATCACAGAACTGTGACCATGTGACAACATGTTTGTCTTGGTGACAGTAGCTTCCAGTACACATACAATATAAAGTGACAAGACAAGTGACAAGTAACATAGGTATAAATAAATAAAAAAATTAAATAAAAAAATAATAATAATAGAAAAAAAAAAAAAAAGATTATAATTTATAAATATATATAAAGTTATAAGGTGCTATAATGAAATGTCTGAGGGAAGTATTGCACATGTTTGTTCCACAGTAGGGGAACATTTAAGTGTTCATGAGGTAGATGGCCTGGGGAAAGAAACTTTTCCTGTGTCTGGTTGTTTTTGTGCTCGGTGCTCCGTAGCGTCGACCAGACGGTAACAGTTCAAACAGAAAGTGTGCTGGGTGTGACGGGTCCAGAGTGATTTTGCGAGCCCTTTTACTCACTCTGGATGAGTGCAGTACTTTGAGTGTGGGAAGGGTAGTGCCAGTGATTCGCTCAGCAGTCCGAACTATCCGCTGTAGTCTACGGAGGTCGGTTTTGGTAGCAGAGCCGAACCAGATGGTGATGGAAGTGCAGAGGATGGACTGGATGGCAGCTGAGTAGAACTGTACGAGCAGCTCCTGTGGCAGGTTGAATTTCCTCAGCTGACGCAGGAAGTACAGTCTCGGTTGGGCTTTCTTCACAATAGAGTCTATGTGAGTGTCCCACTTCAGATCCTGAGAGATGGTGGTGCCCGGGAACCTGAATGACTCTACTGCAGTCACAGTGCTGTCCATGATGGTGAGTGAAGGGAGTGCAGGGGGGTTTCTCCTGAAGTCCACGATCATCTCCACTGTTTTGAGCGTGTTCAGCTCCAGGTTGTTATAACTGCACCAAAGAGCCAGCTGCTCCACCTCCTGTCTGTACGCAGACTCGTCACCGTTCCGGATGAGTCCGATAACAGTAGTGTCGTCCGCAAACTTCAGGAGCTTGACAGAGGTGTCTTTAGAGGTGCAGTCATTTGTGTACAGGGAGAAGAGCAGTGGTGAGAGAACACATCCCTGTGGAGCACCGGTGCTGATGGTGCGGCTGTCGGACGTGATTTTGCCCATTCTGACTAGCTGTTGTCTGTCTGTCAGAAAGCTGGTGATCCATTGACAGACGGAGCTAGGGACAGAGAGCTGGGTCAGTTTGGTCTGGAGCAGTGATGGGACGATGGTGTTGAAGGCAGAACTAAAGTCCACGAACAGAATCCTTGCATAGGTCCCTGGTTTGTCCAGATGTTGTAGGGTGTAATGCAGTCCCATATTGACCACATCATCCACAGACCGGTTTGCTCTGTAGGCAAACTGCAGGGGGTCCAGCAAGGGTCCAGTGATGTCCTTCAGATATGCTAACACCAGTCTTTCGAATGACTTCATGGCCACAGATGTTAAGGCAACAGGTCTGTAGTCATTGAGTCCTGTGATCTTTGGTTTCTTCGGGATTGGGATGATGGTGGAGCGTTTAAAGCAGAAAGGGACTTTGCACTGCTCCAGTGATCTGTTGAAGATCAGTGAGAAGATAGAGGCCAGCTGGTCAGCGCAGGTTTTCAGACAGGCTGGTGAAACACCGTCTGGGCCTGGTGCTTTCCTTCTCTTCTGTTTCCTGAAGATCTGACGCACATTATACTCACTGATCTGAAGTGCAGGGGTGGAGGGGAGGGGGATGGCTGGAGGTGTTGATGGCTGTGTAGAGAGATGGTCAGGGCGGGTGTGGGGTGTCTGATCGGGGGTCTCAAATCTACAGTAAAAGACATTCAGCTCGTTCGCAAGATGCTTGTTGCTGTCGATGCTGGGGGATGGTGTCTTGTAGTTGGTAATGTCTTTCAGGCCTTTCCACACTGATGCAGGGTCGTTGGAGGAAAACTGGTTTTCCAGCTTTTTGGCATAGCTCTTCTTAGACAATCTCCTTTGTCAATGTGTTCCTGGCCTAATTATACAAGATCCTATCCCCACTCCTGTAGGCATCTTCTTTGACCTGACGAAGCTGTCTGAGTTTTGGTGTGAACCATGGTTTATCATTGTTGAATGATAAGTAAGTCCTGGTAGGGATGCATAAATCCTCACGGAAACTGATGTATGATGTTACAGTCTCTGTGAGCTCGTCCAGATCGCTGGCAGCAGCTTCAAAAACACTCCAGTCAGTGCATTCAAAACAGGCTTGTAAGACCTGCTCTGTGTCGTTGGTCCATCTCTTTACAGTCCTTATTACTGGCTTAGCAGTTTTAAGTTTTTGCCTGTAAGTTGGTAGAAGATGAACCAGGCAGTGATCGGAAAGTCCTAGAGCTGCTCTGGCAATGGAGCGATATGCATCCTTTGTTGTGGTGTAGCAATGGTCCAAAATATTATTGTCTCTGGTGGGGCATGTAATGTGCTGTTTGAATTTAGGCAGCTCACGTGTGAGTTTTGCCTGATTAAAGTCTCCGAGAATGATAAGAACAGAGTCCGGGTGTTGTTGTTCTGTTTCTGTGATCAGATCAGCCAGCTGTTGCAGCGCCATACTCACGTGTGCTTGCGGTGGAATGTAAACACTGATGAGAACGAGCGAGGAAAACTCCCGCGGCGAGTAGAGCGGCTTACAGTTAATGAAAAGCACTTCCACATCAGGACAGCACATCTTCCTTAACACAGTTACATCAGTACACCACCTTCTGTTGATGTAAAAGCATGTCCCACCACCGCGCGTTTTCCCCGTTGACTCCATATCGCGATCCGCTCTGAACAGCTGAAAGTCCGGTAGATGTAACGCGCTGTCCGGAATGGCTTCGTTCAGCCAGGTTTCCGTGAAACACAGAGCAGCAGAGTTGGTAAAGTCCTTGTTTTTGCGTGAGAGCAGAAGTAGTTCGTCCATTTTGTTAGGGAGAGAGCGTACATTCGCCAGATGGATGCTAGGCTGATGGATGCTGAATCGTGATGGATGCTGAATCGTGGCAGCTCTAGAAGAATTTGCGCATCAGTTAAGTCAAGCGAGGTTCTGTAAACATTTACTGATTGGAGCCAGTCCTCTGGGCTCACGTGTCCATCACCCGTGAATACAGGTGGCTCGAGCCTTGACTGGTGCAGTACAGATGCAAGGATTCTACTGGTATTACTCACATCGCAACAATTTGCCTGTGGTGGTGAGCATGTCAAGTGTCTATGGGAAACATTAGCAGTAGTCGTACCTTGTGATGGCACCTGGCCTGTGGAGACACGGATATGTGGCGTAGAACTAGCCATCGTAGGTAGCTGATCATGTGGCGCTGCAAGGGTGTCCACATCAGGTGGTCCCCACTGTCTTAATATTCTCTGCTGTAACTCGAGAGAGTCATTTAGACATTTCTGCAGCACAGATACTTCGGCCTGTAGACGTTCCACTTGAGTCTCCAGACCCACGGCAGCATGCCGAGCTGACTTGTGTCTCTGCCTGGGAACAGAATCTGGTAATGAGTAGGTTAAGTCAGTCTTAAAGTCTGGGTAGTAAGCCATCACAGTAAATTTGCATTCGCGTAAACAACAGTACAACACCGTAACCTTCCCAATGTAACACAGAAAATGTAAATTGACAATATGCACAGCATCAATAGAATCTCAAACAAAATTTAGCAACCTGTGTAGGGAAGAGAGAAAAAAAAAATAATGTCACCAAAACCATACAGATTAACCTCTTCTTATATATATATATATATATATATATATACATATATCTTGTCCTTCAGTGTATTCAAAGCAAAAACACGCTGCCTCAGAGTGGATGGAAAGCTCTCAAGTCACTCGACCTCGCAATTGAGTTCAAAAGTTAGAAATCAGCCAGTTCACATCAGTAAGTTCAGTTCACGATGGATTTGGACAAAATAGAAAAACAAGAAAACAGTTCAAAAATTGTCCGTTTCTTCTGTGCTTACAAATACAGTTCAGATGAAAGCGAATAGGCCGCACTGTCCGTTTGTGCATGAAACATAGTCAATGTCCCCACACCCCAAGCAAAAGAGAGAAAAGAAAAAAAATATATATATATTTCTGCTGAAATTTCCACAAAAATTACGAGCAAAAAAAAATGTCAGTCTGCGTTTGGGACCAGTTTGGAAGAGGAAGAAAAAAAAATGTAGCACACGGTTATTTCGAAGAAAAAGAAAAACTAAACAAAAACAATCAGGCTGAAGTGGAAAATTTTCCGCTCACACAGCATAGCACGCGGTCCGCGCACGTGTCGTCCAGCGTTAGCAAGCTAATCCCACCAGTCTCTGTCGTACCAGCCGGATCGTTCCAAAGACCTCCACACACGACCGGAGAATGAGATGTAGAAATACCAGGTTCCACGTAGATGACGGATCCAGCTTCAAGTTGTTCGGGCGCCAATTGTAACGCTTGGACCGGATAACTCGAGAGAAATCGAGGGAAGAAAGAGCTTGAAGGCGAAAAAGGCTGTATCACGCACGTTTAATGATAAGTGCACAGGCAATGCAATCCTCTCATACATGAGAGCTGCTCTTTCTTAGCGTCACAAAACTCAACAAATAAAATATACAGGAAAAGGGTAGAGCACGTCTAGCATCTACAATGGTCTTAACTCATTCTTCTCTCACATCTCAAAACAACGTCATCACGCAAAGTACACATCATGAGTGACGTAACCATCTCTCTTAAAGGGCACACTGCACTATAATGTGATAAGCATGAATACACAGTAACGATCGTTACACACGTTTGCCCTTTTTATCCAGTGTCGAATCACTGATCAATAACTTCACTGTTCTCACACAGCCATCTGTACCACTGTGCACTTCTGTTACCTTCGCTAGCTTCCACTGACTGCGTGGAGCTGTGTCATCTTTCAGAATGACAACGTCATTAACCTTTGGATTTCTGCGACGTTTGTGCCATTTCTGCCTGTGTTGCAGGTTTAGAAGATATTCCTTTCTCCATCGTGACCAGAACACATTTGCTAAATACTGCACCTTATGCCATCTCTTACAAAGGTAAAGGTCTTCCTTTACAAACTCTCCAGGTGGTGGTAGGTGTAAGAAGCTGCGGACCAGATGGATCATTCAGATGCTCTGTGGTTAAGGGTCTGCTATTCACGATAGCCATGACTTCATAGAGAAATGTTCTTAGTGAGGCACTATCAAGTCTTTGAGCTGACTGATCCAGAATGGATGTCAAAACACTTCTCATTGTCCGAATTTGCCTCTCCCAAATGCCACCCATGTGACTGGCTGATGGGGGGTCCGTGATGCATTCACCGCCAAACTCCTTTAGGCGTTCTTGGTTAATTTCCTTTAGTGCTTCAGCAAATTCTCGTCTTGCACCAACGAAATTAGTGCCCTGGTCAGATCTAAGTTGACGCACAGGGTCCACGTATGGCAATGAAAGCATGCAAAGCATTAATGAATGCGTCAGTGGATAAATCATCCAGCATTTCTACATGGACAGCCCTGGAAAACATACATGTAAGTAGAAGGCCATAGCGCTTCAACTCCTTTCTTCCTTCTTTGACGTAGAAAGGACCAAAACAGTCCATCCCACAGTATGTGAAAGGAGGGGTTGTCTCCATACATTCCTGGGGAAGATTCGCCATCCTTTGCTCTTCAGTGCATCTTCTCAGTTTCCTGCACCTAGTGGATTTGTAGATATATGAAGACACTGCTTTGCTATCGTTGTTAGTTCTTTGTTATATATGCTCTGCCTGTCTAGTGTTTGTTACGGATTCCTTGTCTATTATCACGCCACTTCTGTTCCCTGTGTTTCCTGTTTGTGTTCTTGTTTTTGGATGGATTTATGATGACGACTAATTGCCTGGACTGGATTTATGCTTACGGAATTCCCCAATAAATATATTTACTGCACTTGGATCTTCCCTTTTCCCGTTCCTTCGTGTGTGGATCGTGACAGAAGGAATCCGTCACTACAAGATCCAGCAGTATGGATTTTCGCGGGTTTTCCTCAACCACAAGGTCCGAGAGGGGGCAGCAGAGGTGGAGTTCAAGAGTTGAAGAGGTTCCCCCTCGTATGAATATTTTTCAGTGCCTGGCGTTATGGACCTGTCAGACTGAGGAGGCCGTGGCGGTCAAGTCCCCTGAGCAGCCTTCCACGTGGGACAGAGAGTCTTTTAGGGGAACCCGTCTGGTCAAGTTTAGGGGAACTCGTGGAGGACACAGGGGAGGAGAAACTAGAGGTGAGCACCGACAGCATTCTCCATTTCGGTCATTCTCTGACCATGGGCCGGTGATGTTCAGCCCTGAGCGTCCTTCACCGCTGGTCCTGTCCAGCCCGGAGCTTGCACCTCGCCATAATAAACGGCGGAGGAGGAGGAAGACTTTCTGCCTCCCCAGTGAACCAGAGGTCATCCCGGAGATCGTTCCCGTGCAGCCCGCTGTGGTCCCGGAGATCGTTCCCGTGCAGCCCGCTGTGGTCCCGGAGATCGTTCCCGTGCAGCCCGCTGTCATTCCGGAGATCGTCCCCGTGCAGCCCACTGTGGTCCCGGAGATCGTTCCCGTGCAGCCCGCTGTCATCCCTGAGATTGTCTCAGAACTGCCCACCATCAGTCCGGCCATGGCCAAGAGGGCTGTCTTCCTCTTTTATGCTGTGGCGGTACTGCATGCGTGGAGGAGGCACAGGACGTCGGCCGGTCCAGAAACTGTTCAGATCACGTCTGCCGATCCAGAGACTGTTCCTGTGCCTGAGCCGCTGTCTGTTCCTGTGCAGCCCGCTGTGGTCCCAGAGATCATCCCCGTGCAGCCCGCTATCATCCCTGAGATCGTCTCGGAACTGCCCACCATCAGTCCGGCCATGGCCAAGAGGGCTGTCTTCCTCTTTTATGCTGTGGCGGTACTGTATGCGTGGAGGAGGCACAGGACGTCAGCCGGTCCAGAGACTGTTCACGTCACGTCTGCCGATCCAGAGACTGTTCCGGTTCCTGAGCCGGTGTCCGTTCCTGTTCCTGAGCCGGTACCTGTTCCGTGGCCGCCCGAAGGGTCGTCTCCGCCATGGCCGCCCGAGGGAAAGTCTCCGCCCTGGACGCCCGATGGACTGTCGTCTCCGCCATGGCCGCCCAAAGGAAAGTCTCCGCCCTGGTCATCTGGTCGACTGTCGCCTGCTCCGCCCTGGCTGCCCGATGAGTCGTCTGTTTTGCCCTGGCCGTCGGCTAAGCCGTCACCCCCTGTTCTTGTTCCCCTTCATGGACCTGGCCCTCCATCCCTCCCCCTGATCCTCCACCATTCCACCTCCCACCTGGACTCTTGTTTTGTCTGTTGTTACATCTTGGAGCGTCTGGTAGCCGCTCCGTAGAGGGGGGGGTTATGTCACAGTGTCTGGTTTGTGTGTCCATTAGAGGTCCTCTTCCCCACGGTCTCATCCTATTCATGAACTGCATTCCCCACAATCCTTCTCTGTACCAATCACTGTTCATTACACTCAGCTGTGCCCCGTCATCATTATACCCAGCTGTTCCCTGTTATTCACTGTTAGTTCTTTGTTATATATGCCCTGCCTGTCTAGTGTTTGTTACGGATTCCTTGTCTATTATCACGCCACTTCTGTTCCCTGTGTTTCCTGTTTGTGTTCTTGTTTTTGGATGGATTTATGACGACGACTAATTGCCTGGACTGGATTTATGCTTACGGAATTCCCCAATAAATATAATTACTGCACTTGGATCTTCCCTTTTCCCGTTCCTTCGTGTGTGGATCGTGACAGACGGGAGATAACATCTCTCTCAGCCAGGTTTCGCAGATCTGTAAGCCAAGCTTCCCACTTTGTCAACAACTCATCTTTAAGTATCCTGCACCGAAAAGTTCTACTTTCATCCTATAGACCTGTGGCTTGGATTCTAGATCTCCTTTCTCCCACCAGAGGAACCGTAAGTAGTCTTGATCTTCTTCCTTTACATGAAATTGGTGAAACATGCGCTCTGTGTCACACATGATTGCCACCGGACCCTTGCTGAAGCGACAGAGAACACCTACAAGGGTGTTTGTTAACTCTGGACCAGTTAGCAAATGGTCATTGATGGATGAACCTTGGAACTTTGCTGAGCAATCAAAGACTAAACGGATCTCTCCAGGTTTTTGAGGATGATAAACCCCATGATGGGGAATGTACCAAGCAGGGTTCTTGCCTGCTTCTTCAGCTGGGACCTTCTCAGCATCTCCTCGAGCAATTGTTTCATTCATAAAGTCTACATAGTCTTTATAATATTTCTCGACTCTTTTAAGCCTTTTTTCTAAGCTTTTGAGGCGATGAATAGCACATCCTTTATTATTGGGCAAGTTTGGTCTGTCTTCTTTGAAAGGCAAAGGCATTTCACAATGACCATCTTTCTTTGTGTCTGATGCCTGTTTCCATTTTTGACAGAAAACATAGATCTTCTTAAGAAATACAACTATTCTCTGCTGCTTTCTCATTGAAGTCAGACTCAAGAGCTTTGATGACATTTGGTGGAGTGATTACTTCCTTGATCGGTGTCCTACATATGTACTGAACTTCACTTGTAAGATTGAGAGAAGACTGTAGACTTGGCAGCACTTGTTTCACTATAATGCGATACACACAGACACACACACACACACACACACACACACACACACACACACACACACACACACACACACACACACACACACACACACACACACACACACACACACACACACACACACACCAGCATGAGGAAGTCCTGGCTATTCATGTGAAGCATTGGGAGTTTCCAGCTGAATCCAGAGGATCAGAAGCGTTGTATTTATCATGAAAATCCAGTTTTAAACAACATGAGGATAATTAAATGAGGACAGAATAATAATTTTTGGGTGAACAGTCCATTGCAAGTCAGAATAGTTTGCACAAGGGATTTGCACCCTTTAAAGGAACGGTTCGGTGTAAAATCAACCTAGGGTCCTTTGCACCATGACCTCGAGCCCAACACCCCCCAGAAGCCTTTTTTCCCTTGGTTGAACATTATTAAAGTTAGAGCATATTTAGAGATATCAGCCAGATGGCTTAGTGCAGGCGCTAATGGATCCAAGGCTGTATCTGGCAAATTACCCGATACTAATAATGCCCAGAATTGTACCAAACTTCTACAGTACAGATAGGTCTGAATCTCTGCACATGTTTTATTGAGTCCGTTCATGTTTCAGTGCTTAAAACAGGAGAGAAATGTTTTAAAGAACCAAAGGACTGCAGTTTATTAATATTGTGTTGGCTGTTTTAGAACAAACATTTAAACATATGTGGAAATTGTGTAGTGATGTGCATTTAAACCAGTGAAAATTACCACTTAAAATATGAAGTTTTCAACAAATAACCTTAATTTCAATCTTTTCCTCTCATGAAGCATCACATTTCAGAAGAAACTCAAATAAATTGTAACAAAACAATGACATGCAGAAATGACATTATTTGAATATGTAGGGCACAAGAGGGCGCTATTGTCACTGATGAAATAATGAAAGTGAAATTAAGTGTTGACATTACTGCAAAATCTGGGAAAACATTAACAATAAAAAAAATGCAAATACAAACTCCTATTTGTGTTACAAATTAGTCAAATTATCCCAAACTAAATATTCATAATAAATTGTCTAGTTTAAAATGTTTTTAATTGGGCAACAACTGTAGCCAAATAGATAGGGCAAATGATGGGCACTTTCAATGGTGTTACCTCATTTGCTCTAATACACTGGGGGTTTGGTTTAGGGGTGGGCCCTCATGATTTTAGCAAGTCTTTTGAAAAATGGTTGAAAAACTCCAATTGTAGTTTGAAAATTGCCACTAATTGGTAAATGCCCATTTTGGTTTTGCATGTGGGCTTCTCAGTAGTTAATTGATGCTTCCTTATTAGAGAGAAAACACAAGGTGCATCCTATACCCCGATTTTCTCTAATCCATTAGGGGCTTGGTTTAGGGGTGGGGTGGTTTAGCAAGTCTGTTGAAAAATGGTTGAAAAACATTTATTGTAGTTTGAAATTGGCCACTTATTGGTAAACGCCCATTTTGGTTTTGCATGCGCACTTCTCAGTAGTGTAACGCTTCCTCATTAGAGAGAAAACACAGATGCATCCTTTACAGAAGTCTTGTTTGTTGAAGCACCTGACATACTTACATGACTTCTCTAGCACAGTTTCAAACAATGGTGCATCTACATACTTAAAAAATGCACATTGCTTTAGTAAAGTTTATCACGAATTTCCTGAATAAAGTTCTAATGTCATTTAACACATTTCTTGAAGTGCAGGAGACATGAACCTAAGCAAGAAAGTTACACTGCAAACATAGCCCATGTCTTGCATCCATCAGTGCTTGCATGCAGAGCACATTGCTCCTTTAGTAGGAATGAAGGCTGATGAAGATGGACAATTAAAAAAAAGCACCCCCCTCCTGATCATGCTGACATTGATTATACACCGAGTTGTTGTCGACAGCATAATCACCTGACCTGGGACTTGATGATATCCTGTGCCTTATCACTGCTTAATCAGGTAATCATTCATATTCCTGAATCTGTATTAAATTTGAGAAATGTAACTGATTTCCATTCAGTTTAGCTTGTTTCCACTGAAACACAATAACAAAAACATCTTGTGTTTATTAAGAAACTGACTGACATGGCCATTTTGTGATATTTAAAGAGATTAAGGTCTACATAAGGTGAATCCGCAGCTTCAAAGGGATAGTTCAGCCCGAAATGAAAATTCTGTCATCATTTACTCACCCTCAAGTTGTTCCAAACCTGTATGGATTTCTTTCTTCTGCTGAACACAAAATATTGTATATTATACTATTATACTAGAATATAATTCACAAAAGAATTTTGGCATCCAGACAGTTGATATAGCCATTGACTTCCATGGTATTTATTTTCTACTATGGAAATCAACATTCAACAATCAACAACCAACAGAAATCAAAATTCTTGCTACCAACATTCTTTCAAAGTAAACAAAGTAAAAAAGCCATAAAACACACCCTGGACAGAATATCGCTAAGAAACACAGGACATTGTCTTGTCCAAACTTTTCTCTTTCCTTATCTCTGCATCCCCCTCTCCCTCGCCCTTCCTCTCCCCCGGAGTTACTCCCTGATGTATCTTGCGAATCTATTGTTTTTCCTTTTCATGTTTGATATCATTTTAAATGTCTCAGTGCGATTGTTAAAATAGTCTTAATTTCATTGCATGCATTGGTTTAATGAGAAAGATTGAGAACTTCTCCTCTTTGGGTGATGTCTCTTCAAGATATCTCCCCTCTCCCCCGAAACCAGGTGCTACCCCCTGGGGTACATGAATTGACCCCAAACAACTCTAAAATTATTGGTATAACTCTTTGTTCTGGTCTGGGTGTGTAAGGGTAGGTGACAGATCAGTCTTTGGGAACCTCTAACTTAAACCCCACTCAGTGCTGTGTCAGTGTTTTCTCAAGATTCGGAGATCGACTATTTTTGACTGACAAAATGCCGGCGGCCGGAAACAACAACAGCTTCAGTGAGTTCTTCAAAACCTTTCTTTTTAGCAAACTCTGTGTACACAAACACTGTTCTCAATGCTGGAGTTCATGCGTAGAGCCCCTGGTGATACTTCCAGCACAGTTTCATGTTGTGTCGAGCCTTCTTAGTGTTTTAAAGATAGTGATTTTGATGCTATGATAGTCATGCCCCATTCACTCCCATTCAAAAGGCAATTTGACCGAAATTGAAAATACGCTCAATCTTAAAAGTGACGTTTCCATCCTAATTATGCTTTTAAATGAAAGTTTTTGATTCACAAAAAGACCCCAGGTTACATTTTGGCGACAGTTATCCTTTAAAGGAAAATTAAAGATTTGTTTTTTCTTTTTTTATGTCTATCCACAAAACAACAGAAGAGAATATTTAAAAGAAAAATGCCATACTCCTTACAAATACCCATAACACTTATTATTTTCTCTAAAATGTTTGATTAATGCACAAATCACACACCCTTTTTCACATTTTATTTGCCTGAACCCACGTATACATACACAGGTCACCATCTGATTGAATGATTTCACAAAAGAAAACTGCAAAAACTGTGGAAAAACCGAATTGTATTGTTTAAAAAGTCCAAAGTCTCCAGAAAGTTCTGTGAACATATTACATATTAGTTATACACTGGAAATGAAAGTGCTGAAGAGAAAAGCATACCAGCATAACAACATAATTACTTTTTAAAAGGAAAACAAGTCTCAACAATTATACAATTATAACATCTAAAATGGACCATAGTTTTTATATTCTTTAAGTAGTAGATTTATAGCTAAACAAAAATACTAAATGCAACAATAAAGCGGTACATTGAGAGTAAAGTTTATATATATTCAGGCTAATGTTTTTGTCTTCATGATTTTATTGCATTACATGACGCAACATGACGCTTCTGAACCCAGAATAGATACACCGAGTTTAGGACCAATTGTGAATCCAGTTCCCAGGACTTTGACCTCCAACCCATCAGCACCAACAGATGCACCCGTGTCAACTCCAAGTCCCACTTTCACACCTATTGGACCGGCTTTAGCTGATGCACTGCCGACTTCAGCTCGAGCTACTGCTCCGGCTTTAATCAAATTGGCGTCAGCCCTAGCTGTGGCGTTGGGCCCTTTGGCTTGTGCCTCAAACACACTGTATGCAGCACTAGCTAGTCCAACTCCTGCTTCTGCATAAGCTCCAGCCTTGGGGACTCTCTTTCCTGGTTTGTTTTCAAAAGCACTCGCAAATGTTCCAGTTCCAGCATAGGTGCTGTCTGCACTGGCACCTCCTGGTCTGTCAAAATTGTCAACTATGTATAAGATGTCACTTGAACTAATACCTGAAAATAAAACAAATTAGCATAAATGCAGTGCATGTAGACATATAGTGCATGCAGACATATATATTTTTTTACATAAATTTACCTCACCATAGCTGCCAGAACATCATCAAGATAAAAACATATTTTTACTGCTCCTTGCAAGCTGTTAGTTCTGTATTTGGTGCGATTAAGTCTTGATCTAGGGTTTGTTTTGCCTTCTCAAAACTCTAAATAGACTGGCTCTAATTGTTCAAAAGGCTTTTAAAAATAAAAGCCAACGTGATATTCTGCATCTTCATAATCTGTTAAATCTGCTTGTGTTTCTTGTTTCATTAAAGGTGCTCTAAGTGATGTTGGGTGGCGTCACTTCTTGTTGACGTTTAAAGTATTGTCAAACAAAACAAGACCCTCCCTCCTCCTCATCCGCACACTAACCCCCCAAACCCCACCCCAAATCCTTCTTGTTGGTTATTGGCTGGAACAGTTTGTTATGTTTACTGGTGCAGGTTGGCCCAGTTTGTTTTTGTTGCCGTTTGTGGAGCCTGGGCTGTCTAAAGAGACCGCGTTTTTTTACAGTGTGTTCAGGGGACAGGCAGCGAGCGGATAGTGAGGAGATGTTTGCTGTATGTGAAAAAAAATGTTTTGCCCTAAAAAACGCGTGACATAACTTAGAGCACCTTTAAGTTGTGAAAAGTGGAGCTATTTGGGTGTGGATATATTCTCTGTCCAACTGGTGGGAGTGTGTAGTGGTCACGATACAGAGAGATAGACAGGTAAATATGAAACTGATGTTTTATATGAGTATGCAAATGGAGAACCGGATCAGGATGATGAACTTAGCTGGATAATAATATAGATGTATGTTTGCAGATGGCGGAGCTGAATACGGCAGACTGATGACTGGAGACAGAAGACGGATGATCAGAGAATCGAGGGTAGAGTTCAGTTCAGTGATCTTCAGGTGAGTAGAGAGTCTGTACGTCAGGTAAGGACGAGACCAGACAATGAAATGAAGGGGAAGTGTCTCTTTATAGTGTGTGTAGATGATGATGTGCATGTGCAGTGAATCTGAACTCCGGGGAGAGTGATCGAGTGTGCAGAGTGTGCAGATCTGGTGACTCCGTGACAGTAGTGGATGTAGTGAATCACATTATGAAATAAATGTTTTTACCCAATGCACCCTAGAAATTATTATGACAATGCGTAAAACCACAGAATATAGTTCTGATGGGCAGCAAAAGATTGTTGAGCTTCATAAAATAAAAAGTGGCTGCAATGTGAATGCAATCTCTGATAATATTATAGTAAATTGTAAAAGAAAAAGAAAAAACTAAATTACAACAATAGACAAAGATATAAGAGAGGAGAGACTCTGCTCCCAGTGTGACAGGGGACAGGTCGAGACAGAGCTGTACTTTCTGACCTCATGCCCCAAATATAATACACTAAAACAAAAACAATTTGCAAACATTTCCCAAATATACCCTGAATTCGAATCCATATCAGACACACAGAAACTCCCATATGTACTGGGAGAAATGCCCAAATGTGAAATAATTGCTGCAAAACATGTCTCCTCATGCCATGAAATGAGGACAACCAGTGGAACCTCAGATGGATAAATAATTTTACAAATTTTCAAATAATTATTATTTTGATTGTTTGATATTTTAGTAATTGTGTTTTTTTATTGTTTTTTTTTATAAATGTATTCATGCATTTGTTTACTGATTAATTTTATTGATTATTTGTTCATTGCCTATGTAATGGCCAATGATTTGGCAATACTGTACAAGTCATGCCAATAAAGCTCATTTGAATTGATATAGCCTAATTGTTGAATTGTAAGCACATGAAATAATAATTTATAACATTTAAAATGTATAGTAGCCTACCTGACCTGTATATACTCACTACTGTATGTTTACATCCAAAGGTGCGAATTTAACTTTATGCGCAAAATTGGAATATAGCATAGAGTCGAAGAGAACAAAATCTTCACTTCCTGATAAACTGGCACTAAATATCACTATGAAAAGAAATGTTGTACATAAATGACTTGTGTATCAGAGCCCGCAGACGAAATGCCATAAAGTCATCTTGCTTTGGGATGCCTAAAGATGCCTGTTGTTTGGGAAAACCGTCGAATAACGCCCGTTTATGCGTTTAATTAAATAAAATGTAGTAATCTCACCATTTAATTGAATAAAATATAGTAATCTCACCATAAATGTATTTAATTTAATTCTACTATTTTTCAGTCATCTTTTTTTACTTTACAGTTAGACCGGGGTAAAGCAAGGCAAACTACAATTTACCTCAACAAGGCGACATTATGAACAACACCATTCGTAGAGGTGGAAAAACAAGTTTTTTGTGACATGCAAGATTTTTTGTAATAAGATTTAAATTCAAAAGAAAACTTTTTTTAAATAAAAGTTGCTGATAACTTCTGGATTTGAAATAAAAATAGTGATTATGTGTTTGTGGTACAGCCGTGGATCAGTTGCGCACTGCAAACGCAGCATATGTGAAAGCACGCGTGCTGCTCCTGCACTGCACACGGAGTATATATGCCATATTTTAAAATGCTCATAAAAATCCGTGGATGGAAACATACTGATTCATAGATCGTTTGAAAGCTGTGGTGTCTGACACATTCTATATTTTCAGCAAAGAAGAATTATGAGTATTTCTATGCTGGTGTCATTATTGCCCTGTGCATGGGGGACCAGGACAACAATTTCAGCAATTAAGCACAACAATATTTACAGGTAATTGTGACAAAAAAATGCCACACAATATTTGAGAAATGCCAGAGCAAAATCAGTCAGTTTAGGCTGCAAAAATGTGAACACAAATGTAAAATCCTGGTGGGGACTGTCTGTTAATTTAATACTATCGCACTGTCCGAGAGTGCTTGGGAATATTTTAGAAGTAAATAAATACACAAAATAGGCTACATAAACAAATAACACAAAAATGTAGAGTATTAACTATTAAAATGAACTTACCAGACATTCTGATGTCGCAGGCCTAGAAGGCTCAATGGGTCTTTGGTGGTGTCGCTGGAGCTGTGCTTCAGTCCTTCAGAAGTGCAGCTTCTGTCAAACTGTGTCAAGGTTGCCAGGTCCCAGACACATTTATAGCCCAAAAACTGACTCAAAACACGCCAAAAGGAATGTGTTTCCTTGTTTTGTTTTGTTTTTGTTAAGTCAGGGCTATATAATTCACTTCATTCAAGATTATCAAATTGAACGTTTAAGTTGGGGGTGAAGCGTTGTTCTGATCTCTTTCCTGGAAGTCTATTAAAAGAAAAAAAGAAAAGACAGAAACTGCTAATAATTATAGTATTATTGTATATCACAAATAAGTAGGAAACAGATATCAATTATATTACTCTGTCTCATTGAAATGCATATTCAGCAGCAAAATGAAAATAAATCCTTCATGAGTCACTACAGAGAGCATGCAGTTTACAGAAAAAAACTATATTGTAACAAAGTTAATTAATCTAGCAATTACACAAACAAGTATAGCAATCACAATGTACAGTAGTGAGGTGAATGAACTGTATATTGTGTGCACTCCAAGTGTAGTATTGTACTGAATATTGTATAGCACTGAATGTCTGTGTACTCAGCACTTGCTTACTGTTATAATACAGTAGTCAAACTGAAAAAAAAAAAGAAAGTTCAAAGAAAACTCTGCAGGGAAAGCATGTTACAGTCACAGTGAGAGATTCAGTCTATCAGCATCTTGACTTCATTGTGCTGAGGAATTTGTCTACTTTTTTGTCCATTTAATTTAATATTCAACAATATTATTGATCTCCTGCATTGATACCATTATATGAGAACTGAACTGAGCTGGACGATCATCACGGTTTTCTCCAGAGCGCCTATATGAACTAAATTAATAACTTTTAACAAAACAACAAACAAATAACTTGTAACAAACTTTGTTGCATTATTTTCCTGTTCTCTCTGTAAAGCTGCTTTGAAACACTCTGTGTTATAATAAGCGCTATATAAATAAGCTGACTTGACTCAACATCACAGGCGGTGTCCTCTCTTGCCAGTCAAGGGGACAACCCTCGATTCAATTGAATTGAATTGAATCCTCTTCCTCATACTCATCCTCTTCCTCATACTCATGAGATAATGTGTTGAGAGTTTTGCAAAAAGAGTGCAGGAGATTTACAAACAATGTTTTTTTAACTCCCTGAACTTGTTGAATGTTTTACAGAAAGAGTGATTTATTCAACAAATTGGTTTAGGCTACTGAGGATTTGGCTCAGAGAATGAGGTTTAGCGATGTCAGTTTAGCAAATCAGAAAAGCAGTAATACAATATACATTACTATGACAGTAATTGGTAAGAAACATTGGTCATTACTGAAGCCACATGTTCACATTCAGTGAAAAAAAGTACTTACTGAAGTATTTGATAGAATCTGAAGATATATTTAAATAATAACTTTAAATATTTTGGATACAACCTTATCTCTTTTTCTCTTTTAAAAATATGCTCAAACACTTTCAGAATAATGTTTCAATTCTGCATTGAATTCATCAACATATAACTTATGTCTGTTTTTCTTCTCCAATTCCCAACTCCATGTAAGGAGGAGGCGGAGGCAGTATTAGAATCCATGTGCTGAAGTTTATTAAGTGTAGGCAGCAGACTGAGTAGAAATAGGCAATGTGTAAAAACACTGGTAAATGTCCAAAGGGCAACCAAACCAAGGGGTATCCAAAGGCAGAAGAAGAGCAGGCAAGCGATAAGGTCAAACTCCAGCAACAATCCGAACAGGCAGTCAAAATCCAAAGGGTAATCCTAGAGACAGATATCAATGAAGGCAGGCAAGGGTCAAACTCCAGAAACAATCCAAACAGGCAGTCAAATCCAAAAGGTAATCCTAGAGACAGATATCAATGAAGGCAGGCAAAGATCATACACAAAGTAATCAGACAATGAATAGAGAATGTGTAACGGAGGTATTTTTCTCAATGGGGACTTTTATTTTGACAGGTTTTTCTTTCTCCGGCGTGTTCGCGGGAGATGCAAAGACGTCTGGGAAGAAGAAGAGAGCGCAATAGTTTACGAGGCAGACACGCCATGATTGCTGTACAAGAGGTCGATATTTTTTCCGTTGAAGCTGTAATGTAAAACAGTGGTGCACGTTCGGATTAAGTTTCGTGAGTTTAGTGTAAATCAACATTGTCATGTGAAACTGTAGACGCAGTTGAAACAGAGGTTCGGTCGATTGCGTCATCGGACGGAGAACGGTGTTGGAGACTGGTTTAGAGCACGAGAGAGAGTTGCTAGAGCCGTGAGTTTCATTCAGAACAGTTGTTTTTCCGTTAGTCTGACTAAGAATTTTTGAGCGTCCTGCTGTTTTTCTGGGTGATCTACAGACCGTGTTGGAACGAGGCATTTATTTTTTCTGAGAATCATTTGAGTGCACTTTTCAGTGCGCGAGAATGCTTATGTGAGCTGATTTGTTTTTGGGAGACTGACGATCGTCAATGGTGAAGATTTGTTTTTGAAAGACGTTTTTTTGTGTGATCCAGATCATTTGATCTATGCGTGCCGCGTGCGAGCTGGGCTGAGCTGCGCCATTTTGTTCCAGAAAGTTCCTGAGTTTTCCTGGGCCACGCTGAAACTTTTCTGTGTTTTTTTCATTTTTATTTGCCCTGCCATCCTTACGACATCTCACTGTCCTGTCTCAGCTGTTCATTAAATCGTTACAGCTGTTGTTCAAGTCATCGCAAGTCATCACAGGTCATCACATCAAAGTTGTCATCGCCACAAACTGGTACAACAGTTCGATACGCACACACACACACACGAACACTTCACTGATAACGAACTGAGTGTTTGAACGAACTGAGTGTTTGAACGAACTGAGTGTTTGAACGAACTGAGTGTTTCAACTTTCAATTTGTACTGTGCTTGTGATAACTGAGTCGATTGGAGACTGAATCGTAAAACTGATTCATAAGAATCATTTAAGTGAAGTCAGTGTGATCTATTCAAGTGAAAGAGGTTCTTTGAAGTGAATAATTTGTGTTGAACTATAAGGGTCTAACATCCAGTGTTGTTTATAAATGAGTTTGTGCCCCTATACTGACATTCATTTTGGGGAAACACTTTTGAGGTGTTAAAAAAAGGGTTTGTTTTGAAAGTGTTAACTATTTGAAGATCTTTCAAGAAAACTGTTTATTTTTTATTTTATTTTATTTTTTTGTTACTTTTTGGTATTTTATGCTATTGAAACAGATCCTTCCAGCAGAAATATAATTTACAAAGGGAAGGAAAATAAATTACTAATTGTTAAAACGTAAGACATTTGACAGTTATTTGTGAACTTACCTTGGGGTAGGGGCGTCTCACTTGCACTATTAGGATTAGGTGGGTGGGGATGTGAATTTAAATTTATTTTTCATTACATACACTTCAGGAAGCCACCGTATTGACATACTCACCTGAAGCCTACACTGCCTATTCCTGTAGTCTATCCTCACATAGTGTAAGGTAAAACATATACACATAACGTGCATATTGAGGCTCAAAGCACCGGAGCGGGGACTAGGATCCTTTCGCTTTTAAGTCTTCCAAAGTAGTGTTTTAATTTTCCCCTACGAGGCGAGACTTACAGTCCCGTTACATTTGGCGTCACGAACAGGATAGAATTAGACTGTATTTACCTTTTTGTTTTGTGTCACACGTCCCAGGCCTACAAGCTGAAGAATGGCAGAGTTTGAGGAACTGAAGAAGGAGATGGCGGAGATGCAGAGGCGGTTTGCCGAACAGGCGGGAGCACTCAACCAGGCAAGAACTGAACAAAGAGAGGCCCTGTAACTAGCAAGAGCTGTCATCGAGCATCAGGCTACCGCTCAAGCACCCCCAGCTACCATTTACATTCCCAGGGACAGAAAACTGCCAGAGTTCAGTGGCCGTTCGACCAAAACTGGAGAGTTGAGCGTTGAAGAGTGGGTTGCATCAATGAAATCTGCCTTCCAAGTGATGAGAGTACCTGCAGAAGATTGTGTAGAGTTGGCAAAACAGCATCTCAAAGATGAGGCCAAAGCGACTGTGAGGTTCATGTTGGGTGATGGTGAAAAATCTACCGATGATATCTTTCAAGTCCTACTAGACACCTATGGAGACAAAGTACCAATTGGAACCAGACTGAAAGATTTCTACGAACGAAAGCAAATGCAAGGAGAGATGATACGCTCATACGCATATGACCTACAAGAAAGACTCAGCCGAGTTCAGCGCAGAGAGCCAAACAGAGCAAGCTTCCACGGCGTTAACACTGGAAAAACTGCACGAAGCTATACAGAAGATTGCTGCCCGTCAAGATGAACTTTACCAAGCAGTACACAGTAATAGCAGAGTACAACTTCAACAGAGTCGTCCAAAAAGACAACCCCTAAAGGACAGTGATGGCAGATACATCTGTTATTCTTGTGGTGAACCTGGGCACACAAGCAGGTACTGTCCACAAGGTACTGAAGCAACTACAGTAACTGATCAGTCCCGACGTTCTGCAGTGATGCCTGGGACTAACACAAGAAACGTTCCATCAAGTACAGCTCAAACCAGCCCTGGGCCATCTATGATAAGAAGTCATACAGCTGAATGGACTGACGACGTGACAGAGAAGTTGAAAAGTGGTGCATTTGGAGATTGTCTGACTGTTGAAGTTAGAATAGCTGGTGTTAAGACAAACTGCTTACTGGATACAGGCTCAGAAGTGTCCACTATTACAGAGTCACACTTTAGGAAGCACTTCGGAGAACAAGAGCTGAGACTGTCATCTGCTCACTGGGTACGACTCACTGCAGCTAATGGACTTGACATTCCGGTTCTAGGATGTCTGCAAGCTGATGTGGAGTGTATGGGGAAGGTTCTCCCAGGAAAATGCATCTTTGTGCTGACAGACACAAGCCCACAAGCAGAGGAGATAAAAGGACTTTCAGGAATCATTGGAATGAATATAATCAGTGAGTTCAAGTCAGTGTTCGTCACAGGAGAGAATATGAAGTCAGCCAACAAATATGGACAACCTGCAGAAGCAAAGATACGAAGGATGTTAGCCAGTGTGGAGAAAACCGAAACCCTGAGTCCTGATGGCAAGATTGGGTTTGTCAAAGTCGGTGGAAAACAGGCCGTCACCATCCCTCCACTAAGTGAAAAGGTGTTCGAAGGTCGTTGCAGAGTGCCACCTAAAGTTAAGTGCCAGGTATTAATTGAGCCCACCACTGGTGTGAGCCTACCCAAGGGACTCCTAGTGGCCAATGTGCTAGCAAAAACTGAGGGTGGTAAAGTTTCTGTACGTGTCATGAATTTGAGCGGGCGGACAATCAGACTTAACCCAAGATGCAGAGTGGCAGTAGTGTCTAAACCACAGGAGGTGTTAACTGAGAATACACTAGAGTTTGAGGAGGAGAAAGGGACACTTCATGTCCGACGAGTGGCGCATGTCCAAGCAGTCGAAATCTCTGATAACCCCCCAGTACCAGTCCAGGTGAATTACGAAAAGCTCACCCCTGCACAAAGAGAGGAACTTAATCAGTTGTTGGCAAAGTACAGAGACATATTCTCCAAAAGTGACAGTGACTACGGGTACACACAGTCAGTTACGCATGACATTCACACCGGTGAAGCTCCGCCAGTGAAACAAAGGCACCGTAGAGTACCACCACATGTTTTCCAAGAATTCAAAAAACACGTGCAGGATCTAGTGTCAAGTCAAGTCAAGTCAAGTCAAGTTTATTTGTATAGCGCTTTTCACAATACAGATTGCATCAAAGCAGCTTCACAGTATTAAATTAAAATAATACAACAAAGTTTGTTTCAAGAGGAATTTATTGATTGATAAAATTAAATTAAATATCCCCAAAATATCCCCAACTGAGCAAGCCAAAGGCAACAGTGGCAAGGAACCGAAAAACTCCATCAAGTGACCTAATGGTGTCCTAAAACTCCATCAGGTGCCTTAATGGAGAAAAAAAACCTTGGGAGAACCCAGGCTCAGTCGGGGGCCAGTTCTCCTCTGGCATTGGATAGAGGCCGGATTGTAGTTTGAACTGTAGGATTATATGAATGCCTGGCTGAAGAGATGCGACTTTAATCTAGTTTTAAACTGGGAGAGCGAGTCTGAGCAACGAACAGTATCAGGAAGACTATTCCAGAGTTTTGGAGCCAAATGTGAAAATGCTCTCCCTCCTTTGGTGGTTCTGGATATCCTAGGTATGACCAAAAGCCTTGAATTTAGTGATCTCAAAGAGCGCGATGGATTATAGGGCGATAGAAGATCCGTTAAATAGACTGGAGCTAAGCCGTTTAGGGCTTTATAAGTCAGTAGCAATACCTTGTAATTAATACGGAACTTTATAGGTAACCAATGCAGTGATGATAAAATCGGTGTTATATGATCATATTTTCTTGATCTCGTAAGAACTCTAGCGGCGGCATTTTGGACTAACTGTAGCTTGTTTATTGAGGATGCAGGACAACCAGCTAATAAAGCATTACAGTAATCCAGTCTCGAGGTCATGAATGCATGAACTAACTTTTCTGCATCAGAAACTGATAGCATATTACGTAGCTTAGCAATGTTTCTAAGGTGGAAAAAGGCTGTTTTTGTAACATAAGAAATATGATTTTCAAAAGACAGGTTGCAATCGAGTATAACACCCAGGTCTTTTACTGTAGAGGATAAAGTAACAGGACATCCTATGATGTTAAAGTTGTATTGTGCGAGGTTTTGTGGGCGGTTTTTTGAACCGATAAGTATTACCTCTGTCTTGTCTGGATTTAATAAAAGAAAATTACGCGTCATCCAATCTTTTATATCTTTAACACACTCTGTCAATTTGGAAAATGTAGCGTTTTCATCCGGCCGTGATGAAATATATATTTGAGTGTCATCAGCATAACAATGGAAACTAATTCCATGTTTCCTTATAATATTTCCAAGTGGCATCATATATATTGAAAATAACAGAGGGCCTAATACAGATCCCTGCGGCACTCCATAGTTTACTGGAGTTATGATCGATTTTTCTCCATTTAAATAGACAAAATGGTAGCGGTCAGATAGGTATGATTTGAACCAGCTTAGTGCTTGTCCTTGAACACCAGTATAATTTTGTGTCGAGTGTCACAAGGCATCCTTAAGGAGAGTGCAAGTCCCTGGGCATCCCCAGCAGTAATAGTTGTGAAGAAAGATGGCAGTGTGCGTTTCTGTTGTGATTACAGGAGGTTAAATCAAGTCACATGCAAAGACGCATATCTACTTCCCAGAGTGGAAGAATCTCTGGACGCACTGGGAAATGCTCAGCTGTTCTCCACCCTAGATCTTACGGCCGGCTATTTCCAGGTAGCTGTAAATGAGCGTGATCGTGAAAAGACAGCAGTCACTACCCCGTTTGGACTGTTTGAGTGGACACGGATGCCATTCGGGCTGTGCAACGCGCCAGCCACCTTCCAGCGCCTTATGGGAGTAGTGCTCGGGGATTTGACCTTCGATGTCCTCTTGATATATCTTGATGATATTATCGTGTTTTCTAAAGACTTCAAGAGTCACTGTGAGAGACTAGAGCTGGTCTTTGATCGACTGAAGCGGCATGGCCTAAAGTTAAAACCAAGCAAATGCTTTCTCTTCAGATCAGAGGTAAAATTCTTGGGCCACGTGATTTCCTCTGAAGGAATCCAAGTCGACAGTGAAAAGGTTAGTGCCTTGGATGCTTGGCCTGTGCCTAAAAGTGTGAAAGAAGTGAGACAATTGATCGGATTCATGAGTTATTACCGGCGGTTCGTACCAAAGTTTGCTCAAATAGCAAAACTATTGCATGCATTGATGGGCAGCAAAGACAAAAGGAGAGCCTCTGAACTGTTCATGTGGAGTAGCGAATGCCAGACTGCGTTTGACAAATTGAGACAATACCTGATGTCACCACCTGTCCTTGCTTACCCCGACTTTGGCCTTCCGTTTATCCTCACTACAGATGGAAGTCAACAGGGCCTCGGAGCTGTATTGAGCCAAAAACAAGGTGGAGCAGAGCGCGTCATTGCATTTGCTAGCAGAGGCCTGAAGAGGATCAGAGCGGAATGACAAGTACTATAGTGCATTCAAACTGGAGCTGTTGGCCCTTAAGTGGGCTGCAACAGAAAAATTTAAAGAGTACTTGATGTTCTCCAAGTTCACTGTAATCACTGACCATAATCCACTGCGTTACCTGGAGACCGCAAATCTTGGTGCAGTTGAGCAACGCTGGGTGGCCCAGTTAGCGGAGCTTAATTTCGAGGTTCTGTATAAGCCTGGAAGACTGAACACCAATGCGGATGCTCTATCAAGAATTCCCTCCAGTGAAGTTCCAGAACAGGAAGACACAGAGAAGGATTTCATCAGACTGAACTCTGAGGAAGTGCGTGCATGCCTGTGGCCCGCGCAAGACTCCAAGCAGGGCGAGACTGATGTTCAAGTGGCCGTACAAGCGTCCATCAAGAAAGTGCTGAATGGTTACAGCTGGAATGAAATAAGGGAGCTGCAAAGAACTGATGCCTTGATGGGTCCCTTGTACAATGCACTGTTCAAAGAGAAAAAACCAAGCAGGACGGAACAACAGAGTATGCCACCAGAGTCGAAAAAGCTTTACAGAGAGTTTGAACGTCTTCAACTGCATAATGGAGTGATGTTCAGATGCATTTTTGATCCAAGGGATGGAGAAAAAATTAAGCAGCTGGTTGTTCCGGTCCCATTACAGCGATCAGTTTATGACAGTCAACATGAGCATGGGGGTCATTTCGGAGAAAAGAGTACTCTGACACTGATGAGGCGGAGCTACTATTGGCCTAAAATGTCTAAGGATGTTCGAGGATGGATGGCACAGTGTAAAAGATGTACCCTTGCAAAGGATGTCTTTCCAAGAATCCGAGCTCCGATGACTTATAGCAATGTCACTGCTCCTTTAGAAGTGCTGGCAATGGACTATACTCAGCTGGAAATGTCCTCAGGAGGGTATGAAAATGTACTGGTTCTAACTGATATGTTTACCCGGTTTACAGTTGCCATCCCAACCAAGAACCAAACAGCGAGTACTACTGCAAAGGCCCTCATCAAACATTGGTTTGTCTGCTACGGGTGCCCAGCTCGTCTGCATTCAGATCAGGGAAGATGTTTCGAGGCGCAAGTGATCAAGGAACTCTGTAAAGCCTATTGTATTGGGAAAAGTCGTACAAGTCCCTACCATCCCCAAGGAAACTCTCAGTGCGAGCGGTTCAACCGCACAATGCATGATATGCTGAGAACGTTGACACCTGAGAAAAAGAAAGACTGGAAAACTCACCTACCTGAGCTAGTAATGGCATACAACAATCACGTCCACTCATCCACTGGCTATTCTCCCTTTTACTTGATGTTTGGGAGGGATGCGCGCCTTCCATTAGATGTGTTGGGTGGAAAGGATGTGGAGGCAAGTGATGCAGAAGACTTGGACGAATGTGTGAAGAGTCATCATGGTCGACTAAAGACTGCTGTAGAAGTCGCAAATATGGTCGCACAGGAAGCTTCCAAGAGACGGAAAAGAGTGTATGACCGCAAATCTTCTGGAGCGCTTGTAAGGCCTGGTGACCGTGTGTTGCTACGTAATCACAAACATAGGGGCAGAAATAAGATTCAAGACAAGTGGGAACATGCACCGTACATTGTAGTAAAGCAGAATCATTCAGACATACCTGTATTTACTATCAAACCTGAAAAGGGGGGTCCGTCCAGAGTAGTACACAGAGATCAGCTCCGTCACTGCACCTTTCCTTTGTTACCAAGTACGCCACGTACAACCACATGTAGACCCGTAAACCAGTCAGACTCCGAATCCGAATTCCCAGATCTTGTTTGTTTTCCAGCCACTGCACATAGACAGAGTAAAGATAAAGGGGTGGTACAGATGGAAACCAATGATGTAGAACAAAGAGGAAGTGTAACACAAGAACAGGAGAATGTAGTGGAAGATGTGGTCTCTGAAGTAGAGTGGGGAGTTCAAGAAGTTTCTGATGATGCTGACATTTCAGATGTTGAATGTGAAAATGTTCCAGAGCTCAGACGCTCTCAAAGACAAAATCGTGGCAAATTACCTGTGAGGTATAGAGCTGATTATCTTATGAAATAAGGTAGAAAGAAGAAAAAATTAACTGAGGTTGTGATGAGAAATATGTATGAACTTGTTTGAGATTGAAAAGAATGTATTTTGTACAATGTTGCACTTTTAAATTGTGTTCTGTTTATGTTCCAGGGGCAGGCTGTCTGGAGATGTCGATGGTATGGCAGGGTTTAGCAGGGGGGAATGTAACGGAGGTATTTTTCTCTATGGGGACTTTTATTTTGACAGGTTTTTCTTTCTCCGGCGTGTTCAGAATCAGAATCAGAATCAGAATCAGAATCAGAAAGAGCTTTATTGCCAAGTGTGCTTGCACCCACAAGGAATTTTTCTTGGTACTGAATCTTCCAGTGCACATATACAAATACAAATACAACAAGAAACATAGTAATACAAATTCTAAGAATAAAATATATTAAAAAAAATAATAATAAAAAAAATAAAAATAGTATAAAAAGTAAAAAAAGGGGTCACAGTTGGGTTTAGTCTGAATAAACATTTACAGATTATGAACATATTTACAGTATGTTGAGTAGTATGAATTATAATATAAATATAAATATCACCTGAGTTAGAGAATATTACACTAGACAGTGGGAGTCTAGTGCATGTTACAGATTATGAACATATTTACAGTATTTTGAGTAGTATGAATAATATAAATATAAATATCACCTGACTTAGAGAATATTGCACTAGACAGTGGGAGTATTGCACTTACAGGCATATGCATTGGGGGGCATGTTAAGTGTTCAGAAGGGAAATGGCCTGTGGAAAGAAACTGTTCCTGTGCCTGGATGTTCTTGTGGCCAGTGATCTGTGTCGCCGTCCTGACGGTAACAGTTCAAACAGGGGGTGACCAGGGTGAGTGGAGTCTGTGATGATTTTACCTGCTCTCTTCCTCACTCTGGAAGAGTACAGGTCCTGGAGGGTTGGCAGGGGGGCACCAATAATCCTCTCTGCAGTCCGGACTGTCCGTTGTAGTCTCCTGATGTCCGATTTGGTAGCTGAACCAAACCAGACAGTGATGGAAGTGCTTAAAACAGACTCAATGACAGCTGAGTAGAACTGGATCAGCAGCTCCTGTGGCAGATTGAACTTCTTCAGCTGGCGAAGGAAGTACAGTCTCTGCTGGGCCTTTTTCACAATGGAGTCAATGTGATTTGCCCACTTCAGGTCCTGAGAGATGGTAGAGCCCAGGAACCTGAATGACTCCACTGCTTCCACAGTGCTGTTCATGATGGTAAGAGGGGGGAGTGCTGGGGATTTTCTCCTGAAGTCCACAATCATCTCCACTGTTTTGAGCGTGTTCAGCTCAAGGTTGTTATAGCTGCACCAGACAGCCAGCTGTTCAACCCCCAGTCTGTAAGCAGACTCGTCACCATTTTGGATGAGACCGATGACGGTGGTGTCGTCTGCAAATTTCAGGAGCTTGACAGAGGGGTCTTTAGAAGTGCAGTCATTAGTGTACAGGGAGAAGAGCAGTGGGGAGAGAACGCACCCTTGGGGGGCGCCAGTGCTGATGGTGAGGGTCCTGGATGTGAGCTTCCCCAGTCTCACTCGCTGCTGCCGGTCCGTCAGGAAGCTGGAGATCCACTGACAGATTGAGGATGGCATGGAGAGCTGAGTCAGTTTGGCTGTGAGAAGATCAGGGATGATGGTATTGAAGGCCGAACTGAAGTCCACAAATAAGATCCGTGCATAAGTCCCAGGTCTGTCAAGATGTTGCAGGATATAGTGCAGTCCCATGTTGACTGCATCATCCACAGACCTGTTTGCTCTGTAAGCAAACTGAAAGGGATCCAGCAGGGGTCCAGTGATGTCCTTCAGATAGGCCAACACCAGTCTTTCAAACGACTTCATGACCACAGACGTGAGAGCGACAGGTCTGTAGTCATTAAGTCCAGTGATTTTAGTTTTTTTGGGAACCGGAATGATAGTGGAGCGTTTGAAGCAGCAGGGAACTTCACACTGCTCCAATGATCTGTTGAAGATCTGCGTGAAGACTGGGGCCAGTTGGTCAGCGCAGGCTTTTAGACAAGCAGATGAGATGCCGTCTGGGCCTGAAGCTTTCCTAGTCTTCTGTTTTTTGAAGACTCGGCTCACGTCCTCCACACAGACCTTAAGCTCAGGTTGGATGGCAGAAGGGGGGAGGAGAGGGGTTGCAGGAGGTGATGGTGGATGTGTGAAGTGCACATCAGAGCGGGTGTGAGGTGTGAGTCTGGGCTTCTCAAACCTGCAATAAAATGCATTGAGAGTGTCAGTCAGTTGTTGATTCTCCACAGATGGGGGGGATGGTGATTTGTAGTTGGTGATGTTCCTCAGGCCTCTCCAGACTGATGCCGGGTCGTTGGCTGAAAACTGGGTTTTCAGCTTTTCAGAGTAGCTTCTTTTAGCAACTCTGATCTCCTTTGTCAGTCTGTTTCTGGCCTGGTTATACAAGATTTTATCCCCACTTCTGTAAGCATCCTCTTTGGCATGACGAAGCTGTTTGAGTTTCCCAGTAAACCATGGTTTATCATTAGTGAATGATAAGAATGTCCTGGTAGGAATGCATGTATCCTCACAGAAACTGATATATGATGTTACAGTATCTGTGAGCTCATCCAGATCGGTGGCTGCAGCTTCAAAAACAGTCCAATCAGTGCAATCGAAGCAGGCCTGTAGATCCTGCTCTGCTTCATTGGTCCATCTTTTTACAGTCCTTATTACAGGTTTAGCTGATTTCAGTTTCTGCCTGTAGGTCGGTATAAGATGAACCAAACAGTGATCAGAGAGCCCCAAAGCTGCCCGTGGGACGGAGTGATACGCATTCTTTATCGTGGTGTAACAGTGGTCCAATATATTACTGTCTCTGGTAGGACATGTACCAAGGACAAGCCCGGCAGATGTAGTGCGTTGTCCGGTATGGCTTCACTCAGCCAGGTTTCAGTGAAGCACAGAGCAGCGGAGTTTAAAAAATCCTTGTTAGTGCGGGTGAGGAGAAGAAGTTCGTCCATTTTGTTAGGAAGAGATCGGAGATTTGCAAGATGAATACTGGGGAGTGCAGTACGGAGGCCGCGCTCGCGGAGTTTCACCAGCGCGCCAGCGCGCTTCCCGCGTTTGCGTCTGACCGCGCGTTTGAACAACACCGCTGCCCCTCCGACGAGAATGTCCAGTAAAACGTCTGAGTAATCAAAATCTGTAGAAAAGTTGTCTGGTGTGTGTTTCCTAATGTCCAGTAGTTCGTCTTTGGTGAAACTGATAGGAAAAGAATGACTAAACGCAGAACAAACCAACAAAAACAACACAATAACTGGAGAGCTCCACACCGAGGCAGCCATCCGCGGCGCCATCTTGTTCGCGGGAGATGCAAAAACGTCTGGGAAGAAGAAGAGAGCGCAATAGTTTACGAGGCAGACACGCCATGATTGCTGTACAAGATGTCGATATTTTTTCCGTTGAAGCTGTAATGTAAAACAGTGGTGCACGTTCGGATTAAGTTTCGTGAGTTTAGTGTAAATCAACATTGTCATGTGAAACTGTAGACGCAGTTGAAAAAGAGGTTCGGTCGATTGCGTCATCGGACGGAGAACGGTGTTGGAGACTGGTTGAGAGCACGAGAGAGAGTTGCTAGAGCCGCGAGTTTCATTCAGAACACTTGTTTTTCCGTTAGTCTGACTAAGAATTTTTGAGCGTCCTGCTGTTTTTCTGGGTGATCTACAGACCGTGTTGGAACGAGACATTTATTTTTTCTGAGAATCATTTGAGTGCACTTTTCAGTGCGCGAGAATGCTTATGTGAGCTGATTTGTTTTTGGGAGACTGACGATCGTCAATGGTGAAGATTTGTTTTTGAAAGACGTTTTTTTGTGTGATCCAGATCATTTGATCTATGCGTGCCGCGTGCGAGCTAGGCTGAGCTGCGCCATTTTGTTCCAGAAAGTTCCTGAGTTTTCCTGGGCCACGCTGAAACTTTTCTGTGTTTTTTTCATTTTTATTTGCCCTGCCATCCTTACGACATCTCACTGTCCTGTCTCAGCTGTTCATTAAATCGTTACAGCTGTTGTTCAAGTCATCGCAAGTCATCACAGGTCATCACATCAAAGTTGTCATCGCCACAAACTGGTACAACAGTTCGATACGCACACGCACACACACACACACAAACACTTCACTGATAACGAACTGAGTGTTTGAACGAACTGAGTGTTTGAACGAACTGAGTGTTTCAACTTTCAATTTGTACTGTGCTTGTGATAACTGAGTCGATTGGAGACTGAATCGTAAAACTGATTCATAAGAATCATTTAAGTGAAGTCAGTGTGATCTATTCAAGTGAAAGAGGTTCTTTGAAGTGAATAATTTGTGTTGAACTATAAGGGTCTAACATCCAGTGTTGTTTATAAATGAGTTTGTGCCCCTATACTGACATTCATTTTGGGGAAACACTTTTGAGGTGTTAAAAAAAGGGTTTGTTTTGAAAGTGTTAACTATTTGAAGATCTTTCAAGAAAACTGTTTATTTTTTATTTTATTAATTTTTTTTGTTACTTTTTGGTATTTTATGCTATTGAAACAGATCCTTCCAGCAGAAATATAATTTACAAAGGGAAGGAAAATAAATTACTAATTGTTAAAACGTAAGACATTTGACAGTTATTTGTGAACTTACCTTGGGGTAGGGGCGTCTCACTTGCACTATTAGGATTAGGTGGGTGGGGATGTGAATTTAAATTTATTTTTCATTACATACACTTCAGGAAGCCACCGTATTGACATACTCACCTGAAGCCTACACTGCCTATTCCTGTAGTCTATCCTCACATAGTGTAAGGTAAAACATATACACATAACATGCATATTGAGGCTCAAAGCACCGGAGCGGGGACTAGGATCCTTTCGCTTTTAAGTCTTCCAAGGTAGTGTTTTAATTTTCCCCTACGAGGCAAGACTTACAGTCCCGTTACAAATGCTTGATAAGGCAGTAGAACTGGCAATACTTCGCAAGGCTTGTTTGGTCATGCCATGCTTTTAATGGCCGCCAAACAGGAAGTAACCATAGAGTGAGCAGAGGGAGTGGCACACAGTCAGAATTCAGGAGAGGGCTCCCTCTGTTGGCGTGGCGTTACACTCCAATATTTCACGAAACAGATTTTTTACATTTATATCAAATGTTTTTCTTCTGATTACTGTCACTTGATGATTTAAAATTAAAAGTAAAATTTCTGAACTTTTTTGTCACACCAAGAAGGAAATTGTGTCTTTTTCTCCAACATCAGGATCTTTTCAGGAATGTTACTACTTTTTTTAGGGCTAAATATTTTGTAAGTTTTATCAGGATTTCTTCTCTCTCTTGCTTTAGTTATCAGTAATGCAGTAAAGTAAAACATGCATTCCTCAACTCTGAGAATGAGTTAAATATGTCATTCAATACATTTCTGGAGAACAATTTCATGAATGCCACAAGTGTAAAAATGCGGAACAAATTGTTAAGGTTGATGATTGGCACATTCTTTAAGAAAAAATGTGAAGTAAACACTTCTGAGTGTGCTTTCCTCATTTCTTTCCTTATTCCTCATGCTTGTCTGATCTTCTTTAAAAACATTTGGTGTAGAAAAGTTCAAGATACACTTTCCGTGAGACTGAATCACAATGTGAATAAATGGCAAAGAAACAGCAGCTGACCATAAACATTTTCAACAACAAAAGCTTTTATTTTTTATTATGTTTATTTAATTAAAACTATAATAATCGTTTTGCTTTATTTTAAAGGAACCGGCCAAAACTGGTACTGCAATCACTTTCAAATTACTGTAGAGCGGTGTATCCCCTTTCCCTCCCCTTGACTCGAGGTTGCCAGATACACTGCAGGATCCAGCAGGAACGTAGGCTGCTACAAGGAGCTTCCAATGGCAAGTGACAGGTCCTACACATTAAGTTTTTTTTCTGTTAATTATGTTTATGCTTCATGAAAGATGTTTTGCGTATTTTGGATTCATAACGAGGTCTTTTAGGTTTCGTAACGTTAGAAATGTTTTATCCGACACGTTTGTAGCTGCAGCTGTGGTAACTAGAGCAGAGCTGGCAACCCGGATGCCGAAACACTACTGACTTCGTGATTGGTAGATAGGTTCAGGCCAAAACACAACATGACAACATCAACATCAGTTGAGGGCTGCAACTTCACTTTTAAATGACAATTTCCTGGCCGGACTACTGTTGTCAGTGATATAAGTATTTAAAATGAACATGATTTATTAATGTCTAGTGACATATCAGGGCCATTTTATGATTAATCGAAATACATTTCTTACATACAGTTCCTTTAATATCATGTGCATTTTATATTTTGCGTGTTATATATAATTATATATTTAATTTATTACCATCTTCTTTAAAATATTGATATCATATTGATAAGTATCTTTTATAGAACTGTGTGTGTGTGTGTGTGTGTGTGTGTGTGTGTGTGTGTGTGTGTGTGTGTGTGTGTGTGTGTGTGTGTGTGTGATTCATTATGGTTTGGTCTGACCAAATAAAAATGTTTATTCCTTTTAGCCTACTTATTTTGATGTTAGAATCGTACTTTTTCTCAGAGATAAGGACAAACCATAAAATGCCCCTGTGATGAAATGTGGAAAGAGGTCAGAGGTCCAGGTCAAAGTTCACCATCCATCATTTTGGCACTCTGTCCCATAGATATTATATATAAAGGCCAGATGTCTCGTGCGCGCTGCTGGCCAATGGAGGTCGTCGTCCGCACACGGCAGCCATCTTGCCACAGGGTGCTCGCTCACTCGTAACATGGTGCATGTACTTTTAAATAACCATAACTTGCTCAATTTTCTACCGATTTTCAAACGGTTTGGTTTGTTATAAACATCAGAGATGTAGTCAGGACACTGCATACATGAATAATTATAACAATGGACTTCCATATGAAAGAATTATAGCCACGGTATAACGTTTGTAAGAAACCAAACCGTTTGTAAATCCGTCAAGATTTCAGCGAGATAAGAGAATTTGTGTGCGTGCTGATCACTCACCTTAATTAGGAGGACCAAAAGTATAGGTGATCCACCCGGAAGTAAAAAATCCTCCGCTATACCTTTAAGATGATGCCAACTGAATCAACATGCACCAATGCTAAATTTTCTATATACCCTAATCATTTGTTATATCACATGTATTCTTTACTTAATTGAGCTCATTGTCTCTGCTTTAAATGAATGCATTGTTTAAATGAATACATTGTTAGCTAACTGCATGATTTGTACAATTCTGAAATACGTAACTTGCACACAGTCATGTGTCAGGCGTTGGAGTCATCTCTCCTGGCCATGGGAGCAAATTCAGCTGCATAATTCATCTTGTGGTCGGTTATTCTGTCACAGTTCTAAAAGTCCAAAGGTTTCAGATACAAGGTCATTTAATGAAAAAATAAACTCAGATAATAACTCACAACCAATAACTGACCATGAACGGAGGAAACACAGGAACTTAAGTATACAGTGCATGCAGAATTATTAGGCACATTGATTTTCTGATCATATTTTTTTTCCAGGCACATTTGACCAATTCCAAACCACATTAATCATAATAACTACAATTAATTTTGTATTTAATCATTTAAAAGTGATATATAGTGATATAGAATTGTTCATGAAGGCTGGAAATGAAAAATACCTTATATTCAGGTGTGCAGAATTATTAGGCAAGTTTTCTATTACAGATAAAATAAGCTAAAAAAAGAGATTTTACTCAGAAAGAAAAATCAAAAATTATGAAATGCCCATGAGAAGAATGCAATACTAATGTAATACTAGAGATTGCAGTTAAGGTATGACCATTGGACAGTGAAATGCTCATTGGGTCAGCAGGGTCAGACAAAAAACAGGTGGAGAAGAAAAGACACATGCTAACTGCAAAAGAATGAAGAATGAAGGTGAAGAATTAAGTGTGAAACCATCAGGAACCCTTTGGTCTTCAGCGCCACCATTTTCCAGAACTCAAACCTACCTGGAGTCTCCAGAAGAGCAACGTGTCAGGATCTCAGAGACTTGGGTTAGGCAAAGAATCCTAAAAAATGACCCCTCTTAATAAGAATCACAAGCTGAAGTGTAGTGAAATACATGAAGACTGTTTTTTATAGGCTTTATAGACAGACAGATTGAGACTCTTGAAGAACCAGCTGTCATGGTCGAACAAGACAGGAAGCAAAAGCAGGTTCTCAAAGCGTTTATTAGACTCAAATGGTCACACAGAACAGTAACGATTCGGGAGGGCGGCGACTCAGGCTCGTGCAGGGACTAGATGGTCTGTGGTGCGCTGGTGCAGTGACGGTGAAGAATCCCAATCCCGGTGCTAGAGTGCGGTGAATCCAAGGACGGTGACCAGGAACGGCAGGAAGACAAGGCTGGACCAACACAGAACGGCAACTCCACGGGAAACACAGCAAACACAGGACCTCAACCAAACAATCCGACACTGGAACAGAGAATGGTGTGAGTATATATAGGGAACGGAAATGAATCGCAGCTGTGAACAGTGATTGTGATGATGATGATTATCAGCTGGAGCACTGACAGACACGTGAGCGGGACAACGCCCACTCACACATAAACAAACATAGACACGAGACAAGAAGGAAACAATGTATTCAACAACCGTGACACCAGCACCAAACTATACGAGTGCGGATTAGAACCCAGAACCTCTGACACGGTTGATTCTGATTGACACGAAAATTCTCGGCACTGACAACATATATTAGGTTCTTTTTATCTCCACCAGATTATTAATTACAGATTGTTGTTGAATTATTGTACGGTTGAAACACTTATTGATGGATTACATGAGACAAGATTGATTTCAGTATCTTTCAACATTCCTTCTGATGCTCATTCGGTAAATGAGGATCATCAGATACGACCTCCAGATCCCTGTGTGAAACAGATTCAGATTAATCTTCATCAGCTGTACGTTACATCATCATCATCCTCATCATCATCTGTCTCATCTCTGGGATGATCCTGTGATGAAGTGAAATAAGTCTTTCTCTCAGTTTGATTCACTCACCTGTTGTCTGGATCATCATCAGTCTGACAGATGAACCTCTGAAAACATCTGACAACACACGGACACTTTATTATACACACTATTATTATATGAGGTCAAATCATGAGTTATATTTTCACCTTTTGGTTTCTTACACTAAAATCTATACAAATATATATGAATTCTTACTCTAGAAAGCTGTTCTACTAAAGTGACAGAATCATAAAATAATCTGATCAAATGAAAGTAAATGTGATTGACGATGACCTGGGGCCTCATTTATAAACGTTGCGTACGCACAAAAGAAGGCATACGCCGCTCTCTACGCAATAATTGGTATTTATAAAAAGCAAACTTGACGGGAAAATGTGCGGTCCTTCACGCAAGCTCTGACCCAAGCGTACACACAAAAACGGGTGAAATGAGAAATGGCGACACCGTCGGCAGATGGAAGAAACACGTGAAAGTGTGTGAAACTGTAGATCGTTGTGTAAAAGAAATGGCAATACTGCCTCTCATAAAAAACATGGAGACTTCACAAAGCAAGTCTTAAAATTAACAGCCTACATGAACACCCGTTTGATCGATCTGCAGTGTAAAACAAACAAAAATCAAATGAAGATTACAACAGAAATGCAAATTAACACATATTTGCAAAAAGATATAAATATGTTCTGCAATAATAGTAGCATGTTATGCAATTCATCCTCATAACACATCTGTAGCTTGTCAGATGCAATCAAATGGATGGTAATAAAATGCCATGATGCCATCACAATGCGTAATGACGCACAATGGCTGGTCATGCGCTTCACGCTTGCGCGTGAGTGAAGTTACGTTTCTTGGTTTTCCTCTGTGTTTGCCATGATTTCGCAATCTATGAATATTAACTTGTGGGCGTTTCACGGTCTATTTATGGGCAACTATGGGCGTGACATGAAGTTATAAGATCAGTCTGGACTCACCTGAAGATCCTTTTACGCAGTATAAAACAGATGAAGATGAAGATGATGAAGATGAAGAGAGCAAACAGCCACCACAGCTGATCTATACAAGTGATCAAATATCAGATCAGCTGATCTATAATGATAAATCAATATTAGAGTTGATGTTTAAAGCTCTTGATGTTTTACCTGAGATCTGGAGAGACGGAGTCACTTCATTCACATCTTTAAAACACACAACGATCACAAATATCAGACATATGACAGAAAACATTCACACTGGACTGAGTCTGAATCAGATCTGAATCAGTGTTTTATTAGTGAATTAGACACACGTTTATCAGCTGAAACTCACCTGAGTTTGGAGTCGCTGCAGTTTCATTCCTCACTGAAAAACACATTCACAATCATCATGATTCACTAACAGAAGATTCAGTTCAACACAGTTTAGTCTGATTCAGGACACACTGATGTTTTACGCAAGAGTCTCTCTCACCTCTGAACAGGGTCTCCATACTAAACTGTGATGAAAGAAACGAAGCATTAAAGCAGCATTTATAGAGTTAAGCAGCATTAAGGATTAAATATGAATTATTGTTTGTTTAGTGTTCTTATGAACCGCAAGTCTAATGATTCATAATTAAATCAAAATAACATTATCATAATTGCTGTGTGTTTAAATAGAGTGGTGCAGGTTTGACGTTACTAGGATTAGTCTTCCTAGAAATGTCCGGGAAGCAGTCACACTCTGTCAGTTTAAATCTAGTCTAAAAACACATCTCTTTAACCTGGCATTCACAACGCATGATGTAGTCAGCCAATTAAAGTCTACTTAGTGGCAATTTCTGAGAACTGTTCCTGAGTGGGATCTGCCTTGGCGTCAGCTAAACGTGTCAGTGAGCTTCTATGTATTGTATTCTGTTCATTCCTCGTGCACTAAATTATCTCTTAGTGGAGGTTTTCCAAAAGCCTATTCCGGCTTGTATGCCAAAAATGCTTCCCTGAGTTCACATCGAAGGTGTTAGAGCTGTCCGCTTTTCACCCTCCACCTTTCTCCTCCGTTGAGGATCAGAGGCTGAATGCTCTGTGTCTGGCTTCTCCCCAGATGTTTGTGCGTTACTACCGGCTGGATGTCACCAGAAGCTCGGTAGCACATTCTGTTTTGGGGGTGGGGCCTTCTTAGCCCTTCCCTGCGACCCTCCTTTTTCCTTTCCCATTGGCTTTATGCCCAGCTGCACCTGCACTACTTCCTGAACTTCAGCCAGCTCCTTTCCTGTCTGCCATTATTGGACAAACTGACTAATCCAGGGGCATGTTCAAGTTCAAAACGGTGCGCAACGTTTTTTAAACAGAAACGGTGATGCGTTGAACACACTGTTCTGATGACGCAAGAGTTGCAACTATGGCAGCTGAGAGGGCCATTCTTTGTGTTCTTTATGAAGTCGGAGCCTGATGAAGTCGGTATAAATATGTGTTTAATATTACAAAATATGCCCGATGTTACTGCACTTGCCGCCCAGAACAAAAGAGAACATCCCAATCGAGTGAAGGGATTGCTGAAACTGAAATGGAAGCACACATCTTACCTAATTCAGACTAAAACACATCTATTTAGCCTCACATACCGACTTTATTTGTAGTTCATACTGTTTTAATACCCTGTATTTTCTTTCTCATTTTTAGGAAAAGCACTTAATTACCATTGTTTATTTCTATACCAATACACTTGCAATGAAGCTAAAAATATAAACAACTACATCATTTTGTTGATATCCTATATTTTTTACAATAAAACTTTCGACAAACATTTCTTCTAATATCCTCAGTTGTTGCGTATACCGAGCTGCACATAGACAGTGGAGCTGCATCAAACAAATTTGTAAATTACTTTCCTTGAACCCATTGTGCGAGTTCACTTTAATACCGCGTGCTTTATATACATGTTGCTGCTGATTGGACTGCAGTTCTGACACACCCACCAAACAAGAGAAAACGTATCTCAAACCCCGTTGCACACCGGTGCACGCCGCTTCCAGGAAACATGACGTTCAACCCGGAAACCGTAGCAAAACGTTGCGCACCGTTTTGAACTTGAACATGCCCCTGGATTAGTCAGTTTGTCCAATAATGGCAGACAGGAAACAAAGGAGCTGGCTGAAGTTCAGGAAGTAGTGCAGCTGGGCATAAAGGCAATTACACATTGGAGTAAATGAACAGGGGGTGAATGGGCCGGCAGGCCATGCACATTCCTGTCACCAAGCATGCATTTAAATTCCTGCCCGGGTGTGTATATATATATAGATAGATAGATAGATAGATAGATAGATAGATAGATAGATAGATAGATAGATTCAACGTCACCATCAGCTTCCAACAACTCTTTCAGTTTTGATCTAAAAACATTTAGGCTACAGTTAAGTGTATAAGAGCATGATTATAAGCATAACTGTCATGATTCATGTCTGTCTTCTATGTTTAATGCCTATTAGTCTCCCCAGGTGTCTCTGGTTAACCACGTCCCCTTGTTATCTTGTTTAGCTTGTTTGCCTCTTGTACTTATGTCGTGGAATAAAACGTGAAACTTTTTAGCC